>NC_140812.1:3990000-4070000 GCF_050613455.1 Vespa mandarinia
TCGCCTGATTTTGAGCTGCAACGGTCCCGGTACCACCATTACCGGCTCCACTTCCGAGGCCACCTCCTAAGGAACCTACGGTCACCTGCTGTTGCGGTGGTGGAAGTCTGTAATATAGAAAATAAATCCATAAGTTTAGAAAGAGGACAAAATAGAAGGGAAACAGATCTTATAAATTTGTAAAATGACAATAATTAATATCGTTCCAATATTTTCCAAACATCGTAACGATATTATGCATGTATTAATAATCTTTAAATGTATTTGGGAGTTGCAACATTATATCATATTAATAAATTTAATTAGTTTAACGTACACATGTAACGTTTTAGTTTTTCATTAAATTTGGCTACGGGAAATTATGATAATATAATTTTTCCATTATTTCCTTTTTAATGTTTATTTAATAAATAGCACAATATTTTTCATCTAAAAGAGTTAAATAATTTTTTTATTCGTGAAAGTCTCGTGTCTATTTGTAATAAGATCGATTAATTTGATATGACTGAGATTAACCTTCAAATATCGAATTCTTCGATAATCGTGTTGTTTTTAAAGAATAACCAAAGAGAGACAGAGACAGAGAGAGAGAGAGAGAGAGAGAGAGAGAGAGAGAGAGAGAGAGAAAGAAAAGAGTGAAAAAGGAAGAAAGAGGGAAAACGAGCACGAAGGCATATCGTTGCATCACGATTTCGCTCTGGGGGCTTTGGAAAGATAACGCAAAGCTTATAAAAGATGCAGATACGGTTATTAACTCTGACAGGATCGGAGCGTTCTCATACATACATACATATATGTACATATTTAGATGTCTCTCTTCTCTCTTTCTCTCTCTTTCTCTTTCTGTATATTGGCATTGACTCGAGGGATTTCGCGAGAGTACGAGGATGCTTTTCGTGCGACGAGGCTAAGGCTCACCCGTCGAACCTATGTCACGGATTTTATTTTCATCCTCGTCATCGATATTTATCTTGGTCCCTTCTCTTCTCCGATGCCGAGGGACATCAACGAGAGCCACGAGCTGTTGCTAGCAGGAAGAAGAGAAAGAGAATGAACGGATAAGCACGACTGGTATCCTCGAAAAGCGTTCTGTGAAAAGGGACAACGTCGAAACAGGGATTTAATGCGGTACCAGGATAAATATAGTTTTCCGATAATCACGTGGACTCATGAATAGCATTAGCTTCGCTGATAGAGAAAGAAAGAGACAGAGATACATAATGCATCACGCTTTCTACTCTTCCAACTCTTCTTCTTCTTCTTCTTCTTTTAGATTTAGTCCCGAAATCCCATAAGAATAACGTTCTAGTGACAGTGATCCTGTGATGCGGATAAAAAACGGGAATGTGAATATTGTATAAAGAGAAAGAGAGAGAGAGAGAGAGAGAGAGAGAGAGAGAAAGAGGATTTACTGGACGTTCGGTATGGGCCAAACGAAAGTAGAACACAGAGATTTCACAATAGAATCTGGCATTATATTATCCTACTTTCTAGATAAGTAAACAGCGAGATCGATCAACCTATTCGATTAAATGTTCTCTCTTTTCTTTTTTGTCACATATAACGTGATTTTTAGTATATATTTATGATATGGTTAATTCTAATAAATGAAAAAGTTCAAACATTAATGTTGATCGATATAAATGAGATACCAAATGGATGATCAGAAAATTCAAAGAAATTTATCTCAATGATAACTCAAACGTTGAGGTGCTCGACGAAATACACATACACACGCACATACGCACATACAGAAAGAGAGACAGAGAGAGAGAGAGAGAGAGAGAGAGAGAGAGAGAGAACAGGGTTGGACAATTTACTCGTGAAAACTTTCCATCGGTCTTACTCGAAAAATCTCGCTAAAGAATCCATGTTGGTTTCTCGTAAATCAAGTCGCAAAGAAAATCAAAAAGTTAAAGAAAAAGAAACGAAGTAGACTCAAAACACTTATTCTTACGTGTTAGTAGCTTCCTTCCCTTCGGTAGAGTTTGTCGACAAGGGAAGAGGTTCAACGGGGGAGGAAAACCTTGCCGACGGCAACGTTCGTTCCTCAAAGTATCATTAAAACGTCTCGCGTGCCTGGCGTAACGCATAAGTTGGTTAACAGCTACCGACAAATACCATAAATAATCGAGCTTAGCTACGGAGGAGGCTCGCTTCACGATCCTATAAACGTCCGCTCATATTTCCCAACGGCAGGAAGCAATCAGACGCGACGTAAAAAAAGATAGACAGACAGAAAGAGAGAAAGAGAGGGAAAGAGAGATCACTGGCAGAAGTCCCGAGTCTTTCTTACTCGTGCGTGCAGACCGAGGCAAGAAACGAGGAAGCAGAAAAAGAGAGAGAGAGAGAGAGAGAGGAAGAGAGATAGATAGATAGATAGATTGAGAGAAAAAGACAGAAAGAGAGGGAGACAAGAGAGAAAGAGAGAGAGAGAGAGAGAGAGAAAGAGAAAGAGAGAAAGAGAGGAGATGCAATAAATATTGCTTTTTCTTCGGGATCATTAAGTTGAAATAACGGAACGTGGCGGAAAATTAATTTACTAAAAGTATCGTCTATTCCTTCCATTGCTTTCTTTCTCTCTCTCTCTCTTTCTCTCTCTTTCTTTCTCTCTCTATGTCTCTACACCATCTTCTATCTCATCGGACTGAAATTATCGAGCGAAAAAGTTTAATGGCGAAATAATGGGGCCTTTCGAAATGTTGGGCGATGACTAGTGGTGATATTAGGTCCCATCTACGAATCTTCGTCGTTGTTATCGGTCCAATATGATAAAAGAGATTACGTCGTGTCTGTATGCATATATAAGACGTTTGACCAATCAATGGACGTTTTACTTGTGGATACATAGAGATAATAATTATTTGAATAGCATATATCGTGTGTCGAAATATTTCAATAATTCTTTGAATCGATTTGTTAAAATATATCGGACAATACGCTCGAGAAATTTCTATTCTTACTTACGATTGCAAGAAATAAATATGACTTTTATTTTTTTTCTGTTCATTACAAAAAAAGAAAGAGTATAAAAAGAAGAAAAGAAAACGAAATAAATAGAAAAGCACAACAAAGTTCTTTTTTTTTCATTTATACTATTGATATAAAATCGACGAACGTATGTGAGGTTTATAAATACATATGGTTTCTATTGGACCGGTTGAAATCAATTTTCTACGCTTCGAGTGTATTGAATACATATATAGACACAAACGTATACACGTTCGCATAGAAACCGTATAAGGTTTAGTTCTCCGTTAGTGAAACTTAGAAAAGTTCAAAAATTTCGCGGCGCCGTATCGACTTTTCGGGGGCGAGATAGAACGGAAGCCAATTTATTCGCAGTAAACACTATTACCCGGACGCTAGGAACGCGATTAATCTTCGCTTTTCCTCGAGCTTCTGCACTCACTCTAACATAGCCGCCATTGCCGTCGCCGGTTGAAATCCGTCGACGCTTCTGACCGAGAAAGTATCCTCCTTCTGGCTTCTCTCTCTCTCTCTCTCTCTCTCTCTTTCTCTCTCTTTCTCTCTCTCTCTCTCTCTTTTTCTCTGCAAAACAAATAAATCTCTTCCGGACATACCACCTAAACCTTCGCAATTCTACACGTCTAGTTGGACTGAAAATTTCATTTCAAAAGTATAACTATACATTCCGTAGCTTTTACATTTCACTTTTTAAAATACATTTTAAAATACATTTTAAACAAATTTATGATAGATTATATGTTTTATATTGAATTATTATTGCTATTGTATTGATTAATAATTTCTACATAATTGTATGTGTGTTGTATATATATATATCTATATATATATATATATATATATATATATATATATATATATATATATATATATATACAAGATCCTCATATTAATTTATAATAGTTAATTTCTTAATTTGATAGTGGAAATTGGTACATTATTATGACGATCGATCGTAAAAGGGAAAAATAAATTTCTTTTATATTGCGAATTGAGATGGAACACCGATAAATAATTCACTTTACGAACGAACTAAATTGAGGATAATCGAAGCCTCGATTGCATCGAACGATCGAAATGGTTCGAAGGGTGGCGAGAAATAAGACTTAAGGAGAAAACTCCGAAACGAAGGGCGTTTAAGGGTGGCGAAGGAACGAGACACGAAGTAAAAGCAGCTATTCTACGCGCTGACACCCCGTCCTCCCTTCTCGCCGCTATTTTACTCACCTAGCTCCCTTTCAAGTCAGGGGTTAAACCATTTGCCCTGGTAAATCGGTTGGCCGAAATCGAGTTATATTTCCTAATCGATACGATGGATTAGGTTATCGTATTGGTACACGTTGTTCGGCCACCCGTGGTCCACCAGCTTTAGCTTAACTACTAACTATATATAATACTATATAGCCTTAAACTATGCTCGTTATCTTTTATGATTGTTTCCGTTAAAATATTGTAAATAATATTATATACTTTACCGTATTCAAAGATATTTCTATAGCAATTTACCAGAATTGTTCTGCACAAGATGTTTTTGTATAATAAAACAAGCTAAAGAAATCTCTTTATTTTATTTTTTATTACTACGTTCATCCATTATTATTCGTTTATTCTCTCTCTCTCTCTTTTTCTCATTAAGGAAATGCTTCCATAAGAGTGAACAAAAGCGTTAATTAATCAATGGGACTATAGAGGAAGCTATTCGGTTGTAAATACTGCAAAGGAAGGAACAATGC
Source organism: Vespa mandarinia (assembly GCF_050613455.1). Taxonomy (NCBI): domain Eukaryota; kingdom Metazoa; phylum Arthropoda; class Insecta; order Hymenoptera; family Vespidae; genus Vespa; species Vespa mandarinia. The sequence continues at coordinate 3,994,722 of NC_140812.1, forward strand.
CTTGACCGAGTAACTGGTTAGATCGTTCGAGATCTCTCTCTCTCTCTCTCTCTCTCTCTCTCTCTCACTCTCTCTCTCTCTTTCTCTTTCTCTCTCTATTTCTCCTTTTATCTCTATCTCATGGTATGACAACGTATAACACCTACACCGATTAAAGCGAATTGACCGGCTGCCTGATATATTGAAAGTTAAAAAGGTAATTGTGGGGTGGCGTTGCCGTCACATATTGAGCTGAGTGTCGTCTGAGTGGAAGATTGGTACTGTTGCAGCTGCGAGAGGAGGAGCTAGAGGATACGAGTTCGAGCGTGTGATCCAATTATGATGTAACGAATGTATCGTCGATGGTCGACGAGCCACCGACAGACAACGTGCTTCGAGTGCCTGAGCGTTTCGAGGACGCTACTACTACGTACAGTTAGAGGTATAGTACGCGTTCCTACTACCAATAGGGATGCTGGTACTACTCGCTAGGAGACACACGGGAGTAACATCAAACGTCCCTTTTCGTTGACGAGTGGCCCTTCATTAAGAGTCGATTGCTGGCACGCTTCGATCGAATGTCTCCTTGGATTTCGCCTTCAACGTAGAGTTCGGTTAAGTTCGGCTATCGATCGTAAGCTTATCTATATGTATATGTATTTATATTTTTTTTTTGAGTCTTGACTTTGAATAAAAATATCTTATATTATTTATATATACGATTTAACGTCACTTTTTATATACTGATCCTAAGTATATATTTATAGTGGAAGAAAGAAAAAGAGAGATCGTGGTAAGCTTGCAGACCAATCATCTCCGAGGGTTCTTTGATCCCTGATTTATCGTCACGATCGAAATAGAAGGCAACGTTTAACTACTATTATTAAATTCGTTTGGAGTGGGTATATTCCGAAGCTCGTTCGTCATAGTCGTCTTTCGCCACCAGGATAGTTCAGAAGGAAGACAGAGAGAAAGAGTCTGAGGTATTTCGAAAAGAAGGGAAAAATGAAAATGACGCGTATGGAATTTGAAAGGCAAGAAAGAGAAATCGCTTGCTCGTTAGGTGGATGATGGTTTTAAGAGAAATGTGTTACGGCAATAGATTAACACTGAGGACTAAGGGAGGACGATTAGAGAAGGGAGAATGAAAGAAAGAAAGAAAGAAAGAGAGAGAGAGAGAGAGAGATGGAGAGAAAGAGAGAGAATATACCTACGTAGGAAGAATCCTAATAAAAATCTGATACCTCAGGGCCCGCCTTCCTTCAGAGGGTGTCCCGAAGGAGAGCTAGAGTGACACAAAGATCTGTAACCCGATGCGTGGAGCTGTACTTGAAATTGAATCTCACTTTCCAGAGAAAAATTACTTCGGCTATGAGCGGAATAACGAAGTCTTTTCGTCTCTTTTTTTTTCATTCCTTTTTCTTTTTCCCCTTGTCCATTCTCTCTTTCCATCTTTGTCTACCATCTTCGTCGTTATCATTTTCGTAAGATCGAAAGAACAAAAATGAAAAAAAGAGAGAGAGAGAGAGAGAGAGAGAGAGAGATCGTAATATTTGTCGTTGAAAACGCTTTAAACTCGATGCCCGCTAACGCAATTACGTTTTTAATTATTAATTTTATCATTTTAATATTAATTAGAAGTCACATGAGAAGAGTTAGAGACAAGTTATTTCTCTTTATATCTATCTATCTTTTGTGATAGAAGCCTGTGATTACGTCGAGATTGTAATTTTAATCGTACCGTTAGCTAGCATCCTCGTCGTCATTGCCATTGTCGTTGTCGTCATCGTCATCTCTCGTGCTTAATTCCTAAAAACACGATGGCTTTCCATCTTCTCTCAATTCTCTATAGATATACCTACTATACTTACAAGGGTATCGGTCTTAACGGTAATAATAGTTATGATGTCACTGAATATTCAAGTCGACGTTCACCGAGAGAAAGCTTGCGAATTTTGTCTTAGCAAAACTGCTACGTACCTATGTATGTACATATATATGTATATATTGTAGACATATATATATATATAATATATGTATAATATGTACATATATATACATATTATACATATATATATATATATATATATATATATATATGTGTATGTATGTGTATGAGTAAGCTTTGCTCGTCGTTATTCGCTGACTCGATGACCGATTTTATGTAGAGGATAAGACGACTGTGTGTACTTGGCGATAAATTTATGTTATGTGACGTTCTAACGTTGAAATTTCGATCCTTCATATGCATATGTACACTAGAGTATGAATAAGCAGAAAATTAGTGGTCCTACGTTTGGATTAGAATATCCATTCGTTGTTTCTTAGATATAAATATAAATTATATATCTGCAACGAAAATACGTATGACAAGATTAAAAATTAAATGATAATTCATTCTTAAATATTCTATTTACTTTTGAAAAGAAGAAAAGATAAATAAATAGATATCGCAAGTATGAACTTTCATTTCCTACATTTCTTTTTCCTACTAGTTTTCCAACCCTCGAATTAATTCAATTTAAGGAGATTAAAGAGTCTCTCGAGATTGAAAAATTCCACTCGTATATAACAAAATTGTGGAAGATGAAAAGGGCGTCCAGAACAAAGCAGTGTTTCTTGCCTCGTAGGCTTGTACATACTTTCAGCTTGAACGAGAGAGAAAGAGAGAGAAAGAGAGAGAGAGAGAGAAAGAGAGAGAAAGAGAAGAGAGAAGAGAAAGAAAGAAAGAGAAAGAGGGATAGTTCGCGGTACGCGAAACGACGATACTAATGTCAGTGGTAACACGTTATAAAATGCGATACCAGGCAGCTGCGGTACATGTACGGTAATACAATCCCGCGTAAATCCTGGCTGCCTTCTCTTCTACGGCTGGTGTACTGTGTCCCGTGGTTTATTGTCATCCGGCATAGCGTTGAAAGGACACCGCCAGCTGCTAGGCTCCTACCAAAACTCCCCTTTTCTTCGTCCCAATCCAACCATCCCATCCTTGACAACCTTCTTCTTCTCTTCCTCCCCATGTGGAAATCCGAGTTGGCCGAGATCTGATAAGAGCTAGCGTAAACTCTCTCTCTCTCTCTGTCTCTCTCTCTCTCTTTCTATCTCTCCCGTCATCCTTCGAAGTGTAATCTGCTTTTAAAGACACGTCCCTCCGTTGATCCAATTTTTATAGCTTTGCGCAGACATTGACCTTGAATATCGTAATGAATTTTTCAAAGCATTTCAAGGTCATCGGAACGAATCATATTTATTATATTTATGCGTATGTTATATACGAATATTATATTAATATAAAATTTGTTTATTCTTTATTTTATATTATAAAATAAAGAAATTAATTTACATTAAAAAATATTTAAATTAAAAAAAAATATGTATATAAATACATGTATACATATAAATACAAATATAAATATAAGTATATATATATAAATATAAATATAAATATAAATATAAATATAAATATATATATATATATAAATATAAATATAAATATAAATATATATATATATATATATATATATATATTATATAATACACATATATATGAATATATACCTGTGCGTGTTTATGTATGGAAGCAGCTTTCATAATAGTTAGTAGATATGTAAATTATGAATGTATATTATACAGTGTGACCGATTTTATTGTGAACAAGAAAGAAAAATGCTTCGATATTTTCATAGCGGCACGTCTTTATGCGGAAATGCATTAGCCTCGAAATCATTCCTCTGCTAGGCGCGATCCGTGACTAGCGAATCGCGATCGTCGAGAAGAGATAAAATCATGTGGGACGTGAGAGGAATCGTTTTGCTTTTTCCACGCGAAAATCCAATCTCTTTGCTCGAAGCCACCGCACCCGTTTCGATGCTGACGTATCTTTTCGTTCGTTCCAACATTCGTTTTCCATCTATGACTTATGTATGTATATCGTCGTTCTTTTGTTATTTTTTTTTATTTTCCTTTTTTCTCTTATTTCATTCTTCGCGACCAACGTTCACATTATTTTTCATTTATAATAAAAGCATTGTATGTATAGCACATAATTTTTGTAATAAAAGATATTGTTCATTTTATTTTATATATATAAAGAAAAAAAAATCGAATTTTTAATAAATTCATTGTACCAATATATTTGTTATTTATTTATTTTTTGTTTTATATGCAGCTATGTAGATGATTAATAAACGATACAACGAACGAACGCATACGAATGTGCGCGAACTAATAAAACGATGATACACCGTTTTATCCCACCCATCAAACCTTAAAATCGTATTCACGATCGTCCCTAGCGTTATTCCACGGTACCAGAATATTTCTATGTTCGTGAGTGGCATTCGCGATTTCTGCTGGATCCTTCACGATTTCTGATGAAGTGCACACGTTACATTTGTATGCCATATGAAAGATCGTCGATACGAAAACGATCGACTCTATTTACTAGCATTCCTTCTATTGCCATGCCATTCAAGTTATTCTTCGAATTTTTCAGTTCCACATTCTAACTTGATAAATATCATACTATAATGTCAATTTTATAATTATTTGTAAAACTAACTTAGGTTATATGCATATTTCTTTTACAATGTAGATCGATTTAACTTAAAATAAGTAACAGAAAAAAATTCAATTTTAGGTTATTTTGGTAATTACTGATTCATATCTAATATATGTATTCGTATATGTCATATAAATATAAATAATGGAATAAAAAATATAATAAATCTTATTACACGAACTCAATTTACTTTTAACTAGAATATTCATCCCCGAACTGAATAACTAGATTATTTTGTAGTTCTTATACATAACGAGGAGAACCAAGAACGTAGAAACGAAAGCAAGAAAAAAAGACTAAGAGAGAGAGAGAGAGAGAGAGAGAGAGATTTTCGTAATCACGGGAACGATCGTATTCCGTGCTCGACTCTTACGAAGATTCTTCATAACCGCTTGGAAAGTTTGGTAATCCTTGAGGATCTCTTTCAAAAAGCTATCCCGTTGTTCTTTCATCGATCTTCTCGGAGAAACACCGACCGACACGTTTTACATATTCCACGACGCACGCTCTATCGATAAAATATGGTAGTACTTTCTCAACGTTTGGATTTTCTAAGAACGACGAAACTCTACGAAAGATCGATTCTTGTTCTTCTAAGACTCCGAAAAGAAGAAAAAATGAAATAAAAAGAATGATGGTCTTCGCAAACTTGCAGTCATATTAACGTGAAAATCACCCGAAGAGAAGTGTCTTCGACCTTTATGACATTGGATTCCATCAGGTGGTAACGATACGACTTCAACTTGAAAGTTGTCTCACGTTTATGCGAATCTAATTCGCGACAAGAAGTCCTATATTTTTTTTTGACGAATTGATATGGAATAAAGAAGAAAGGGAAGGCTAGATGGTGTCCGTTATTACCAGCATTGTGGATAAAAGTCACGTGCATATTTATATGTATATGTATATTTGTATGTGCGCATCTGTGTATAAAAAAGAGAGAGAGAGAGAGAGAGAGAGAAAAGAGAAAAACGAGACTTCGAAGAGAAACTGTACTAGTGATCGAGGCGAAGGGATGGGTGGGTGAGAAGAAGGATAAGAAAAGTGGGGGTAGTAGTGGTATGGGGTTTGAGGATGATACACCGGCTATGTCGACGTCATCGGAAAGCTTTTGCTCCTACGGCAAAGTTCGCGTTCGATTAGCAGGAAGGGATGGATATATGTATCATCGGCTCACGGTTCTCTCCGCAAACTTTGACAGCATTCGATCATCCCCCTGTCGTGACTGAACCGCCTGTCGCATTCTAACAATGTGGGAAGCCGAAGGAGCAAAAGAAGGATGCTGGTTGGTACGAAAAGAGACGCGAAGATGAGGGAGAGAATATTACACCACGTGTGCCAGTAATAAGACGATAGCACGTGACGATAATGCAAAAACGTTTTCCTGACTTCGTTGTCCTCTTTCCTTTTTATGTTTTTACACATTTCCTTTAAATATATTCGATTTTTATTGAAGGGTGATCATTGTCTTTTTTTCCTTTCTTTCTTTCTTGCTTATTTTTTTTTTTTCGATCTTTTCTACACTCTATTATAATATTTATAATAATTGTTAATATCATTGAAATGATTATCGATAAAATACGAAGTAACGGACGAGCCATTCGACTAATTGACTTCCAACGTTTCTAAGGGAGAAAGGTATTCGGTTTTCCTGTAAGTCCGAAGTATCCCATTAGCTCGAATATCGGCACAGTGTTCTGCGGACTCGGCGAAGTGTGACTCGAGGGATAAAGGGAAAAAGGAAAAGAGAAAGATAGAGAGAGAGAGATAGATAGATAGACAGATAGAGAAAGATAGAGAAAGAGAGAGAAAGAGAGAGAAAGAGAGAGAGAGAGAAAGAGAAAAAAGAGAAGAAGAGGGTAAGAAATACTCGAGTTCTTTGATATTTTTAGTTGAAGCAACTTGGCCGTCGGCCCGCTTGGTTTCCCTTATTCTTTCGCCTCCTTTCTCCTCTTTTTCCGCTATCCTCTCTCTCTCTCTCTCTCTCTCTCTCTCGTTTCGCGAAACTCAATTTCATCTCAGCCATCTCTCTCTCTTTCTCCTTATTTCTCTCTCTCTTTCTCTCTCTCTCTCTCTCTTTCTCTCTCTCTCTCTCTTTCTCTTTCTCTCTTTCTCTCTTTCTCTCTTTCTCTCTTTCTCTCTTTCTCTTATGAAGAAAGGAGGCCTTAGGAGGCAAGATGGCAACGGGACACGACGTAATGAAGAAAAATCTTAGGAGGATATTGCGGATAGTGGAAGAGGAGAAGGGACGAGATTTTCACATACGTAAACGTAACGACTTTCAGGGCGGATGGGCCTCGAAGGGTCGGGACGCGCATCCAGCCGTATTGCCGAAGCACGAGGCGTCATTATTTTGAGTGCGGCACGCCCGAAGAAAGTCGTTGGTGGAAGGAGAAATGGACGGCAAGAAGAAGAAGAAGACTTGCTGCTGTGTATTCGGCGAACCGAGAAATGCTCCAAAGCGTGATGTTTTCTCTAACGACGATGATGATAGCATCGTCGTCGTCGTCGTCGCCGTCGTCGTCGCTTCGTTTGCCCTGTTCTATCCTTCTTCGTTGACGCCAACGCAGGTGACTCCGCGTCATTTGCAAGGAATAACAAACACAGCCCTGGTGGATCGTTAACTGCGACATAGCCATCGACTGCCTACGTCGATTTTTCATATAAACCCGTTTCAATGGCCCGAGACGTGCCAAACGGCGCGACTAGTCGATGAGAAATAACACCACGAGATAGTAATTTTTTTCTACTTTCAATGTATATACATATACATACCTACATTTATACATATATAGATACATATATACATAGATATACATATATATATATATATATATATATATATATATATATATTCTATTCATCTAATAAAATTTTTCTTTTATTCCAATTCTACATTTTTTCCTTTTTTTTTCGATCATCGATTATAGATTATGAAATTTGTTAGATAAATCTATCGAACAAGTTATAGATCACACATAAGCACACACACTTTCGTTACTTTTTTTATCTTATTATTTTATATCTATATATTTCGTTTACCATTACGTGATATTAGAAAAATTTATGCTTTTTTCTACCTATTTTTAAAAATTTTCGCAATGATGATTCTCATCATATAATTCAGATCGAAGAGCTCTCCGAGAGATCGTAGATCGCATATACGACTTTTTATTGAAGTTTTGTAACATCGTGAGTATAAACCACTACTACTCATGATTGATATCTCTTTCTTTCTTTCTTTCATTTCGATGGCGATCGTATTTATCAAAGCCATATAAATCTAAGGGAAAGTCGCTGTTCATCGATAATAATCGATAATTCGATAATGGATGCATCTTTTGTTTATGTGAACCGATATATGAGTATTTAATACACTATGTACGTTGCTTTGTTTTTTTATTTTTTGCCAAATAACTATCATTATCAATCATAATCATATATATATTTATAACATATATATATATGTCCATAGAAAAAAATTTTTAAAGTAACGGTCGATAAATAATTGCAACTACGAAGAAGTACGTTCTTGAAACGAGCATTTTGTCACACTGGTACGCTATTGGCTACTATGTGAAGCATTCCTCGACGATCAAGTGCGTACCAACGTAATGACATTAATTTTACCTTTTATCGGATTTCACGACAAGCTCAACGCGTTAATATGTTACATTAAAAACGATCTTTATATCTGTCATATTATGGGTGCCCTCGATTGAAAGGCAAGCTTTACGAGTTACGTTCGTTGCAACAATGGGAGCCCATTTTTATAGTGAAATCGTTATTTTACTATATGTGTATATGTGTATATATATATAGGTATATAAGACCGAGAGGTATATAAGAACTGATCGTTACATCGTATGTTTGTTCTTTAATGTTTCATTAAAAAAATATTATGCCTACCCCTATAACTTGTTAACGTTTAGACAAAAATTGATTGCTTTAATTCTAAGAGTAAAATGAATTTATTTTAAGACAGTAGTAACGTTGATATTAATATTATTTAAATCACCATATTTATATAAAAAGTATAAATTTTATTGGAGAAAGTAAAGACGGTTTAATTACTAAAAGCAAACTTAAAAAAAATAGCAATAAAGATAATTAAACAAATAGAAAAATAGTTAAGTTATATATGTCATATATAAATATAATATATTTATATATATAAGATATGTGTGTGTGTGTCTATATCATGAACGCATAATCTGATTAAATGCCTTTGTTAGAGATTTGTACCATAAAATCTATTTTTTTTACATCATCAAATATTGTTGTTTAATCAATGTTTAATAGGATAAAATCTTAAAAGTCAAGCATACGACAAAGCGTTTTTTGAAATAATAAATTTTCGGTTAATACAAATTTCATTAAATTTTAATGAGAATATTATTTATAATTCACGAAGGAAATCGTTATTTAGAAAATTTTATAGAATTTTGTTCTTATATATTATATCTAGCTATGCGCATTCTCTCTCTTTTTCTCTTGGTTTTTTTTTTATGTTTTTTTATTCTTCACATAATTCGGGCAAAGGATTTAAAATTGTAAAATACGTATAATGAAAGAAGAATTTTTCTGGAGTTTTTATTCAATTTCTACTTATGATAAAATTATTTTTAAAAGGATTAACGACTAATGAAAAAATTTCCTTCGATTTAGAAATAAAAAGGTACCTTTAATCATTTAGATTAAAGATAAAAGAATATAATTATTAAAAGATCTCTTTTATTTTGCGACTGGACCGAATATTGGCCATTAACAAAAAAAGAAAGAAAAAAAGAAAGAAAAAAAGAAAGGAAAAAAGTTCAATAGGATAGCTATAGTTAAATCAATTTTAATATTTACACCTTCTTCGTGTTGTTTTCGTTATCGTGTATTCGAGTAAACGAAAGAAACAAGAGAAGCGGTTTACGATTCGTAATGTCTTCTACCCTACTTGAATTCGTTCGAATGTCAAGAAAAAGGAGTTTCACTTGTTCAGATACTTCGGAAAAGCTGACCTTCGTCCTGAGTCAACTATGGGCGGGCAAATCTAATTTCAAGGGTTTCGATTGTCCGTTGCATTATATATGTCCTGTCTGCAGTATGCTCCCTTTACTCGGTCAGTATTTGGAAGGGTTCTTTAGAACCTTTTTCTTTCTTTTTTTTTTTATACTTTTCTCTATTTTTTCCTCCCTTATTTTTCGTAGAATATCGAAGTAACTTTCTCTTTCTTTCTTTCTCTCTCTCTCTCTCTCTCTCTATTTCTCTCTTTATCTTTCACTCTTTTTGTCTTTTTCTCTTTCTCTCTTTCTCTCTTTTTCTTTTTCTCTTCTTTTTATCTCTTATTTTTCATAAAACGCCAAAATTACTATCTCGTACGAAGTCACGTTCTCTATCTATCTCTCTCTCTTTCTCTCTCTCTCTCTCTCTCTCTCTCTCTCTCTCTTTCTGTTTCTCTCACTCAAAAGCTCGTCTATCAAGTCTTCTTCTATCTACACGCTTTCGCTCTACTCTTCTCACTCCCGACCCCGATATATACGTACTTACCTATTACATAGGTATATTTTTGGCTCTCAAGTGTTTCCTATTTAATATTACCTAGGAGAATACATTATTTCTTTATTTATAGGAAAAACTAATATCACGTGTGTTAGAACTTTCTCCTCTTTCTTATTCTCTATTTCTTCTGTTAGAAATGATACAATTTTTCGATAACTTGAAAACTCGTTTAAGCTCGTATTTCGTTTCTATTTATACTATGATATTTAATTATTGCTCCTTTAAACGTCATTCGTATAGCATTATATAAGCGACAATATTCAAATATCATTCTCTTTTTCTTCTCTTTATTTTTCTTCTCTTTCTTTTTTTTTCCCTCGTTTGTATAGGTATATAATCCATTTTGGAAGAAAAATTGTAGAGAATGCGAGAGAAAGATTTTTTAATTTGACGCATGTGGAACGTGTTCTCATTCGCTTCGTATTTCGCCATATTTCCCGTGAATATTTTATAACCTTTCCCGTCGAGGTAGTAAAGCGACGCGAGACTGTTTATAGCCCCTTCTAACTTTCCCTCTCTCTCTCTCTCTCTCTTTCTCTCTTCGTAGGTCACATCGACCGAGAGAAAGAGAGAGAGAGAGAGAGAGAGAGAGAGAGAGAGAGAGAGATTTACGTTCTCCACGAACTTACTCTGATCCATCCGCAAATTCGTCGAATAATTTTCTTTTGTCACAATTTCATTCCCTTCTCATACTTCAATTCAACCCATATTAGATATTCAATATCGATATTGAACAAAAAAAAAATTATATATACATACATATATAGAAACATATGGTTAATACCAAATAGTAAGATTTTTAAGTCGCTTATCGAAAAGTCTTCGATTAAAGGAGTTTTCTTTTGAATGTATATTACGTGAATGAAAGAATATTCACGGTGGCAACATTTAGTAGTAAGTAGTACGTATGTATGTATTTTCTTGGTGGACTCGTAAGCTAGAACGTGGAAGATTCTCTTTGGTATCACGAGAAAGGAGCCTAAGCCATTGGGCTGGGTCTTTGCTCCTTTGTGAGAGAAGCGTCGCGACGCTTCCGATCGGATAAAAGTTGAGTCGGATGAAAACGGAATTTTTGTCCGCCTGAAACTTTTCTCTCCGCGTCCGGAAAGAGTGTATTTGCTTCTGTATGTGTACATGCGCGCGCGCGTATATGTATGTATGTATGTATGTCGGTGTGTATGTGCGCGCGCGCGCGAGTATATGTGTGTGTGAGAGCGAGTGAGATAGCGTATTGTTCGCAACAATGTTCGCTCGAACGCTCGCCCTCGGTTATACCTGTAATCTAACGTTTATCCACGGTAGCAGACCGAAAGAGGATTTTCCAACGATTTCGAATGCGAATCGGGAACGAAATTTTATGTGTTCGTTCGTTGCTAGAGGGAATAGGTTTTCGTTCTCGCGAAAAACAGATTACCTCGCTCGCATCATAAAATTCTAACGAAATGAAAAACTTTTTGACTATCGAATGTCGATCGTTGTTCGTCCATGGAAATGTAAATATTTTATTGAAAAAGTCACATTGTTGATGGCGATGTTTACTCAATACAAATTCTGACGAATTGGTTCTAAAACCGATCTAAATCGGTTTAAAGAAACAACTTCGTTTCTCGTTCAAACAAAAACATTAAGTTTTTGATAAGGATGATTCATTGATAATAACAATATCCTAATGGAAGATGGTGCTTGTAAATTTAAAGAAAAGAGAAAAAAAAACAAGAAAAGAAAGAAAAAGATAAAAAACAAACGTAGTAATGGAATTCATTTGCAAAAGAATTTTTTTTTTTTTCGATTAACAAAGAAGTAACGTTGGCGAGTTTCATAAGTTCGAGATGCTAACGTTTCGGGAAGCTTTAGGAGACTCGATGGTATGCAGAGAGTTATGGAAAGCGATGGACGTTGTTGGTGTGCGAAGAGGAGAAGGAAGAAGGGAAGGAGGACAGAGAGGGAGGGCATTGGCGTTCCTGGCGGAAGCACTATTTCAACGTAATTGTCGCTTCATCGTTCCCTCTCGTCCGCACGGTACCGTATCTAAGCTCCGACATACCATCGAGAGCAGGAGAATCCCTAAGCTGTCCTCTACCTCCCTCTCCAACCCCTCTTCTCACGAAATACGTATCTACGTCTACGTTTATATGTCAGTATACGGAGAGAGATAGAGATAGAGTATGAGACACGTTTATATTTATATACCAATTACGTGAGAGAAAGAGAGAGAGAGAGAGCGAAAGAGAGAGAGAGAGAGAGAGAGAAAGAGAGAGAAACTATCTAAACGCATAGTTACATGTCTTTGCTCGGTAGACACCTAGCCAGACGAAATTAACTTTAAGTAAGAGGAAAGCTTGGCCAAACGACTCGCCAGAAAATGACCGACTTGTACCAACCGGAGAGATGCCTAATGACATCCGGTAAGAGCGACCACGCGTACTTTCCTCTGTGCATTCATGCCGACTGCAAAAATTCCAAAGCTCCGTGGTGTGTTCTCCGGAAGTGAATGACAGGAGTAAAATGTCTGGATAAGTAATTATATAAACGAAGGAAGCAATTTCGTGCTTCTCTTTGATATTTTTTAAAAATCTTTTTTATGTTTTTTCCTTTTTTTTCTTGTTTTTTTTTTTTTTTTTTTAATTCATTTAGATATACTTAAAGAAGCAAAAAAAAAAAGAAAAGAAAAAAAAAAAAGAAAAAGAAAGAACCGACTACTTTTCGTAGGAAATTTTGAATTATTTCAAATGGAGTAAAGTTTCCAACGACATTTTATCTGGAAACGAAGTGGACAGATCGCAAGTTGGAATCAAATCGATCAGTCTCTATCGGCGATAACGACGATATCGACAAATTGGCGGCCTGTGCACCGACGTATTCCCTGAAATTTGTTAATCCCTCGCGTCCAATCTATCACGCATCGTCACGACGTTTCTCCGTGTACTATAATACATAGTTCTAGTAGACCTTTATACACGAGTATATTGTATGTATTATAGATATACATATTTATATAAATATCATCTATATACATAATATACATATAGAGAACACAATCATTTCCTTTTACTAATGTACCTTCATACGTGACTCGAACTGCTAGCTTTACTTATAGTCCCCTTCTGTTCGTTCTCTTCTTCTGCACCCTTGCTAACTCTTAATGTTTGCCAACACACCACCGTCGTATTTATTTCAAGATACGCCGACTTCGTGGTAGGGTGTGAAGGAGACCATTGGGAGAGAAAAAGAGAGAGAGAGATAGAGAAAGAGAGTGAAACGAAAGAAACAGCAAAGGAAAAAAACACGAATTTCATGAGAGAGAAAGAGAGAGAGAGAAAGAGAGAGAGAGAGTGTGAGAGGGTGGGAGTGTGGAAAAAGGTCAGAAGGGTCGTTTTTTTCGATGAATAAGGTAGAGTTTTCTATGTAGTGGATGTGAGCAGGGAATATCATGGAAAGGGAAAGGAGCCAGACTCCTCGTAGGTGTTAAATCGAAGGAAACTCGGAACCGAAAGGAGATACTTGAAGGAAGGAAGGAAGGAAGGAAGGAAGGAAGGAAGTAAAGAAAGGGAGATTTCGAAGATTGCTCGACTTTCAGAGCAGAGAGAAATAAAACAAAAGAAAAGAAAAGGGTAAATGGGATTAGGGAAAGGAGAAGAAAAGAAAAGGAATAAAAAGAAAAGAAAAAAACAAGTAGAAGAAGAAGAAAAAGAAGGAAGAGAAACTAATGAGATTCATCTCGCACCTGTGCTTTCTCCAATTATGAATAATAATAATAATACAAAAAAAAAAAAGAAAAATATAAAGAAAAAAAAAGAAAAAAGAACAAAACAAAAATAAAACAAACAAATAAATAAAAAGGGGAGCCAGCTCTGGTAACCGAGAACGATGAAGCAACAAAAAAGTTTTGGTCGATCGAAAGGGCACGACCATTTCCACAATGAGAAAGGGAAAGCGATCGAGAAAAGTTCGGCGAACGAGTCACTTTCTCTTTTTTTCGTTTATGTTGTTACTATTTCTAAAAGCCAAATGAACGATAATAATAATCGTTGATAGTACATACGACAAAATTAACTTTATACGTATCATAAAATAAATATGGCATATACTAGGATCGTAAATTCAGAAGAAAAGATATGTATATATGTATATATGTACATAAATAGTATTATATAAACGTATTTATATTTTTTTATTTTCTTTTTTTTTTTTAATTTCCTCTTTTTTACAGGTGTCAGGATTTATTTTATATCCTTTTTTTCCTCTTTTTTTTTTTTACATGTGTCAAGAAGATAATAAAAAAGACAAATACATAATCCAGTCATGACATTTGAAATCCTCAGTTTTACTCGTAAAGCTTAAACCTTTGGAGTATGAAAATGTTTGTGTCGGATGGAAAAGAAGTTTTTATAATTATTAAAAAGTATAAGAGAAGAGAAAAAGGAAAATAGAAAAAGAAAAGAAAAAATAATAATATTGATTTGACCTCGTTAATAGAGAGAGACTCGTTAAATATACCAACGACATACTTTTCGACAGTACAATTAAGGGCACCCTTTTGTTCGTCCATTAGAGAAACATCGTCGAGGTTTTCTCTATCTCTCTCTCTTTCTCTCTTTCTTATTCTCTTGGTCTTTTAATAATAACGTACGATCGTGCGGCCAATCATTCGAAAAGTCTTTCGAGAAGAGAGGAAGGGTCTTTAAACTGGAACAACGAAGTCGAGTAACGTTACAAGAAGTCGGCATTGTAGAGACCAAAGAAGAAGAAGTGAAGGGTGGAAGGGAATGAAGGGAGAAGGGTCGTTTGAAAAAGGCAATGCTCGAATCGAGCGACGACGAGAGGTCGTTATCGTGTCGTGCAACGTCGTAATGGCGTACAAAGCAACGATAGCGCAGTCTCCGCATCTCTCTCTCTCTCTCTCTCTCTCTCTCTCTTTCTCTATAAATCTCTCTCTCTCTCTCTATCCTTGAAGAAAGAGAGAGAGAGAGAGAGAAAAAGAATAGAGGAAGGAGGAGGGTCACCTCAGTGTTGGTAACTAGTGTTATGGACGGCGATAGACGTTTAGATAACGATCTCAATTTGAGCTACGTTGGAAGATGAATGGTAGATTAACCGAGAGTGTTCTAATTATAATTTCAATGCGCGCGCGCATGAGAGAGAGAGAGAGAGAGGAAGAAAGAGAGAACAGGATCGGTACGATAAAAGAAGACGACGTTTCGCACCGTCTTTCTTCGTGAGATACAAAAAGAGAAAGAGAGATAGAAGAGTTAAAAGACGAAAAAGGAAAGCGAGAGAGAGAGACAGAGAAAGAGAGAGAGAGAGAGAGAGAGAGAGAGAGAGTAAGCGGAAGCTTCAAAAAAGTCGACGAAGAGGAAGCAACCTAATTAAGTCTGGGAGATGTCTCGTTAAGATCGCTGATGAAGACGCTTGTCCGATGTTTCGCTCGCTGCGAAACTTTCGAATCTCCTTCCCCTTTGCAGAAAAGGGGGATGTTACGTTCGTCTCTAACTCGTTTCTTATTCTTCTCGGCTTTCCGGAGATCTCCCTCAGTGAAGATTTGCCAACGAATTTCTTCGAAGACAAAATTTTCTTTATACATTATCGTGAGTCATGCGCCGAGAAAACTACTTACTGCTGATAATAACAGATGGATACAAATTTTCTTTCAAATTTGTTTTTAAAGATTTTCATACGATCAAAATAATTGATCGATCGATAAAAAGTGATAATGTCGAAATTCGATGTTTTTTAAACAGATAAAAAGCAATAAAAGACAAACTTGCGTAAAGGTAAGTGTGAAAAGAAAAGAAAAAAAGAAAAAAGAAAAAGGAAAAGTAAGAAATAAAGAAAGTAAAAAAATAAAGAAAAAAGAAAAAGAAGATGAATAGTGAGAGCTCGAGTGTATCTAGGAAGATAACAAGGAAAGGTGGCGATCATTCGTAAAACTGTCAACCAAGCGATATATCAGTATCCTTTTTAGTCGTTAACTGTGACACTCCCTTCTCAGAATACTCGAAGCTCTGCACTACAAAGAGGGCGAAGAGTAAGAGAGAAACTGAGATAGAAAGATAGAAAGAGAAAGAAAGAGTGAGAGAGAGAGAGAGAGAGAGAGAGAGAGAGAGAGAGAGAGAGGGTAAAGTATAGAAACGAAGAGGCTGCTCGATCGACACACGATGATGCACTGAACGATGTGGCAGCGTCACGTGGATGGGCATACAAAGCGGTAATATGGAGAGGGCTTTTCGAGGGCAACTGTATGCTCGTTAGTTTGCGTACATTCATCGTCGTATTATTACAGTTAGCCACACGTTCTTCGTTCGAGTTACATATACGATACAATACTGACAGATGCTAGATACTATGTGCAGTAATAGCTTCGTCTCTCTTTTTCTTGCTTTCTTTTGCTTTTACTGATATATATATTACACACAAGTTATCATAGTAGTTGCCTTTACCAGCCCTTTCTTCTTCCTCTCTCTTTCTCTTTCTCTCTTTTCTTTGTTTTCGTATTGCAATATTGACTCTCTTTCTCTCACTTTGTTTTAGAGTGAAGTGATGTATATGTGTATCTAAGTTTATTATATCTGACTAGCACTAAAAAAAACGATACTTTTTAGTTACATGTAAATATTTTTTCCATCAAATGGGATACGATCGATCGATTTATATAGTTTCGTTATTATCCCATGATTTTATAGTATGTATGTTTTCTAAATACGTTATATATATATATATATATATATATATATATATATATATATATAATATTATGAGGAATAAATTAGTTATATAAAAAATAAAAAAAATGAAGTTGTTATACTTTTTCGAAAGAGGAGTAAGTTAGTCAGTCAGTCAGTCAGCTAGTTAGTTCTGAGTCAACTTGCGGAAAGATTAGATTTTCTGAAAGTCGTTTTTCACGAGGGGAAGGAAGAAGAAGTTTCACTGGTGGGATTGGATGCTGTCGTAAAATCGTTGTACACGCAAGGGCTAAAAGAGAGAGAGAAAGAGAGAGAGAGAGAGAGAGAAAACTTGCGTGTAGAAGCGTTCGATCGTTCTACTAACCTTACAAAAGAAACTTCTTTATTTCGAGAGAAAATAAATATTTGACCGATGCGGGGTGGTCGTGTCTAAATCTTCCTCCTTGAATTGTCTTTCCTTTCTTCCCTTTCGTTTCCTTTAACGAGGACAATTCCAGCTTTTTTTTTTTCCTTCGCAGTTTCCATATGAAATTCGCTCAACAATTTTCGTGGTATACATAAAAAAATAGTAACATAAAAAAAAGTTGCCACAATTTTCGTTCTAATTTTATTACCTTTAGATCAATCTTTTTCTTCGTAGAAATAAAATAGATCCGTTTGATATATCGTATACGTGATAAAAATCTTTGATACAAATAATGTAATTAATTTGAAAAAAAACGTATGTTTGTGTGTATGTATATATATATATATATATATATATATATATATATATATATTATATAATATATAATATATATAATAATATATATATATATTATATAATATATAATATATATAATAATATATAATAATATATAATAATATATAATATATATAATATATAATATATTTATAAAAGTTTATATACAATTTACAACAAGCTAAAGCTAACTCGTAGCATGTACTTCTACCTATAACTCGTTGTCTCATCGGATTTCGATTTGCCGTTTTCTCGACGACAACTTCGTTCGACGTACCTTTTATTTTGCCAACTCGTTCGCTACTTTTTCTCAGATACGTTGAAAGCCGATGGCCGTTCTCTATCGAAGACCTTCGACGACGAAGTCGACCCACTTTCGAAAGAAAATAGCTGGAGTAATAAAAGAATTATCTCGCGTCTTGGCAGCTGTTCACAGGACTTTAAGATCCTTCCTATAATTTTGTTGTTTCGCACGAATGCTCGATAAAATCTCGGACGTTCAAATATCTTTCTTTTTCTTACGAGAAAAACAAGGAAAATATTGGAGGAACGCATTTATATCGACGTCAATAAAATTCTTTCCTCTTTTTTTGTTATCTATTAAATTAATAACCACTCGAAATATTTCCATTCTCGCTCTCTCATTCTCTTTTGTGTATTGAAAATATGTAGATATATATATATATATATATATATATATATGTATATATATATTCATATACATATACATATATGTATATATTTAAAAAAAAGAAATCAGTACAGAGTACGATGCAACGGCGTTATCGATGAGGCCGTTTACAAACGATGGACAAGATATACATATTCATGTCCGTGTAAATGTTGCTTCGCGTTATAGTGGCGTAAAAAAAAATCGAAAAAAAGAAGAAAGAAAAATAGAATCAAAAACCGACGATAAACACGAAGCAAATGAAGTACCCACGCAGGATTTTTCACGCTAATATTTGACCGTTTATTGAAACGGTAGGAATCAAATGCTTTTTACGAATCATCCATGCGTTTTCGATAGGATTTGGCAACTTTTTTTTTTATCATCTTCAATAAATGTGTGAGCGAACAGGCGTTAACTTTTTCCTCCCTCCCTCCTCCTTTTCAAGAAATGACTTTCCAAGCGATTATAGCAAAAATAAAAGAACGAAGAAAGGAGTATTTTCCAAAAGCGGAACGATTTTTAAAACAGTTCGCAGAGATATTCACGATCCATCGAGCTTCGTTTTTTGACATCATAAATTCTCTCTCGATGCGTTTACTAAAAAGTGAAAAAAGAAGGAAAAAAAGCGAGTGAAAGACAGAGAGAGAGAGAAAGAGAGAGAGAGAGAGAGAGAGAGAGAGAGAAAAAGAGAGAGAAAAAGAGTGACAGAAAGAGAGAGACAGAGAGAGGAAAGAGAATTTAAAAAATGATGAGAGCACGGTGTGCGATGATGTTTGAAAAAAAAGGAGAAACTATCGCAAATTCGGGTTCTCTACAGTGCGGTGAATTTCGTGCGAAAAAAGCTGCAAATTCGTAGATTACCACAGTGCAAGCTAGTAGTAAATCTCGTTTTCCACAGGAGTCAGGAGAGCGCAACGATGCTATTCGGTGCACTGTGAAAATGAGAGAGAGAGAGAGAGAGAGAGAGAGAGAGAAAGAGAGAGAGAGGAGTCACTATTCACATGCGTAACCCTGGATTTCTCGAATACGGTTTCACAAAGCTTTCGATAGTTCGAAAGAAGGAAGAACGCGAACTCGCGATTTTCAAGACGACAAAGACTATTTTTCTAGTTCGCATTTGCTATCGATAGTATAGCCTCGAGGTGTAAGCTACCTGAAAATGTTCCTTCTCTCTCTCTCTCTCTCTCTCTCTTCCTATTCTTTGTCCTCTCTTCTTTTTCCCTTTTCTTTATTCTTTCTTTAACATAAGTATCGTTGCTAGATATAGGAGTACGAATCTCTCAAGTAAAGAATTTTGATTTCGAAATGTCTCTCCCCAGTGTGTTTTCCTTTCTTCCTTTTCCTCCCATTTTCTTTTCCTCCTCATCTTCTTTCTTCTTTTCCTTCGTCGAGTGAAGCGGTTGGCGGTATCGAAGGTAAAATTGGATGAAATTGACTCTGCCTTTTCGCGATACATATTTTAGAGAACACGT
This sequence comes from Vespa mandarinia, assembly GCF_050613455.1. Classification (NCBI taxonomy): domain Eukaryota; kingdom Metazoa; phylum Arthropoda; class Insecta; order Hymenoptera; family Vespidae; genus Vespa; species Vespa mandarinia. Next base: position 4,014,379 of record NC_140812.1, read on the forward strand.
CAATGAAACTCTGCGCTTGAATCTCGCCGAGACCGAGACCTCTTAAATCCATTCTTTTCGTCGATAAAAAATGAGAAAAGCCGTCCGGAGTATTATAAATTAGGTACGAGATAAATCAGATTTTTCCACTGTTACTTGCCCGAAGGGGTCGAAGATCTCACTATCTCTCCCTTCTCTTTCTCTTTCTCTCTCTCTCTCTCTCTCTTCCTTTCTCTTTCTCTCTCTCTCTCTCTCTCTCTCCCTTTCTCTTTCTCTTTCTCTCTCTCTCTCTCTCTCTCTCTTTCTCTTTCTCTCTCACTCTCTTTCTTTTTTTCCTTTTTTCTTACTCGTAATGATGGTTTCCAACATTGCGAAGTTACGAAGTCGACTTTCCTCTTTTCTTTTCAAGATTTTTCTATGAGAGAGAGAGAGAGAGAGAGAGAAAGAGAAGAAAAGAAAAATAAATAAAATTCTTTACATATTCTTACATACATACATATATTCTTTACATATTCTCTTCACTTCTTCTTCCTCAAATTTACATTCTCTTCTTTATGGCCTACCCTTAAAATAAAGAGAAATTGCTCGTCTCTCTTTAAAGATGCTTTGTAATGAATATTTTTAAGTCGACGGAGCGAGCCACTGATAAATAACAAAACGTTCAAGTAGGAAAAAAGGTTATGGTAGTAACGGTCAATCAGATTTTAAATCGATTAACAATAAACGTGTAAAAATAGTTCTCGTCTCGTTAACGTACGCTTTAAAACACATTTCACGCGCGAAGGCCATCGGACAATAAAGAAATATCTACCATCGAAAGGTAAAACGTAATGTAAGAAACTTGTTCGATGTTTAAAAAAGAATAACTTTACGATAATAAAATATGCATGTAAAATTTTATCGTGTGTATTAGTTTTAACGTACAGCACATTCGAAAGTAAACAGGATATTGATCAAGTCAAATGTTTTATATTTTAATACGTAAATTTTATTGAGAAACTTATCGAGATATGTACAATAAATAAACGGTATGTAAATATATTGGATTAATGTTCGTTATCATATACATACGTCATTACATGCGATGATAAAAGAAAGGTCGTGGAGAAGATTACAGAAAATTCGAGGAATTTGAAGAGGTCAATGAGATAGAGAGAAAGAGAAAGAGAAAGAAAGAGAAATAGAGAAAGAGAGGGAAGGAGGAACGAACAAGTAGACAGATAGGAAAAACAATAACGAAAAGGAACGACAACGTGGCTATAAACTTTTATGAATCCAGAAACCACTATCGAAAGAGTCTTTTCTCCTTCATTTCTCGATGCTGTAAGCATCAGCTTAGCAGTTGGAGCATCGTTTTCTCACCACTTACGAAGCACCTTTTCTCTTTCTATCTTCTCTTCCTACTATGCTGAAAGTAAACGTGTATTCGTCTGTCTGTGAGAAATTCTTGTTGGTTAAATTCCCAATTTCCACGAAAGCTTCGTGGACGAAGAAACGAAAAGAAAGAGAAAGAGAAAGAGAGAGATAAAGAGAGAGAGAGAGAGAGAGAGAGAGAGCGCTTGTTGCCAATCCATCTACTTGGATCTTACCGTCTGGACGGCGTCGATACTTCTCTCTCACTCTATTTCTCGTTTTCACACACAAGAATCTCGCGTGTTAGCACATTGAGTCGCGTAGATGCGCACACCGTTTCAGCAGGCAACTCTATGGGATCTAATCGACGAAGTTGTAATTACTTTTTGGAGCAGGAGGAAGAGAGTAAAGTGAGAAAGAGAGAGAGAGAGAGAGAGAGAGAGAGATAGAGAGGGAGAGGGAGAGTTTTATTTTATCGCGGAGTGATGGAGATATCGACAGACGTAATGCCACCTCTCTCAGACTGTCCCTTTCCTCTTTCCATCATTCTAACTCGCCAATCTTATCCATTTCTCTCTTTCTCTCTCTCTTTCTCTCTCTCTTTATCTTTCTCTCTTTCTCATTCTCCTTCTCTTTGTCGATCTATCTATCTATCTTCCTCTTTCCTACGAGATACTCTAGGTGCTAGCAACTCGAGCAAGTCCCTCGGAAAGATCCTCTTCGAGAGTGTGATTACCGAACACCTTGGGAAATCCATTACTTTATATCAGTTTTTCCTAAAGGGTTTCCGCCGGCGGCACCGGATCTTCAAGAAACTCCTTACAGGATCTTCGGCTTGCTCCTCTTGAGTACCCCGAACTTTCATCCCGTCCCGCGGAAAAGCGTTATCTTCGATACTTCGCTCTTCATCTTTCTTGGATTTCTCTTGGTCTTAAGTATTCGCAATTTTCTCTTTGTTTTTCTCCCTCTCTCTCTTTCTCTCTCTCTCTCTCTCTCTTTCTCTTTCTCTTTCTCATCTTTATCTTATAGAGTATATCCGTTCATTTATTTAACTATTCTAATTTTGACAATGTTATCCTTGGTAAAATTTAGTCGTCAGAGATCGGAAACGTCAAGAAACATTTTCGAAGTTAACAATATATATATGTATCTAAATTCATTAATCTTAAGTATGTTTCTTTATAAATTTAGTGGTAGAACGATGCATGCAGCTTGATAACACTGGTTAGCTTGAACACCTTCGAAGATATCGCACGGAATACGGAATACCAAGCGTAGTTGAAATTTTCTGACAAAGTCCTAGGAACACTCTGCAAATGGAGATAGGGTTTCCGTGACATGAAATCTTAAACCGTCTAAGGGGTGTAAGCGAGAGGGAGGTTCTCTGTTTCTCTCTCTCTTTGTCTCTTTCTCTCCCCTCTTTCTCTCTCTCTCGTTTGCAAGCATCGACGTTCTTCGTCATTGTTATACCCCGACATCGGCAGCCATGAAAAGGGGTCGTTCCAAGATTTCCGTTTAAATTATGAACCGCTTCGTCTTTCTCTCTCTCTCTCTCTCTCTTTCTCATACACACACACACACATTTCTCTCTATTCGCCCCTTTTTCGCGTTTCTCCTCCTTCTCCTTTTTCTCCTTTACTGCTGCACCAATCGACGAGGACGAGAATCTCGGTTGGAAGAGAGAAGAAAGTAGAAGAAGCGAGAAGAAAAATAGGACGAAGCTTATGCGAGGCCAATTAATTATCGAGCTCTTTCTCGCTCGTTCGTTCTCTTTAGATACTCGTCCACCTCCTCCTCTTCCTCCTACTCTTACTCCTCCTCTTCCTTCTACTTCTTCTCGCTTTTTCCCCTCTTTCTACCGGAGATATTATTCGGCATGGGTGCTTCGACAAAGTCGAGCATTCGACGAGAAGGAGAGAGATCTCCCTCTTTTCTCCTTCCTTCGAGCTTATTTACGAGGGCCCTTCGTGTCGAGTTTTGTACGCCAGAAGAATCCGGTGACGCCCTTCTAATGATCGTATTATGCTCCTTCCACGAGCTCACGTGATCTCGCCCCCGTTTTACATCCCTTTAGCTTCTCTCTCTCGCCCCCTTTCTCTCTCTCTCTCTCTCTCTCTCTCTTTCTTTCTCTTTCTCTTTTTGCCTCTTTCTCTCTTGCTCTTTTTCTCTCCTTCTTTCTTTCTTTCTGATCGCTGGAGATAAAAAGAGAGACATAGACATACCGAGGGTAGAAACATGAAAGAGAGAAAAAGAGAAGGAGAAAGAAAGAGAGAGAGAGAGAGAGATAAAGAAAGAAATAGAGAAAATGTTCTATTCGATTTAGAATTATTATGGATTCGCCTTCTCTTGGGCCGCTGTAAGCGATTAATTTCTTTTTTTTTCGCGAGCATTATCCTCTGCAATCCATAGCCGAAGCAGAGGTCGTGCGGTCATCGTCGCTTGCTTTAGCAGCTGTAACCAGGAATATCTCTCTCTGGAGAGCACTTCCGTAGAGGAACGGGATGTGCTATGTCTCTTATTCTCTTTCTCTCTTTCTCCCTTTGTTCCCGTGCTTGTGCACGAGCGAGCGAATATGAGATAAAAATGTCTCTGTTGGAATATTACGTAGCACCGTTGCCGGAACGTTGATTATTATGGAGCATCTTGTGGCGAATTACCAACGTGCAAATGTTAATATCTATCCCTAGTATGAATGTGTATACATTTATGCATGAGTCTATACACACACACACACACACACACACACACATATATATATGTATCTATATGTGTGCCTGTAGTTTTATATCTACACAATATACCGTTAATTAAAAAGCACATGGGATTTTAAATTCCACATTTTCTTTTCAATATGTTAGGAAGATTAGAATTAGTCGGAGAAATCGTATAAATTTCGTGAAATTTTCCTTTTATTATATATGAATGATGATTGATATTGATAATAATATAGAAAATTCGAAAGTATAACTTACGATCGTTTTGAAATTGGACTAGATTAAAGTCAGGATATGACCTTTCGCTCGCAGATTCCTTCTGTTTGTGAAATAGTAAGGGACGAACATCCATTTTGTACAATTTCGTTAATGTGCTTTTTTCGCGTGGCAGTCGCGTGCACACGTATTATTAATGATGCTTGCTGAGTATCTCTCCCTTCTTTCTCTCTCTCTCTCTCTCTCTCTCTCTCTCTCTCTTTCTCTCTCTCTCTCTCTCTCTCTCTCTCTCTCTCTCTCTCCTTCTCTCTCTCGTAGTCGTTTTAATCCAGACCCCTTAATCAGTTTCATAACAATGGGACGTTATTTAAGAATTGATTGGTAGGAAGGGCGCGTACTGCCATTGCTCGTTGTTACCACTGTACACGTCCTAATCCCTTCGTACTAATATTTGATTCATAAATTACACTCGCGCGCGCATTCGCGAATTTAGCGAATCAACGAGTACAGTCGAGCTACGCAATAAATTTATAATGCCTTATTAGCTTGTTCTCTAACCGTGTATTTATGTATTGTATTGTATGTATGCGGAGTGAGATATTTTAAAACAACTATCGGTATGATTTCATTTTACAGGTATCAAAATAAAAAAATAAAAAAAGAGGATAATAAACAAATTAAAAAGAAAAAAACCTCATCTCGTAAGGATCTTATTCTTGCGACATTATCTATTGCCTCGCCACGATAAAAATTCCTTATAGATTTATTTTTATTTAGGAATAGATTCACTAATCATTTTATGATTCTTTTTCTGAACTACTATTTTCCTGCTGTAGGATAACCTAATTCGTGCGAACCAAATTCTATCGATCGATACAAACGGAACGAAGGTTAACGAGTCGCATAGGAGGCTATGTCGTGTTGGTTCAATGCTCTCGACCTATGGAAAAAAAAAAAAGAAAAAAAAACAAAGTGCATCTCGGCGAGCGTGTTTTATGATACGCGATCAGGTAGCAACGAAACTCTCTCTCCCTCTTTCTCTCTCTCTCTCTCTCTCTTTCTCTCTCTCTCTCTTTCTCTCTCTCTTTTTCTCTCTCTCTCTTGTTCTCTCGCACACATGTACGTAAATATGTGCACGTCTCCGAGAGCACGGAAACGCATGCTCTCGGAATCCGTGCTGCGTGAAATTAACTTCTGCTTTAAAACTGGAATTTCGCGTGGGCTCTAAACGAACGAACGAATGAACGAAGCTACGCTCTGGATTTTACATATACACATACGTATGTACGTATATACATACGTATAGATATTGATGGTTGTGTCTGTGATGTTGCCGTCGTTACTCTTGGCTAGGGGGATTGGCATAGAAAGGGTGAGAAAGGGGTAGGTGGTGCAACGACGAGAGTTAAAATGCTGCCAATGTAAGGGAACTTACAATCGTTCGTACAACAAGAGCGGAAACAGGTTATGCTTTCTCTCATTCCCTCTCCCTTTCTCTCTTTCTCTCTCTCTCTTTCTCTCTTTCTCTCCCTCTTCCTCACCCTCTTTCTCTCTCTTGTTGGAAACATTGTGCAACGGGTGTTGGAAAGCTGCGAATTCTTGAGAGAAAGAGAGAGCGATAGAGAGAGAAAGAGACAGGGAAAAGAGAGAGAGAAAGAACCGTGCATTTGACACTTTCTCGACACGTTATTAAGAAAGACGTTGGTGCAGAGAATTTTCGTATCCAATTCCTTCCTTCCTTTTCTTCTTTGCTTTCTAAGCAAGCTAAACAGAAGGTTGTACCCTATAAAGAATGTAATTTTACAGAACTAGACAACTGTCTCATTTCTATAGTTCTTTGACTATAAGAAGTGTTTATAAGGAAAAAGAGAGAGAATGAGAGAGAGAGAGAGAGAGAGAGAGACAGAGAGAAAGAGAGAGAGAGGAGAGAGAGAGAGGTTAACGATGTTTGAATGCATTGAACATGATGTATAGTCCACTTTTATGAGACCACGACCATTCGCCCACAACTAACGAAGTCAATGGACAAAACAATGGGTTGAAAGAATAATCGATTCTACTTATGGTCGAGGAACAGGTAGACGCGAGCTATATATGCACATTTTTTTTTTGATCTATTATATTATCGGAGTTATTATCGGAATTATCGTTCTGTTCTCTATCTATTATATTTTTCTCGATATGAATAAAATTTTGTTTTATTGCATATAAAGTTGATACATTCCATAAAAAAAAAAAAAAAAAAAAAAAATAAAAAAAAGGATATAGAATGAGTTGGTAAAAATGATCAAAGGGGGTATAAATACAATTTTTTGAGAAATTAAAAAAGAATAAAAAGTTCAATGAAAAAAAAAAGAAAAAAGAAAAAAAAATAATATCAGAAGGCATTATTAACTACCCCGTTCGTATTTCGATTGTACGAATCGTGTTCTGGTTCTATTTAATAACCGACTCTCCTCTACGTCGTGTATTATTGCTTCCTCTACTCTTTACCTCGTACCTTCACTTCCTTTTCTCTTTTCTTTTTTTTTTTTTTTTTTTCGTATTTTTTTCATTAAAAATATAATATCCGAAGCAGTGCCAAGTGAATCCTCGTTAGTAACATTTCATAAATCGAGTCGAGCGCATTGGCAAGGATAAAACGTACAATCGATTATACACGTGGTACGCATCGTTAAAAGTTAACCATGCGAATGCGAGAGGAGTTTGCGGGTGGTTGATCGAGAGAGAAAGAGAGAGAGAGAGAGAAAGAGAGAAAGATAGAGATCGAGAGACAGCGACTGAGAGAGAGAGAGAGAGAGAGAGAGAGAGAGAGAGAAAGATAGAAATCGAGAGACAGAGACTGAAAGAGAGAGAGAGAGAGAGAGAGAGAGGGAGCAAACCAGTCGAAGGAAAAAAGTATTGTATGGTATGACACTGTAGTTGTTCTGAAATTTCATCGCTTATTCAGAATCCGCAAACAATGCGCTGGTTATATTGGAGCCGACGGCGAGCTTGAAGCGAACTAGACAGGCGCGTACTCGGTTTATACGAGGGCCGTTTTCAAAAGCGTTATGAAGTGGCCACGACGATACCTTTTCCATGAGAACCTTTTATATTTATTCCTCTTTCCATTATTGAGTGTAAAACAACAATAGTCTAATTAAAATTTATTATTCATTCTACCGAACCACTGTTTCTATATATGTATATATATATATATATATATATATATATATATATAGACACATACGTATAGGTGTATATACATATCTCTCTTGTTCTATACTTGTCTTTCTTTCTTTATTTCTATCAAAACATAATTTCGTGATTATTAGTACGACATTTCTTTCTTTTTTACAAGAAAATAACACGTTCGTCTCTTTCTCTCTCTTTCTCTCTTTCTCTTCCTCTTTCTCTCTCTCTCTCCTCACCCTTTCTCATACGCCTTACAGATAATGGAAAATAATGGAAAAGTAAAAAAGGGGAAATGTAATTAGCGAACTGCTATGTCCGATAAAAGTTTTCGTTTCTATTCTCATAAAAGGCACGCAAAGTTCAATAATGCGTAGAGTATATGTATGTGTGTATGTGTGTATGTGTGTATGTGTGTGTGTATGTGTGTGTCTAATATATACATATATATATTTATATCTGTACATACATAGCTATGGTTCTGAAGTTATGTAACTTCGAAATTACATTGAACTAATTGTAAGTTCGAAATAAACCTTAAAAAAAATTGTACTAAAATTTGCAAACGACATTTACCTTAAAACAAAACGAACAAGTATCCAATCAAAATATCCTATTACTGTTTCCGAGACAAAATTAAATTTGTGTTCGCTTATATGATTATTTATCATTGAACGTACGGAACATTAGATGTGTTATTTGTCTGTTTGAGAAAAAAAGAAAATCGATCTTCGTGAGAAACTTGAAAACCCCTTCCCCCTCTTCCCTTAAAAAAGAAATAAAAAGAAGAACAAAAAATACAGCGAGTAATGAAAAATCGCCGAAAGTCAACGTGTCTCTACCCTCCTTCTACCTTCGCATGAATCAAGTAGGAAGGTGCGTGCTTTCTTCCGTGTGTAATAAAACTCTGCAAGCGTATTCGTGGAATTCAACAAGCTCGTGAACCATTTATCAAAAGGTTGGAAAACGAGAGAAAGAGAAAGAAAGAAAGAAGGAAAAGCTAAAGGAAAGGGAAGAAAAAAAAATAAAAAGAAGAAAAAGAAATAGTAGAAGATGAGGAGAAAGAAGAAGAAGAAGAAGAAGAAAAAGAAGAAGAAGAAGAAGAAGAAGAAGAAGAAGAAGAAGAAGAAGAGAGGCCATCGTCGTCGTTGGGTCGAAGTCGTGTAAAGCGTTTCCCGTGTTCAACCTCCTTCCAAATTGGCCGAGAAACGTAATCTAGCGGTTTATGGGGAGCAAGAGGAAAGAGGGATGAAGGGGGGGGGGGAGAGAGGGGTAGAGAAGCGGGGGAGAGTTAACGTTATTAACGTCTTATGGAACGACGACGACTAGAACGACGACAGCGACGGCGACGACGACGTGATCTTCATCGTCCGCAATCCGCGCATCCCTTTTTAAACGAGATCGCGTTACTTCAAGCTTTTATCCGCCTCCACGATCTGCTTATACCAGTTCGTACGCGCGAGATTTATCTCGTACGGTTACGACATCGCCTCTCACCAAATGCCCGTTTGTCATTTCCGTATAACACTCCGGCCACGTCCACACCGTACGACAAGATTTTTCCTTCGCTTTTCTTCGAGATTTCGAAACATAATTTTATTATTTCCAACGTTATAATCCAATTTTATCTTTTCTTTTTTTCTTCCTCTTCTTCTTCTTCATTTTCCGTCTAAAAAAAACTTTTTATATAATGCGAAACTCTTATATATTACCTAGATATAACTTTTACTTTGCGAATATTAGCTTTTGGACTTACGTGGTAACAATGAATTTTGTGTCGACAAAAAAAAAGAAAAAGAGAGAAAAAAAAAAGAAAGAAAATGAAATAAGACAGATATATGAGTGTAATTTCAAAGTTACATGACGTTATAGAGGGTTAACAGGTTTATTTTTTATTTCTTAATAAAAGAGAGAGAGAGAGAGAGAGAGAGAGAGAGAGAGAGAGAGAGAGAGAGAGAGAGAAAGAGAGAGAGAAGTTGGATGGAAAAAAAATGTACGGTGCCAAGCTTTATTGTCATTTTTCTGACTATGATATATTGAATAGAATGAGAAATATCAATATCAAATATAAAAATTAGGTTTAACAATATTTCATATCGAAATACATCTTGCGGCGATGCATATATTTGTTTAACAATTAATTCGAAGGAAAAAGAAAATAATCAATAATTTCATCATAGATAATCATGGAGATGTATAAGCTAGATTGGATATAATTATACGTACATGTTAATAGGTATATCGGACAATAGGACCAATAGGGAATGGGTAGTGTTCAATGATATTTTTTACCTCGAATAAAAGCATCAAGAATACCATGTTCAATGTTAAATGCACGATCATCCGTTATGTACCTATATGCGTTAGAGAATGTCGATTATTCGAAATAACAAGCGGACGAATTCTATCGGACGAGAGAGATTTTTTCTGCTTTTTCCTTTTTCTTTTTTTTTTTTTTTTTTTTTTAGCAAATAGCGACCAGAGGTAGGAAAGGAGAAAGGAGGGAGAGAAGATATGTTACCTACGTACATATGTATGCACGAAGCTCGTTACACACATCGTTAAAAAAGTCAATGATCGTTATATGTCGTAATAATACATAATAAGCAATGCAGATATTTCCGCAAATAATGAAGGGCCTCGATGAAATGCTTTTTCGATGATGTACGTACATAGGTGTATATATATATATATGTATGTGCGTGTATATATGTGTATATGTATATAGTCATATATGTATATGTACATGGCATATACATTTATATGTACATGGCATACACATATATATATATAGATGTATATGTATATGTATATGTACATAGGTGCGTAGAAAAATCGATCGATCGAGTTAACGTTGATAATGTAATACGACATTATACACAATGTTTGTTTCGCATTCTCCATAAATGAATAGCCCTTTAAAATTAATCTTCCAAATAATTAGTTTGTACCTCGTGCGTTCGTTTCCCGAATTATTCGAAACGCATTCGATCGAGTCACCGATTTTTCCGTTTAACGAAATATTTTCTACCTGCCGTTTATTAACATGTACACGATACGTACACAAACACAAAGGTATATGTACACATACGCATAAACACACATACACAGAGTGAAATTTTTCATTATCCACGAAACTTTCGTGCTCCCTGGCTAACTCGCTAAATGAAACGCGATACACGAGGCGGAAGCGAATTTACGATAACGAAAAGAATTGCGATTACGAAAAATCGATCGACTCGGCAAATTCGATCTCACTTTTTACAACGGTCGAGCCGTCCGTTCTCGTTTATCCGCAATCACGTTTTTCGTTCGGCCATCACTTTCCGCCTGCCATCTCCATTTTACATATTCTCTCCATCTCCCTGGCCCTCTTAAATATCGATCCGACTGCGCGACGCTCACGTACGATTATTATTAGTATCCAACGTATTATACTTTTGTACCGTAATAACGATTAACCTTTTCTTCAATTGTAAAATCGACAATTTTTTGAATTTTAATTAAGAATTAAAAATAACGATTTAACTTTATTCCGATATAAGAAGAGATATATAGTATTAGACATAAAAATTATCGAAAGCCTGATTACAGTGTAATTGTAACATGAAATACGATTCGAAATAATATTGTTCAAGTTGAAAATAAAAAGTATATATATATATATATATATATATATATATATATATAAATGAAAAAAGAAAAAAGTAGAAAGATTGCAATACGGAACAACATGTTTCAAGAGAAATTCAACTCGACTAAATATCTAGAACAATCTCTTTTCTTTTTCTATTCGTACTAGAGTGAGAGTAAAGGGAGGAAAAATTCGGAAGTATAAAAAACGACAACAAAATACAAGAGGGAAAAGAAAAACAATCCAACTCTCGAGAACGAACGAAGCGGGAAAAGTCCGTCCTCGAAAGTATTTAAGCTACTCTCGATCGTTTGTACGTTCCGTCTTTCTTTCTCTTTCTCTCTCACTCTCTCTCTCTTTTTCTCTTTCTTTCTCTCTCTATCTCTTTCTCTTTTTCTCCTGTAGAAAAATCTTCTCCTTTCATCGATCTCTCGCAAAAGAACGCGTCGACCAAGAAGAGTATTTCTTTCCTCGTTTCTTTCTATCTTTTTCTATCTTCCAAGCTTTTCCTCTTCGAAACGGAACGGAAACGAAGCTTCTACGATTCGCGTCATCCATTCCGAGAACCCGTGACCAGCGTCGATTCAATTTCAGCTTTCCAGAGGGAAAGAAAGAAGAAGGAAGAGAGAGAAAGAGAGAGAGAGACAGAGAGAGAGAGAGAGAGAGAGAGAAGATGGTGACTCGGGGAGACGGGAGGTCTGTGAAAGAGGGAACGAAATGTAAGAGGTTAATTGGAACAGATAACTGCGTCTGCGTGCGACGAGTAGGAGAAAAAAGAGGTGGAGAAGGATAAGGAGTAGGAGAAGGATGCGGCCGTCCACCCTTAGCACCATCCTTTTTTCGTCCTTTTCTACTTTGCCCGTACCTTGGTCACATTTTATCCAACCTCACCCTCTATCTCCTATATATCTCTTTACCTCTTTCAACCTCTTCCTTTTTCATTTTCCGTCGGTGCTGTCCACCCTAACCGAACAACTTCCACTTTTCCTTTTCGCGCACGCCCCGTAAACATTTTCTTATGCTTCTTATTTTTCTTCTTCTTCTTCTTCTTCTTTTTTATTTTCTTCTTCTTCTTCATTTTCTTTTTTTCTTCTTCATTTTCTTCTTTTTCTTCTTCGTCTTTTTCTTTTTCTTCTCTTCTCATTGCCGTAGTTCTCTAAGTCGTCATTAACGGTTAACGGTTCGCTTCTCGTCGACCGTATATATTTACTGAATTTATTTACGTTAGGATATATAATCGTGAGGAGAAAGGTGCAGATAGAGAGGAAGCTTCAAGATAGAAAGAGGTCGACGAGAAAAAGCGTAAAACGAAAGATGTGTTACTTTATAGAACGAGAGGAAATAAGACAGAGAGAGAGAGAGAGAGAGAGAGAGAGAGGGAGAGAAGTGTATATATATATATACATATATATGACGAAGAGACGATATTTACACGACGCATGGTTAGACGTTGTGCCAGACGATGAATTACTTAGCCAACACACAACAGTTTAGATTCTCCTACTCGCGAATCCACCCACGCGTTTTCCAGCCTCCTTTATTTTTCTTGTTTCTTCGTGTATGTACATATATTTTCTTTTTATCTTTGTTCTTTCTTTGTTTCTTTCTTTTTCTCTCTTTCTCTTTCGCGTTCTTTTGGAATTTCATTGTTCCACTTACATATAGGTATCTCTCTCTCTTTCTCTCTCTCTCTCTCTCTCTCTCTCTCTCTCTCTCTTTTATCTCTCCTTTTTTACAATTTTTTTTTTCTTTTGACCTTTCATTTCATCTTACACTTTGTTATTTGCGTGAGAATATACCTTCGTAAAACGAAGTGCAGTTAGGAATACTTGTTTCGTTCGAACGAATATATGTGTGTGCATGTGTATATCTACTTTCTGTGAAAGAAGGGAAAAAGAAGACTTTACTCTGTACTTACGCGTTCATTTGCGATCATTTATTCAGAAACTTACACGAGTGCTGACACATTCGACGGGATACGTGTACCAACGACTTGGCTCGAAGTTTTGCGACGCTTCTGATGTCAATGTTCGACGTATTCTTTTTATGAGGGAAACTTGTATTACAGAAAAAAAAAAAATATATATATATATATATATATATATATATATATATCATTTTTCTTTCATTCATGATTTTTCATTTTTAATGAAATCGGATATTTCTAAAGAAATCCACTTATTTATTTTACATTGTCCCTTTTCTTTGAAAACATATCTCGAAAGAGAAATCCTGGATTCAAGGTTCACTTTATTAAGATGCTAATGTAGGATCCCACCCACCGATATACAAAAGGATCCCTCTTTTCTTAGTCTCTGCTTTTTTGGAGGGGATTTTGTCAAGAGATCCTTTAAGTCTCCAGCCGATCGTTCGACTAACGCTTTGTACGTGAGATCGAGCGACCTCGAGGAGTCTTGAATCTACTATCTTCAAGCAGTCTAACTTTCTAATCCCCATATCGTTCAATTTATTTCGACTCTTTCGTATCATTCCGGTTAAGGTAAAACGTGAAATAATCCAGTCGATTTCCCTTCTTATTGTATGCTTATTTCCATTTCTAAAAAAGGAAAAAGACTACGAAATATTTACGTACGATTTATTTTTATATACAAATAAATGCAGATGTATTATATAAAATTTTTTTTTCAACTCGACAAAGCCAATAAACTTATCATTTTTCTCTTATCATTATTATCGAACGAATATTATAGAAACAATATATATATACTCGTTGATAATGGGAGGTCAATCATACATTGATGCATGTACGATTATCTATCTGTTTCTATTCCTTGAATAAACAAATTCTGATTATTGAGATGAAATTTCACGAGAAAATCTCTCGAGGGTAAAGTAAGTACAAGAAGAAGAGGAAGAAGAAAAAGAAAAAAAGAAGACAATACACTATGGTATAAGAATAACATGAGTCGGTCTAGCCAACTTTTCTGAACGGAGCTTAATCCGATCATCGAACGTTCCTGCTAGAAAGGGATGTATTAAGTAACGCGAAAATGAAGACTCTTTGTCTAGCATCGAACGATTTTCTCTCTCCTCTTCTCTCTCTTTCTTTCTCGTTCACTTTCTCTAAGATTTCTTCCATCTTCCTCCCCTTCTTCTTCTTATCGTCGAAAAGAGGACTTAGTCTACGAAGTAGTCTACGTACTATTACGACTATGAGGATCTCTAAGAGAGAGGACGAAACTCGAGAGTACACGTACTACGGATAATAAAGGAGATTGACTTTAAATTACGACGAGTCCTCTGCAGACGGTCGGGCGTTAAATGCCTCTTAAGGACAAAACAGTCGCCGAATCGGTTCGGAAGATGCCGACGGGTGGTCTATATTTCTCTCTCTCCCTCTCTCTCTCTCTCCTTTATTTCATTTTCGTTCGTTTATCCATCCCTTTCTTTCTCGCTCTCTCTCCTTCAAGTAGTCTCGTTGTTTCGTAGAGAGACACAGGAACGAACGATGGGACACACGCATCTGTTCGCTTAAACTTTAATTGCGTAATTGAAGGAAAGTTAATTCAAATTAATCGAGAAGACAACGACGATTACAACGACAAGGAAGACGTCGAGAAGGGCTGCAGGGCAACGACGAATTTGGTGTATAAACAAGCGAGAGGAATTTGACTTGAGCTGAGAACTTCGATCGAGAAACGAATGTGTGTATATATATGTATATATATATATATATATATATATATATATATATATATATGATTCTTTAATGTATACATATTATATATGTATTACATATTATATAATGTATACATATTATATGTATATATATATATATATATATGATTCTTTAATGTATACATATTATATATGTATTACATATTATATAATGTATACATATTATATGTATATATATATATATATATATGATTCTTTAAAAGGGATCCAGTTTAGGGTAAATGGTAAAGAGGATTGAAATTTTGAAGAATGGGACACGGATTATTGAGATTATCGACTGAGAAGATTTATTAGAATTCTTTGTCATCTGTTGTAGACTATGCGGGTTCGGTTTGATAGGAGTTGTTTAGTGTCAATCATTTTAATTGAAGAAGTACACAACTATTGATGAAGTGTGTGTCTGTACGAGTGTGGGTACTACATATAGTCTTCATATATTATAATGATTCTCTTTTTTTATGTTCTCGTATGAACTTCTTCATTTTCATGATAACTGTTTTCTTTTTTTTTCATCAATTAATAAGAATAAAAAATTGTGAACAAAAATTAAAATTTGTTATTGTTTTTTCATTGAACTTACTAAAATGAGAATGAAACGAAGGAAAGAAAGAGAGAGAGAGAGATAAATTTCTAAGACGAAGTTTAGATGTCATCGGAACGTTATCAAGAAGTACCTAGTTGTCACATTGGCGAAGTAAAAATTTCATGCGCATGCGCTTCCCTTCGAAAGAAGATTAATTAATCGATTCTCTCTTGGTCCGGGTGGTCTTTTAGAAATTGATAAAGAAAAGTCGAAGGATTTAGATAAGTCTTCAGCTTTCCTGAAGTAGAAGTAGTCAGCACAGCTACTCAAAAACCTTATGACTTTAGACTTTGTTCTTTTCAAAAGAAACACACTCAAAAGTAGCTTCAATTTCTTCACACACACTCATATATATATATATGAGTATATGTGTATATATATATATATATATATATATATATGAGTGTATGTATGTATGTATGTACGTACGTACGTATATATGTATGTATGTATGTATGTATGTATGTATGTATGTATGTACATATGTATGTATGTATGTATGTACATATGTATGTATGTATGTACATATGTTTGTATGTATGTACATATGTATGTATGTATACACTGAAAAAGGAGGAAGAATAATCGATCGAAGACCAAAATAAACTTGACGTTTAATTCGCCAACGATCGATCGTTTTCTCGTTATCTACTTTCACAGTAAAGGAGAGAGGAAGATAGAGAGAGAGAGAGAGAGAGAGAGAGAGAGAGAGAGAGAGAGAGAGAGAGAGAGAGAGAGAGAGAGAGAGAGAGAGAGAGTAAAGCTGAGGTAAGTGCAAAAGAGAAGAATTCAAGGAAGGGACGAAAGCTTTACGAAAGAAGGAAAAAGAGGAAGAGAAGAGTTGAATTTGCTTGAACGGAATTGCCGTCGGCGACGATAAACTCGCGGGTATCGTGACGGGAACGTAAGTTCTTTGGCGTTGAAGAAAAACAAGGAGAAACTGAGAAAACAGAGAGAGAGAGAGAGAGAGAGAGAATGAGAGAAAAAAAGAAAGAGAGAGAGACGGAGAGGGAAAGAAGGAGGGAAGAAAATAACAACAGAAAAAGAGGAGGAAGAAAAAAGTGGAAAAGGAAAAAAAGTAGCTATAGTAAAAGATAGACGAATGAATGAAGGAAGACACGTAAGAAGAGACGGCTAGATACTATTTGGAGTATGGTTCATCGATGAAGAAAAGATACATATAGTCGTTCAAGCGTGATGGCAAAACTGCCCCTAAGATATCCGAGGAAAAGAGAGAAAGAAAGAGAGTGGGAGAGAAAGAGAGAGAGAGACAGAGACAGTAGTAGTAGTAGTAGTAATAGTAGTGGTAGTAATAGTAGTAGTAGTAGTAGTAGTAGTAGTAGTAGTAGTAGTAGTAGTAGTAGTAGTAGTAGTAGTAGTAGTAGTGGTAGTAGTAGTAGTAGTAGTAGTAGTAGTGGTAGTAGTAGTAGTAGTAGTAGTACTAGTAGTAGTAGTAGTAGTAGTAGTAGTAGTAGTAGTAGTAGTAGTAGTAGTAGTAGTAGTAGTAGTGGTAGTAGTAGTAGTACTAGTAGTAGCAATAGCAGTAGGAGTAGTAATAGTGGTGATGTGGTAGTAGCGAGTCTGGGCCGACATGTTGAGACGAGGAGGTGGTTTGAGGGTGGGAGCTTATACAAAGGACAAGGAGGAGGTGAGGAGATAGAAGGTAAAGACGAAGACAGAGAGAGAGAGAGAGAGAGAGAGAAAGAGGGAAAAGAGAGAGAGAGAGAAAGAGGGAAAAGAGAGAGAGAGAGAGAAAGAGGGAAAAGAGAGAGAGAGAGAGTGAAAAGCATGAGCGAGACGGTGGAAGAGGTCGAGATAGAAGCATAAAGAAAGAAAGAGAGATAGAGATAGAGAGAGAGAAAGAGAGACAGAGAGAAAAGGATGAAGGTGAACGAAGGAGACGAAAGATACGAGGCGGAAGCTACGAAGGCTTGGTCTGAGAGTAGATTTTACGGAGAAGACGAATACGGGGAAAGGGGTTGAGAAAGGTGGAAGAGAGAACAAGAGAGAGAGAGAACTCTATACGAACCGATGTCCCTTGAGGTCAGCCTAGCGTGACTACCTATCAATTGCTGAGACTGTGTCTGGCTCGCCTAAGTGATGCGATGCTGGATATACTCGCTTAGATATTCTACGAGCTACTTCCAACGTTGATTTCTCGTAAATGCAGCAACGAGATAGTAACCGAGAGTCTACACACGTATGCATATGAATAGGTATGTACCTAACTATATACATAAATATATATATATACATAGATACATATATATATGTGTGTGTGTGGGGTGGGGCGTGCGTGCATGTGCGTGTACATAAAAACATATAGATACATATATTATATATCGAGCAATTTTTTGTCTCTCTCTCTTTTTCTTGATGTACGAGAGATTTTAATTACTACATTTTTCTCGTTTCTTATCCTTTCGATTTTACAAGAACGAACTTGCGACAAGTTTGATGCGTAAAAGGGATTTAGACGCTAATTCAATGAAACGTATCATTTTCTCAATGCTTTTTCAAGATTGAAAGAGAGAGGGAGAGAGAGAGCGAGAGAGAGAGAGAGAGAGAGAGAGAGAGAGAGAGAGAAAGAGAGGGATATTCTTGGAGAATTTTGAAAAAATTATTTTCATATGAATCGATCAATAGTCAGTCTTTCTTGCAAAATCGAAAAATTCCATGAAGTCGACGATCTTACATGCTTCGAGATTACAATTTCAAAATGAGATGATATTAGATGTTAGAAGATGTTAGTAGATGTTAGAAGATGTTAGAAGATGTTAGAAGATGTTATGACTATAATTATGATTCGTCGTTTTCAAAAGGACAAGAGAAAAAGGGAGGGGAGAGAAATTGAGAGAGAGAGACTCCGGCAGCTCTCTCCGCGGGCAATCGGCCGGAAGAGTTTCGCACGTCGCTCGCGTCAGATTCAACGCGATTATGGTAACGAGTTACGGAAAGTTCGACGCACGCGACTGTATTAAACTTAAAAGCCATCGAGCGAATGCGAGAGAGAGAGAGAGAGAGAGTGAAAAATAGAGAGAGAGAGAGAGAGAGAGAGAGAGAGAGAGAGTGAAAAATAGAGAGAGAGAGAGAGAGAGAGAGAGAGAGAGGGAAATTGGAATTTTGCTACGAGATAATTTCGAATGGAAGAACTTCAAAATATGCGAGTGAACTTAAGACGAAAATCAAGAAGTATCTATTCAATGAAAATTGTGTTTTATTTTTTAAACATTTACTTAGTCGGCTTTGATTTCTTTTAAGAAGTTATAAATCAACGTTGCTTTCATTTACTTATCATTACAGTAACGAATGAATCGTTATTTTTTTTTCTCTTTTTTTCTTTATTGTAAAAAATAGGTCTTACGAAATAAGTAAACTTCGTTGCCATTGCAAAGTATTTAATTTATCTTTTTTGGCATGTTGATCAGAAAAAAAAGCTTTCATCTAGAGAGTCCAGTCGGTTAGTCGGTTTTTTTTTTTTAAACGATCCCATAACTTGAGGCAACGTGGCACGTTTTGTCAGACGCTTCGAAAGCTACTATCATCGTCGCTTCCCTATCCCCTTTTGGCCCCTTTTACAGAAGCTGAGAAATATCATTGGTGTACCAATATTCCTAGGCAAGTGGAATATTTCTGCGGTAAGAGAAATCGTACCATCGCTCATCCGTCCTACCCGTAACGCGGAATGTAAAGCTCTTATCTTCTGCCCGGAGAAAATTTTCTCCCTTTTGCCCGAGCTCCGGCGTATTCTTACGGCGAGAAAGTATCCATCTCTTTTCTTTTTCATTTTACTTTTTTCTTTTTTTCTTCTTTTTTTCTTTTCTTTTTCTTTTTTTCTCTGCGTTCTCCTTCTTTCTCCTTTTCTTTCTTTTCCTTCTCTTCTCTCTTTCTATCTCATTCGATTATAAATTCGACTAAATGTCGGGACGGAAATCGTAACGTATGCATTGTTACATAACAATGAATATATTTACGATTCTTTTCCTTCGCAAAAAAAAAAGGGAAATTGAAAACGTATTAGTTTTTGTGAAAACAAGATCTCCATTTTTCTTTCATGTCTCTTTCTTTTTTTTTTTTTTTTAGCAAATTTCTCTCAGATTTAACGATCACTATTCTCTGTTACGATCAATTATGGGAATCGAATATTCTGTTGTTAAGAAATAAAAAATTCTTTCGAAATAATTTGAGCACCATTCGATCCGTGACTAAGATGTATCAAAAACATAATTTATTTTGGCACGGTAGTATGAGAATGATAAAATGATGAAGAAAAAAAGGGAGAAAAGAATAGAATGGAAGAAAATAAAATGACAAGTGAAGGAAAAAGGAGAAGATTGTGTAGAGAGATTTACGTGAGTATAGTACAATACAGGGAGAGAGGGAGAGAGGGAGAGAGAGAGAAACGTGGACCATTGTCAGTAAGGGGGTATCTTTAGGACAGGGTGATGCATAGCCAGGGGGTATGTTTCGTTCACTACGAAATGTGAAGCTGGCCTTGACTGCTTGTCTCGTTTTTACTCGTACTCGGCTCGTATTTTTCTTTTTTTTATTTTTTTTATTCTCTTCGTTGTACTCTTAACTCGTCGTTTCTTACACACCCTATAAGATACTTCCGTGTCACTTCGTTCACCTTTCCTGCGATACGTTACTGGTAAACTCATGCCGGGGCTGGTTTTGCCCTTTCTCGTCTACAGGTTTCGCATGGTGCGTGCATATCGATCGTCTTGCGCTCTCGCGACGTGCGCCAAGAGAAGTAGGAGGAGGAGGAGGAGGAGGAGGAGGAGGAGGAGAAGGATGTACCTGCAGCGTCGTCATCTTCGTCGTTGATGTGGCAGCAGCAGTCGTCGTCTTTAGTAAAATTTATTACTATCATTCGACGTATTTCGAAATTCCAAGCATTTCACGATGAGTTTAATCTAACTTTGATATAAAAAATTGTTTATATTATTATATCACCAAGTAAATATTTTTAATTAAGTATTGTTGATTAATATTCTTTCGACCGAGTTATAGTACGTGTCTATCTTGGATAACGTCATAATTAATATCGTCAGGATTGATATAACTTTAAATAAAACATAATATGTATACGATAAAAAAGTTAACGTAAATCACGAATGTTTATTAAATATTAATTTAGGTTATTAATTTCGATAAATAAATAAATAAATAAATAAATAAGATACTGAGAAAATCTGAACCAAAAACAATCTCAATTTCTCTGTTTAGTCAAATCAACAAATCATTCTCTGTCTGAAATTAGATCATGTAACGACTTCATGTACAGAGATGTCCTCGATGTGTGAGCATCGATCATCTTAGATATACACGCCGGTTGCTCTTGAGACGCATGATGAGCACGCTACGAATGCATCTACCTTGCTGTGTTGCAAGTGCAACTGCTGTGGGCAATGTGATTGCTACTGGTGCTATTGCTGTTGCTGTTGCTGCTGTTGCTGATGCTACTGGTGCTGTTGCTGTTACTGCCATTACGTTCCAAGCGAACGTAGAAGCGCACAGATTGCATCGGATGTTTCGTGTTTGCAGGGTCGAAATACGCACCGCTCTGTTTGGCACTTTAGATTATCGAGCATAAAGGGAAGGTGAACCTTCGGTGTGTGTGCATCTGCGAGCGACGAGGAACGCAATCATTTCCGTGCACACGCGCGCGCGCGTGTGTGTGTATATGTATATATATATATGTATATATATATAAGTAGAGTGTACATGCGTAGAAGAGAAAAAGAGAGAGAGAGAGAGAGACTTGGCAGCTTCAAGAGAGCCGATATAGGTAAGTACTTCTATGCTTCCAAGTGGAGTTCGATTCGAAGCTTCACGCTCGAGGGATGGGGTTAATGACGATCCTCGCTCGTTCGAGAACACGTCGAAATCAATCAACGTTCGATGTGATAATCGTGAAGATATCGATATGTTTGAATTATCTTATTGGATTCGTTAAAATTACCTTGCTATTTTATACACGTGAAATTCATTATTTCTCTGAATCTACTTAAGGGTAAATCTGTGTTTGTCTCTCTCTTTCTTTCTTCTCTTTACTTTTCTAGAGCATTCTCTCTTTTTAGATCTTTATAAATGAGAAAAGAGGAAAGAATGATATGAGGAAGCTAATCACTAACGCGTTTTAGATACTCTAATTAGTGTTTTCAAAATGAGCCACCGGTAGCGACGGAAGAACGTGAAAATAATTGATAATTCTCTTGAAAGAAAATTATCATAGAAATATATGAATCGTTTATAGGCATATTAGACGATATTTATAATAATATTTAGAAGAATTATTAACGGAAGTTAAAGGATTTGAAATTACGTTCTTTCTTTTTTTTTTATCTACGTACAATCGTGTCTTAAAATACGACGAGTTGAAACTACGAGAGTGGAAATTTGAAACACGAAAAAGTTTCCTTTTGTTCGAATTTCCGTGCGAGCAAACCGATCAATGATTTTGGGTGGTATGTAGGTAGTAGGAGGTAGGTAGGTATGTACTAGTCACACACGCGTCCGGTGTCACTCGACGTCGCTCAGCTTGAACTAGTTGTTTGCGTGTTCGAAATGCATCGAGTTCAAATTTAATGGCGAGCGTGTCTATGAAGAATAGAAAAGGAAAAACAAATATTGTGCAAATCTTGTTTTTGTATTTTTCTTCCTTTTTTAAAGAAATCTTTCGAATGTTCAATCGGATTTAAGGGATTTTCGTCACGAAAGTTGAATATTTTCTTTATTGTTTCTTGGTATGATCGGTAGTAATGGTAAAAAAATCATGGCAATTTAAAAATAAATAGGAAATAGAAAGAAGGAGATATTATCGGACGAGCATATAAAACGTGACTATCTTCTAATGGTTGGGGGGGGGGGAGGACACGAATATAGTAAACGCGGAAGTAGGCATTGATATTACAAACGAATATATAACGTGGTGTTATAACTGATGAAGTAATCTTACCGGACGTGACGTCGTGGTAACGGCGGTGGTACCGGGCTGTGAAAATTATCCATCATCGAGTAGGCGTCGTGTTCGAGCGAGGACTTGTGATCGAGCGCCTCGAGGTGATCCAACCTGAGGAGCTCGGCCTCGCGTGGCGAATGAAGTTCACAATGAGCGACGTGGAGCAACGGTCTCAGGGCAGAACCGCCTTCGCATCGTTGCTGCCGCGAAGGCGGTTTCGCCGTCGTCGTCGTCGACGACACCCCTCCACCACCCCCTCCCCCTACAACAACACTACCACCATCCGACGCAACGCGTTCTTCACCCCAGACTTCAAACTCTCCGGCTGCGGAGTAATCACCAAATCCACCGTTACCCTTCACCGTTGCACACTTCCCTCGACTCTCTTCCAAGAGTCTGGGGCAAGAAGAGCCCCGATGATCTTCGCTGAGTCCTTGATTACGTTGCTGATGTTGTTGATAATATTTCTCCTGATCTTTATGTTTCTTATCCTCCTTTCGATTTCTATATTCTACTAGATATTCGCGCGATGGCAAGGAGAACGACAGACTGCCTCGATTATGACCGGCCCGACGACGAGCCGTCAGATTTTCTGATTGGCTGCAACGATTAGCATCTATCACCGTCGTTGCTGCTTTCGTTATCTCTTTGATTTTTTTTTATTGCTCCTACTTCCCTCCTCCTCCTCCTCCTTTTTTTCTTTTTCTTCTTAGTCTTCTTTTTTTTACGATAATCTTTCAATCGTCCCTCAGATACTTTCAAGATTCTCTTTTTAAATATACTCGTGTATTCGCTCTTAAACACGACGTTGTTATAAACGAGGAAAACAAGATAGTAAAACGCGTACACAGAAGTGAGACCGAGACACACTCTGGACACGACGCGGAAATTCGCGTAAGCAAACTTTCCTATCGATCTGTCAACACGGAGCGAGAAAGTTCAACTCCCCGCCGCGAGCACTGTCCCTTCTTCCGTAGGGACGCCTTTATTCCTCGGAATTCCTTTGCAAGTTTAAACCGGAGAATCTTGATTCTTCGTTATTTCTCTTTTCTCTACTCTTTTCGTATTATTATTTTTATTATTATCATTATTATTAATATTATCAATAATTCTACTAGCGCGATAATATCCTTTATTTCGAATCATCCAACTTTCCGCAATAACACGAACGTCGATGATAGAAAATACTTTGACACACTCGATTCCGATTCACTCTCACAGAGACTGCTATCAATCACTCGACGGAACTTAGATAAATCCTAAGAACAATTTCACGTATTAATCGAAATATAACTTTTAATTAATGGGGACAATCAATTATCTCTTTTCCCTTAAAATCGAAGAAAGAAAAATCGACGATTAAAATTGACGAAACCACGTCGATTTTATCTTCCTTATCACGAAGAATTTCAAAAACAAGGAGAGACCATTCCAAGTCACTCAAAGCACGAATCTTTACATTCCTCTTTCTCTCTTTCTCTCTCTCCCTCTCTTTCTCTCTCCCTCTCTTTCTCTACCTTTAGTTATATATTTCAACCCTTTAGAAAGGATAAAGTGAAAAAAAAAAAATAGGGCTCCGCACCATAAAATGATGATAATAAATAATAGAAATTCTCTTTGGAAGTTGCAGAACTTCTCTATTTCGTTCTATCTATCTTTCTTTTTATCTCTTTTTTTCTTTCACTCTAACACTTTTCTGTCGTTTAGAGATAACGTCGGCCTTTCGAGTAACGTCGCGCGCACACCCGCGACAGTTGCGGATCAAAGACTGAAAAGGCCACTGACTGCGCCGCAACGCCCGGCACGAACTGACACTGAGCGTCCCCACCACCGTCCTCTGTAGAAGCGCGCGCGCGCACTTAGCACGCACGCGCAGACGTCGACCCTTGCCTACCGGATCGGATCCTCTACTACTACCCTCTACAGCTCTACGGCTTTCTATCTCTATCTACCTACCTATCTACCTATCTACCTTCCTTCCTTCTCTCTTTGCCCATGGCTATGCAACCCTCGAGAGTGAGCGCTGACTAGCGGAGGCCGCGATAACTAAAAACTCACCCCTTCCAATATCGACGTTGCCTGTCAGACGAACACTCACACATCCTTGATTTCCCTGTTGCGCGTCGAGAAAACTGTACTGTATTTACGAGATACTCTTTTAAAAGAGCTTGCGAGTTTTCTTTTCGTTTTTCTTTTTTTCTCCCTCTCCGCCCCCTCTTTTTTGTTTTACTCTTCGCTTTTTTTCCTCTTTTTTTTCTTTTTTCTCTTTTCTTTTCTTTTTTCTATCATCGAGTAGAAATGTTCGTAAATCGCATGTTGCTCGTGAAAGTGTTTTACTCCATAGTAGCTCTCCTTTGATACGTTTGACGGTCGAAGTGTTAATTTAATATTATTTTGTTTCATTTTATTTTCTGTACCACACTTATATTTATTTTCTAATTCAAAGGAAGTCGTATTATACATTGGCGATACATTCAGACGAAGTTTTGTTTTTGGTTATTTGAAAAAATATAAATATATTTGAAGTTTAAAATCAATTAAAGCAATAGACTGTAAAAAGGAATTAGCGAGAATAGAATATACGATTTGCACGAAGCAAATTATTGAGGATTCGTTATTGACATTATTTCTCGGCTATCCTAGTGTTTATTTTTCCTTTTTTTTTTTTTCTTTTATTTCTCGAATTGCGTTTCGTAAAAGAGAAATCGTTTGGGTCCAATTATTTTCGTTCGAACATACGTTTATCCGTTTCTATAAAACTTGTTGACTGGTAGCACGGAAGAAAAGCGTTTCAAACGATTAAACTATAACTAATCGAAGTTATCGAGAATCGAGTTCGATCTCAATCAACGTTTTTTTTTTTTCTACGAAGAAGCCAGTCATCGAGGAGTTTTCATTCTCTCTATTTTTTTGTTTTTTTTGTTTTTTTTTTTTTTTTTGTTTAAAACAAAGGAATCTTGGTATATATTATGTACTACACACAAGCTTCGCCCGTTCGAAGGCAATACATATTTTTCTCCGTAGAAAATATGCTTTGTACGTTAAAAGCCTAAGCTCCTTTACCGCGTTCTCGCGGTATTTTTCTATAAAAGTCAAAGGATATATTGTCGTAAAGGAGATAAACGACCGATGGAGAAAAAAATGTCGATAGACCGAACGAAAGGACTATTTTATTTCGATCTCTTATTGATCTCAAACAGGTTAGCAACAGGTACATAGACATATAATGTATGAATTTTTCTCTTATGAATTATTATACGAAAATGTATAATAAGAGAAAGAGAGAAGGAAAGAGAGAGAGAGAGGGAGAGAGAGGGAGGGGGGAACTGATAACCTAATGAACTCATTAAAAACATACGAACGTACTGACATCAAATTGTTTGAATTCAACGATATTTTAACAGCACGTGTAAACGGATACTCGTTGAAAAATATATGCACCCAACGAAGAGCTTTTCACGCAACTCGGCAACGTACATAAGTACTAGTAAAATATGTGCATGTGGTAAACTCCCATAGTACGCTTGCGTCTTTCGAAACACGTATAAATGCAAATGCAAGGTGAAAGATGCGATGGTAGATTACGGGAAACCACGTTTCTATTTGTAATTCTGAAGATATGTACTGAGAAAAATATATTGATACTCGCATGATCTTTTTCTTTTTTTTTTTTTTTTTTTTTTTTTTTATTCCTTTTTTCGTTTTTTCCAAATAGATAGACCACAACTCGACGATGTTACATTAAATCTTTTCTTTTTTTTTCCATTTCTTTCCTTCTGCAATTTAAGAGAACGAAAGTGACAAACATTTTTCTCCCTCTCTCTTTCTCTCTAATAGCTTTTCAAGAAGGGTCGTCAAGGGAAGAGTATAGAAAATGGTTGGAATTTTTGAGGGAAAAATTAGTTTGCAAGCTGGAAGCACAGCTTAGCCAAGTGTTTCGTAGAAAGAAGAACTATTCGAAACGCGTAGAGAGAGAGAGAGAGAGAGAGGGAGAGAGAGATGTTCGTGGTCACAGGGTAAGCGAGCATACGACGCATATACATAGCTTTCCTCCAGCCGCGTCTTTTGGGGAAAGCCGACGCGACTTTAAAGGGGCTAGCCGCACGTGCGTTACGTGCGAACGACATTCCACGTCACAAATGAACTTTTCTATCATCGACTTCCCGTTCACGTTAAATCGTCTAGAACGCGTTACGATGAATCCTTTTCTTGGTCGTATTTTAAATGTAGCGGAAAATTTTCGATTATTTATACAGGATGAGCCTATAAGTATCTAAAATTTAAATAAATATTAATGTTTCGATTATAAGATATAAAATATGTTATAAGTATGTATATGAGATATAATAATAATAATATATATATATAATATATACTATATATATATATATATATATATATATATATATATATCAATGTTAATCAAACTTTTTATTAAAATTGTTTTATTTTCGAAATAATTTTATCATATTTTTTGTTACCAATTTATTAAATGTTTCATTCTGAATCGTTATTTAAAAAATGATCGTATTTTTCATTCTCTATTAAGCAGAAAAATCGACAGCTTTTTTCACGATAACAGTTCGCAATCGAAGCAAGTAGTTTGTATAAGCTCGGACTCGGGTTGTGAATTCTAGATAAGATCAAAGAACGCTCGTTCTTCTTTTCTATCATCCTATTTGTACGTCCACGCCAGTTGAAATGGCCACTACGAAAAGTGTAACTTATTTAACCTAATGGAATTTAAGCTCAACACTGAAGCAGATGCATCCACGATTTCGACGTGGATTCGTGATTGCTCGTAAAAAAAAAAAAAGAAAAAAAAAAGGGTCTGTGAAATCAGATCAAGTATCTATTCTTTCTTTCTACCGGACGAGAATTTGGTCAGGAGTGAAAATTTTTTTGCCGTTTAAGTAAATTTTTATCTGGTTCAAATAATTCCGTAATTCGGCATAATTTTCATTGAATAAATAATAGATTTGAATTAATATGAATGAGCATGAATATCACAATAATAAAAATGAAGATTAATTTTATAATAATAAATTGTCGATATGTAAAGTTTATATATATATATATATATGTATATAGTATATAATTATTAGAGAAAATATAATAAAGATATAATAAAAAATGTATATCATAACTTTCATTTAAACTCGAATTAATTCAACTCTGCTTTTCCATTTATTCTCTTCTCCTATTTACGAAAGGAAATAGAACGAGACAGAGAGAGAGGTAGTTAGATAGATAGATAGAGAGAGAGGGAGAAAGAGAGAGGTAGATAGATAGATAGATAGATAGAGAGAGAGAGAGAGAGAGAGAGAGAGAGAGAGAGAGAGAGAGAAAGCAAGAGTGAGAGTGATAAAGAGTGAACTTGAAAAGCAGTAAGTAACTTTCCACGGGACGGCAGATCGCACGTAACCAGCGCGCGTCCCTCTTATTGCCAAGAAATCATAGAAGCACTCGAGCTCTCTTGAAACTACCCTTCTGGCACTCGTATGCAGCCCACGAGAGCGATCGGAAGGAAGTTTAATTATATCCTCGATACGTCGCGTCGGCTACCATTACACATACACGCATGAGCACACACACACACACACACACACACACGATATACGAATTCACAGACAGTACTCGAAAATACAGCTTACCTCGGTCTTCGCCTATCACGAAAGAAGAGAAAGCGTAGAAGATATATGTAGAAGTTGTTTTATCCTCTATCTACTTTTCTCTCTTCATCTACAATAAGAGTATAACCTAAAATCTCTCTCTCTCTCTCTCTCTCTCTTTCTTTCTCCCTATCTCTCTTTCTCTCTATCTCACTCTTTCTCTCTCACTATAGAGAACGCTCACCCTTTTAGTACCTATTCTTGTGGAGAGGCAACCAAGTCAGTAGCGGCAACGTTCAAGCATTCTTTGATAGGCCAAACTCTTTGGGCCTCTGGAACTCTGGAACTACCCTCTGGAACGTTCACTCTCTCTCTCTCACTCTCTCTCTCTCATACCTTAAGAGTGGGTTGCCATAAATGTACGCATAGGAACGTAGAAACGAGATGGAAGAAAGGAAGGAAGGATGAGGATGGATGGATGGATGGAAGAAGCGTAGTATAGTAGAAGGAAGAGAAGAAGGAGGAGAAAAGAGGAGGAAAAGGAGGACCGAAGGCATGTCCACATGCGAGAGCCTGGAGGAGAAAAGTCGCGACAGGTCCTTTGATGTCGTTTAAACAGAAAACGTCGCTGCCTGCTGTGCTCCACGAGGATACGGAACCTTCCTTCCTTCTTTCCTTCCTTCCTTCCTTCTTTTTTACTTCCTTTCTTCCTTCCTTTCCTACCAACTCATACACGTATAGACATACAGACATATAAATAAATATATATATATATATACACACACACACATATATATATTTCACTTTCGTCATATTGGAGAAAAGAATACCGTCAGGAGAGCTACTTCAGACGCAATGCGTCATACAACGAAAGGTCGGCCCTCCTTTAAATCTATTTCTTTCCTTTTTCTCCGTAATCCTTATCGTTCTCTCTCATCTCTCGTTTAGTTCTGGCTCGTTTTGTGAGACCACGATGACGTGGAATAACAACAGCAGCGGCAGCAGTAACCGCAGGAGGACGACGACGATAGCAGTCTCCCAATGTTTACAAATGTCCTGGCTGGCTTCGTTCACTCATTCATTCGTTCGTTCATGCCATAAACACTCTACTTCCTTCTGTCTGTTACCTATCTCTCTCATTCTCGATAGACACTTCTCCGCTCTTTCAAACACGATCGTTCCATAGTCTGCGTAGATGCGGAGGACCGCGCGCGCTTTCCGAGATCTACGAGCCACAAATTCTTCGAGATGAAGGGCTTTATTGCGAGTTTCTGCGTTCGAGGGATGCACGTGCCCGTATTGCTGCCGAGTCTTGCCTTTCGTGCCGCTCAAGATCTCGCGCATCACGAGATCGCGCTACTCCTTTGGGTATGCGATTAGAGAGAGAGAAAGAGAGAGAGAGAGAGAGAGAGAGAGAGAGAGAGAGAGAAAGAGTGATACAGACAGTTTGGATTTATCTAAGACGATGCTTGCAAATGGATCCTCTTTGAATTTATATGTCTCTCTCTCTTTATCTCTCTTTATCTCTCTTTATCTTTCTTTATCTCTCTTTCTTCTCTTCTCTTTCTCTCACTCTCTCTCTCACTTTCCCCCTTCCTCTTTCTCCCTCTTTCTCTTTCTCTGTCTCTGTCTGTTTCTCTTTATCTCTCTTATTTCTTTTTTTTGTCCAAATTAAATTATAAATATTTGCCAAAGAATATCGTATTGGTTGAAATTATTTTTCTTTTTTATTTTTTTCTGAAATTTATCGCGAATGAATTGGAGAAAAAGACAATAATATAAACATTATTGATAATGTTATGTTATATTCGTCGATATCTAAAAAGTTTGTTACGATAAAACGGTATTATTTATTTTTATGAATGAACTTAATAAATAGATGTAAGTTGTAGAAGATAATTATACAGAGATTCAAGTTAAAATGAAGCTATTGTATTATTATTGAAGGAAACTCGTTTTTCGTAAATATTATTAACGCGACATACATTCCTTTCATCGTTTTTCTATGGAGATACCAAGAGAGAGAGAGAGAGAGAGAGAGAGAGAGAGAGAGAGAGAGAGAAAACGACAGCGACTGTAGTAGGGAATGCATTCGCGTTTAATCCAGGCGACGCGATTCTCGCGAAGCTCGCCAAACGGTGCATATACGACGGCATTCCACGCGATACATCACGTTCTACGATCAAATATCGTTTCCTCCACCTTGAAATATTTAAATCAAACGTATCCAATAGCTAGGCGAGGAGGAGTCTTATATATTCTCCTCCCCCATCCGCGAAATTGAAAAATAATCCTCGGCTTTGCGATCTATCATGGAACGCAGATCAATTTCACGAATCTTTCCTTCTCTTTCTCTTACTCTTTCTCCTTCCTTAGTTCTTTCATTTTCATCGAAGGTAGACGCGTAGGAAGAACATTACCCTTCTCGATCGATTGATCGATCAGTTCTCTTTCCCTTCTCGGTTTCAATTAACACTTTCCGATATCCACTTTGTCGTTTGGTATGACAACGGCTTCACGAGCGCGATAAGATCGATGCCAAACACGTCATAATGCGTCTTAGATGCTCCGGACGTGTATCAAGAACGACGAAAGAATGAGGAGAAGGTGGTGGATGCTGGTAGAGAACGTCGAAGACGACGTTCTGGGATACGTCGGATTACGTTTGCATATCATTTCTGTAGGCGCACACGGCAGTCCGTGACGAGCATACTCGCCATTTCCGTTCCTATTTCCGCTCGCATTTCGAACCATGTTTCGATGAAAAGACAACGTCGTTCGTGTCGATCATCTCTCTTTCTCTTTTTCTTTCTCTCTCTCTCTCTCTCTTTGATACTATCTCTCTTTCTCATTTCTTAGAGAAAAAAAAATCACCCCGTAAGATATCTTTCTTTTTTTAAAGAAATTATTTCTCGTAGAATTTAATCTTTGAATATTTTACTTATTAAATTATTTTATTAACAATTTTCAAGAAAAAGAAAAAATATATATATATATCCCTATTTGTGCACACATCCAAATAATTTTAAGTTGCACAGTTGGAGTGCGCTATAACTCCATGCACTTTGAGCAACCGTCATTTGTACAAAATAAACGATTTTTACTCCAAAAAAAATACTGTATATTCTTTAAAGCTTCGGAAATAATAATCAGTAGGTACGAAAATGCATTTCCAATTCTATCATTATAAAAAAAATTCATGAATCTTGCAATGCGCAAATTGTTTTAATTAAACTCAAAGTTGGTCTGGGTTGCCCTACACCCCACAGGGACATACTAGCTATTTTAATTAAATATTTGAACTAAACGAAAATGATGTATTTAAGTTGAAAGAATTTATATTCTAGGTTTTAATAGAGAGAAAGAGAGAGAGAGAGAGAGAAAGAGAGATAGAAATAGAGAGAGAGAGAGAGAGAGAGAGAGAGTCATATAAAGAATTATAAAAAAATTGTAATAGGAACAGGTTGAAAACGTCGTGCGCAGTGGTCGACACATTGAAGCAACTTAATATCGTCGTCGTCACAAGGAGAGAGAGAGAGAAAGAGAGAGAGAGAGAGAGAGAGAGAGAGAGAAGGGGTTGCCTGTGGCCGTCATTACCGGAACCAATTTCCTCCAACGCAGGCCACATCCCGAGTGTCCTCGGCAGGGATTCGCTATGGTACTTCAACTTCTCGGCTGGAAAGACATTCCACACGAGAGGACTACGACAAAATCTACGACGCATAGTAGTGGGGAAAGAGAGTGAGAGAGTGAGAGAGAGAGAGAGAGAGAGAAAGGGAGAGAGAGAGAGAAGTCGAGTTTGAAAGAATGCTCGATTTCATATGAATGCATTTCATGCAAATGCTCTACGACGTCGGTAACAGGATAAAGATCGCTCGACGAATGAGAGAAGAGGGAAAAAGAGAGAGGAAGGGGTGGACGAACTTAAGAGAACATAAACTGAAAAATGAAAGAAAGAAAAAAAGAAAGAAAGAAAGAAAGAAAGAAAGAAAGAAAGAAAGAAAGAAAGAAAGAAAGAAAGAAAGGAAGTAAAAAAGAAAGAGAGAGGGTGAGGCTGGCATGCCGATACGAAGATAATTGGGCGGAATACTTTCGGCTTCGTTTATGTATTACCCCCATACATATACATAGACATTCCATGGGAGGAGTTATGTGTATTATGCACATTATAATAAAAAAGAAAAAAGAAAAATAAATAAAAGAAGGATATACGTATGGATTTTACGAGATGAAACGAATTGCGCTATTAGCCATATGTATATATAGGTTGTACTAACAATTATTTAATTTGCATCTTAAATATATTTAAAATCGTAAAATAATTAAAAAGAGATTTATTTAACTAATCTTCAGATGTATAAACATTTTAATACTTCCTTTTCTTTTGTTTCTTTTTTTTTTCCATAAATCTATAAATTCTCATAGATTTCATAAAAAATGTTTTTAAAGTGATTATAACCATTCTATCGTCTAGTATGTTCTGAAAAGAGAGAGCGAGAGGGAAAAAAGAAAAGAGATGAAGAAAAAGTACCGGTAAATTTAAAGAATGGAACGACATTTAGAGGCTCTCTCTCTCTCTCTCTCTCTCTCTCTCTCTCTTTCTCTCTCTCTTTTTCTCTCTCATGAACTACTCGCAAACCTCGAAGAGAGGCCGTCCTCTCTTGGTGCTGCCGGCCATTGTTTGCCCTATGATCGCCCATTAACCGTGCACGGAACCATTTCTCGAATGACGAATCGAGTCCCGGCTTGTCGCCGGCCTTTGGCCACGTTTACGTAACGCTTTTGCAAGGTACCAGCCGCGTAATATCATATCCCAGCGGATATTATGATGTCTGTCTCCCGAGAGTGGTTACCTACCCTTTCTCTTTATCTCTCTCTCTCTTTCTCTCTTTCTCTCTCTCTCTCTCTCTCTCTTTCTCTCTCTCTCTCTTTCACTCTCTTTCTCTCATCCTTTCTCCGGAACCAGACCCAGCGGCATAATTCAAATCAAGTTTGCCTATTGCATTTACCCGACATCGTCGACGCGCACGATAACGTGGCGTTTGGCTTGATGCCAATATCTCCATCTCTCTCTTTCCCTATATCTTCCTATTTTAGTACACATTTCCTCTTACTTTCTCTCTCATTGCAAGTCTGCTGAATTTGACGGGAGATCGATTTTCTTCGTATAATCTTTATTTCTCTTTCTGTTCAAATAAACGATCCGAGGAAGATAAAATATAAAATAAATTTGAATTGTTTGTAGTAAATAGCAATTAGTAGTAGGTCAGAGTTCTTTCTCTCTTTCTTTCTCTCTCTCTCTCTCTCTTTCTCTCTCTCTCTCTTTCTCTTTCTAGTAAGCAGCACGATCAAATCGATCATTAATCCATGATGCGCTTAACGCCACAGCGCAGCTATATTTCTGGTAACCGGCTTAAGAGAGAGCCATCTCGCGATACGATACACACATACGCATATGCACATTTATGCTCTTGAACAGATGCATCGTTCGTTCCTGTGCTTTATATAAATGCATGTGTGTATGAGCTAGCTGGACGTCACTTTCCACGTCAGTGATAGTACGCCACCGTCGAAGCCGTAGGATATACAGAATATAATCGCCATTTGCTTTGAATACTCTCTCTCCCTTTCTCTCTCTCTCTCTCTTTCTGACACTCTCTGTGTTTCATCTAAAAGCTGCTCATTAATTTATAGATTATATGCATTTCTATAAGTTCATACAACTCGTATAGTTTCATTTGTTTCCTAGATTAATTCGTAGTGTTTATCATAGTTCATCGTTCAATCTGTAAAATATATTTCTCAATAAATACTATTTATTATTGTCACCAATACAATCTCCGTTTGTTTTTTATTTATTATAGTACTCGATACAATTGCCTCTGGGTCGAATAGACAAATAAAAACTAAACAAATGAAATTATTAAAAAATATAATACAAATCGACAATTAAATAATTGTACAGGTTTGAAGGAACTATCGCCACTTATAAGGTCCCTGAGAAAACGACATTGATGATCTGGAATAGCAAGGAGATAAACTTCCGCGTATTCGAACGCAAAATAAATAGTCGTCATTGTTGTAAGCAAATAGTAGTCGTTGTCGTTGTCGTCGTCGTCGTCGTCATCATTGTCGTCGTCGTCGTCGCCGTCGTCTTCATCGTCTTCATCGTAGTCGTTGACGTTGTCGTCGCTTGAGAAGAGTGCGTTTACGAGCAGGCGAGCGAACAGGCCCGACTAGACTCTCTCCCGTAAAGCTCGCTGGGGCGCGATGCGTCGACTCACTGTAAATAAAGTCTCGCCCGCTCGGTTTGTTTGAAACATTGAGCAAACGTCGCTTGTTTAACCGGGTGGAGGAGGAGCCTGCTAGACGGTGATGCTCGCACGGCACGCTTAAAAGAGGCAGACCTCGAAACCACCAACGTTGTTCCTCTTTCTCTTTCTCTCTTCATCTCTCTTTTTCGCTCTATTTCTTTCTCTTTCTCTGTTTTTCTCGCTTTTTGTTTTTAGCCACCCCTCGACGAAGCGAAAACCCCTATCGTCCACCCTCTCTCTCTCTCTCTCTCTCTTTTTCCCCCTTTTCTTCTTCCTTTTGTTTTTCTTTCCCAACCCCTTGCAACTCACTCCTCTCCTTTTGCTCGTTTTCTTTTATCGGTGAAAACCAAAGTCGCTGGGAATCGTCCCGATTCCACTTGTTCCACTCCTTGTTACTTTGCTCTCTCTCTTTCTCTCTCTCACCTTCTTTTTCTCTCTTTCTTTCTCTGTTTAGTAAAAGCGTGGAAGAGTGCGTTCGTCCGTTCGTCCGTTCATTCGTTCGTTCATTCGTTCATTCGTTCGTTCATTCGCTCGCTCGTTCGTTCGTTCGTTCGTTCGTTCATTCGTTCGTTCGTTGGTTCGTTCGTTCGTTCGTTCGTTCGTATCTCCTAACTTGAGAGAACTCGAAATGAGAAGCTCGAACGCGCGGAAATGCTCGCATCAGATCTCGACTTTCCTATCTTTCGAAACGCCGTCGTTGATATACTTTATAAACACTACTGCAAGTTTTATCTTTTTCTCCCTTCCTTTTTCTTCCTTTTTGTTTTTTTTTCCTATGTACGTTTCTATGGTCTTTCAGGAACATTGCGCAAGGATTTCATTCGCTTTCAACGCTCGTAATTTTCATCGCCAGTAGCAGAGTAGACGACGCTTCTCGATTTTTCGCGTATCTCTATGATTGTCGGTTTTTGATTAGAATATTTTTCTATACATACATATGCATATACATATAATACATACGTACATATAAACATATATATGTATGTATGTATGTATGTATGTGCGTTTTTCTTCTTCCATTTTTGAATATCGAAACTAGTTAATATCTGCGATAATAAAATTTTGTTTCTTTTAGTTGAGATCTTCTACTTTTATCTTTTTCTTTTTTTTCTTTCTTTCTTTTTTTTTTGGTTTTTTCTTTAAAGAATAAAATCCAAAACAGAAACATCCTGGTTAGTTTTTCCTCGAACGATAGAGTCCATTTTATACTTGGACCGGACCGGACCGAACCTGGCGATTGCGATCTTCGTTCTCTCGTGTGGCGAACACGAGTTTGCCAAAGTACGAGCTCGACTTTACCGTGCTTTTTCATCGCGTAAACAAACTCTCCCGACTACTTCAACGAGAGGCAGATGTTTGCTCGCTGAGCGATAAAAGATTTTTAGACGACTCAAACATTTTCGAGCTCGAAGATAGCGCGCTTGCTTGTTCGCTCGCATTTTGGACTGGGATCGTCGAGGTACCTATCTTCTTCCCTTAAGAAAGAGCGAGTTTCAGCCTTGATTTAAACCGAGCAAATACGGTTTAGTCACGTTTGTATCTTCCTAACCCGTTCGTGTCTCTCTTGAGATAAGTTTGAACGAGTTTCAAACGTTGGAATGGGAATGTCCTGTGTTTTTGGATTTTCGAAAACGTACTGTAATGAATTTGATAGATCTAAACGAATAATTATAAGGTATATGATTAAAACTATGTGATATCTTTTAGACAGAAAGAACATCGATATCGATTTATAATCGACTTATAACGTTAGATAGAAAGTATGATAGAATTTTTTCTTATTCTTGATCATTTTCTTTTCTGCAATAGCATTGTATAAAAAAAATTATATGAAAATATTTAAATCATTCGTAATTGTATTCGCATGCCAAAGAAATCTCTCTCTCACTCTCTCTGTCTCTTTCTCTCTCTCATTCTCTCTTTCTCAAGATTAAATTAAAATACATTAAAATAATATACATTTAATTCGATTTATTAATATTATTATTCAACAACGAAACATGATTAAAGATAATTTTATCTCTTCAAAATATGCTGATATATGAGAAGAAAAATGTAGAGACAAAAAGAACTTTCTGATAACGATGATATTATATATAGAATGTTTATCGAACGGTTATCTCGATCGTCCTCTGAAAGTACACTACAGAATCATCGTTTTGAATATGTGCACATGACGCCACAAAATGGACAAAGTTCAGAGGGTATGTCCCTCCCCGTTTTACGTCGATGTCGCGCGATTTACGAATCGCCAGCTATCGAATTACTTTTAATAAACGTAGTTTATGGAAACGCTTAGCGCGCGCATCGATAAAACGCATCAAACGTGCTACGGAAATGAATGTCCCAATATCTCGCGCGCTTCGCTCGATGCACACATGTAATAAGCTTAATTCTCTTACGCGCACGAACGATTAAGCGTGTTCGATTATTTTCAACGTATCGGGAACCGCATCATCGGTGAATGGTACGTGGCTGGTAATGCTTCGAATATATATTGAAAAATCGAAATGTTCCCGAGCGTTCGAGTGTTTGTCACTTGGTATTTAATTTGCTTATCTCTAACCATTTTTTCCCCTCCCTTGAAAATCGATAATCTTATTTTATTATTGGAACGAAATTAATGAACGATCTTGTATGTGCATTCGAATTAATTATTTTCTTATTTCTTTTTTCTTTCTTTTTCTCTTTCTCTTATAAATTCGACAAAATACTTGAAATTGTGTGATTGATGAAAAATCCCGATGAAAAATCGATGAAAAATCCCGATGAAAAATTCTTTATGATTCTATTCGCGATATCGATTGAATTATACTATCAAACTGAATCGAAGAGACGAGAAAAATAGATTTAAAGATCGTAGAAAAAAGGAGGTAAATTCCAAAACATGATATCGCTCCTTCCTTCCATTTTGCCATCAAAGTCCGAGTGGGAACAAAAAGCTAAACAGGATTGGGTGAGCGAACGTGCTACATATAAGTCACGGGAGAACGCTTTCAGCCGCAAGAAGTACTTCGAAGAAGTCGCACGTGCTGCTCGAAGGAACGTCGGTCGTTAGGATCGATGAGAGAGAGAGAGAGAGAGAGAGAGAGAGAGAGAGAGAGAAAGAAAGAGAGAGAAAGAGAGAGAGAATCAGCATTATCATCGGAAAGGGTTGAAGCAGTCTCGATAAGATTTTTGGAGGCCTTTTTCATTGAATCATTCTAGAAGGCTTTATTTGTCGTGAAAGAGAAATAAGTTCACATACTTTTATATACAAGGTGTCTCATAATATATAATAATAAATATAGAAATTAAAAATGATCCTAAAGTGACATTTTAAAAATAATCGTTACATGTATAAAATAGACACAATGATCTGACATAGTATCACATATAACATATTATTAATAAATAAATTAAATAAAAATGAATTTCCATTTCGAGAAAAAGAACAAAGAAATGATTAAACCACAAGACTAATGGAGGACTAATAGAAAAAAGAATAAAGAGAGAAAAAAAATACAAAGGACTAATGAAGAGAGAAAAAAAAAGATTAAACAATGTTAAATTAATTATTAGGATACTTCTCACATGTGAAATATCAAATACACATCGCACACGTTATTATTATACAAGTAAATATATTTTTCGCAACAAGTATGTGTTAAAAGGTATCCGTGACATGATATTACACGAAGAGAAGAGAAACTATGGGTTCGCATTTACTGGCTCATCCATCCTACTCTATGGAGACCTTTCTCCCTCGCGAACACGACGTTCCACAGGCTGGGTTATAAAAACGTTATTGTTTGGCACGCACTATGCGTGCTGATTCTCGCAAGCTTGACTAGAAAGAGAGACTCGAGTTAGCCTCGGGCATCGAGGGATCGTACGCCAACGGGTATCTTTCGTTGAAAACGTGACGTATTCCTTCTGTGTTTTATACGACAGTAGACCGAAACGTTCCGATGCTTTCCTCTTCCTCCTCCTTCTACTTCTTCTCTCTCTCTTTTTCTTATATTTGTGCTTTTCACGAACAACGATCGATATCATCTCCCTTTTCTCGTCTCGTTCACACGATTTCGATGGCTGCTGCTGACTACTAGTAGTCCTCCTTTTCTTCCAAGAGATCCAAGAGATCACGATCGTTCTGAGAATGTGAGTATTCTTTCTTTTTTTATTTTCTTCTCCCTTCTCTCTCTCTCTTTCTCTCTTTCCTTCTCTCTTCTTTTCTTATAGTCGGCGAGCATGAGAGACGATATGAGAAACCCTGGAGCAAACGTCGATCTTGGAATTTTGAACAAACTGGATTATTCGAATGTACATATCTTTTCTTTTCTTTTCTTTTCTTTTTCTTTTTTTCTTTTTTTTTTTTTCTTTTCGATTTTCCTCTTTTGAATTATAGAACGATTGATGATAAAAATTATTTATAAAAAATTACAAATAAAAATTATCTGTTTAAAAGATTGTAATAATATGATATGCACGAGATCGTTCAAAGATCATATGTTTTTTCTTAGTAAATTAATAAAGGTATTCGAAGGAAAAAATAATCGATACGTTTTCTCGAGATATTGTCGTTGAACATTTCAACAAAAAGACAACTATAAAGGGATCAGATACCGAAAAGGGAGATCCATCCATTGGACGGATTTTCTTAGATAAATCAAACGTGCGCATTATTCCTAAGAGGAGACAAAAAAGGAAGAGAAATTGACATTTCGTCTGCAAGATGTCTTAACTCGCGTACTGGCGCCTCAAACATACATATACACACATGCACACACATACACACATACACACACACTTACACACATATAAAGACGCACAACGTTCTCGAAGCACGACGACGTTGCTTAACGGCTCGGAAAGCGAAAGACCATTACGGGGAATCACACGCTCGATGACACTCTTCTACTTAGGAAACCATATTAGGCCGAGCTGGCGAGTGCTTAAATCACTGCGCGCGGTTCCGAGGTGAAGGGTCGATGTGGATTTATGTGCGGTTAGCGCGGCTACAGTATACACTGTTAAAGGGAAACGTGGCTTGCACTTTATCTCTTTCTCTCTTTCTCTTTCTCTTTCTCTTTCTTTTTCTCTCTCTCTCTCTCTCTCCTCTTCTCTATTTCATATTTCAAAGTTGAAGATCGAACAAGATCGATTTTATTTTAAACTAATCTAAATTATCGTATTAATCAATTACTTTTTATTTAAATAGTATAGATTTGTTATAAATTAATATAATGTAACATTTTTCTCTATTATAAGAATAATCTGCAAAAAAAAAAAGAAAAAATAATTCTGTAAAAAAGGAAAAGAAAAAAGAAAGAATAATATTATAGGAAAAGAGATTGTGAAGAATATATCCACTTTGTATACCAGGATTGAGAGCTTAACAAACCCATGAGATGACAGGATTCGAATGTTTGATCAGCAGACGCATAGGAAATCCAAGCAAAACGTGGCATATGCTACGAATTTCTCTCTCTCTCTCTCTCTCTCTCTCTCCCTCTCTTTGGTTAGTCCCTAGCAGGTCTACATTTTCCTTTGGAGTCCCTTCGCACTCGGAATAGTTCGATTGTTGTCGTCACGTTTGTCGTCGAGCCAAGCTCTCGGCTGGTAGCAGCATGTAAACGCGTAACGCGTGACACACCGAGGGTCACGGCTGTCGAGTGGATCGTTTGGAAAGGCGAACACCGCACTGCACCGCACCGCACCGCACCGCACTACACCCCATCGTAGCCTACTGTAACGTACCATATCGCACCGCTAGAGAGAATCGCCGGTCCAGGCGTTTATGAAACGTGCCGATAGGGATGTTCGATCGTAAACGAGATGTTAGCATGCTTCGACCATCATTGGTTAACCAGGTACCCGTAAACCGCGAGTATTACGAAGTAGGCGACTTCGTAAATACGATGAACATTGTTGGTTTCGATGAATTATCGTCATTGAATATACATATCTAGTTCACAATTTGTTCATAATATTATGTATATTATGTTAAGCAAATACGAAAACACGTGTTTAAATAATTTACATACGATAAGATAAATGAATTGTTAATTTATTATGATCTTTTTTTCTTTTTTTTTTTTTTTTTATAAAAGATTGCGACTATTTAAAAGATTTATAATTATAATAGAAATGACAAATGAAAAAATTCGTTTGTTCCTTTTTCTATTCTCGTTTCTTATTTTTTTCGATATCTCGAACGGTTCCAGTAATCGATACCGAGGAACGGTTCGTTGAGATACACGACTATATTGGGCTCAGGTCAAGTGAAAATCCGATAGTCGCGTTAACTGGCGTAATTACTCCACAAGGTGACTCGATCGTATACTCCGAGCTTGGAATTAAGCAGGGAACGACTTTTCCCAGTCGCTTGTTCGACGAATGGATCGGTTAATGGCCCGCTACTAGTCCATCGACTTTTAGATCTAAGGTGAAGAGAGAATCGTCGGTAGAACGATTAAGCCACACCTAGTCAATGATCCTTGTTACATGTAATTTTTAATTAGAAATAGGAAATATCAGAAATTGTTACAAACGATTCTTGAAAGTTTATGTGTTTGTAGGAAAGCTTTTCGTGAGATAAAAAAAACAAAATTGATTAAATTTATTTAACTCTAAAAAAAAATATCATTTACTTATACGATTAAAACGAAAGTATGAGTCAACGATACTTGTCGATTGTTACTGAATGAATTTCGTAAAATTTATGTCAAATGTTAATTTAACAAGAATCGTTCATTTACAACATTGTCTTATTCGTAAACTCGTCCATTGATCAATCTTATCGTAAATACAAAATCTCATTGTACCAAAAGAGTTACGAGGAAAAAGAATTGGCGATAAAAAGAGAGGATGAAAGAAAGACAGAGAGAAAGAGAGAGAGAGAGAGAGAGAGAGAGAGAGAGAGGGAGAGAGAACGCGAAGAAGTAGTAAATATACACATAACACACGACGTACGTTATTAGATCACTGAGAGAGGAATGCAGATAAAGTTAATAGGATTTTATCGGAACACGTTGCAATCTTATGTCGCTGAGCAAAGCTGAACGTTGCAGCCGTTGCTATTAGGAGAGGAGCTTTTCCGTGAAACGAGCGCGTTCGGAAGACCTTCCACTCGGACGCAATTAATAAGAGAACCTTCTCCCGTTTCCTTCCTTCCTCTCGCACACATATACACGTACCCATACACCTACATGTTCAGAACCAAATAGAGGCGAGAGAGTTCGCAGAGATTCATAGAAGAGCCGAAAACACGTCGACCGACGTATCCAACCAACACCAAGTAAAAGGAATGATTGTGATGGTATTAGTATTCGTGTGGCTCGAGCTAGCAAGCGTTTTCGGAGCACTCTCTTTCGAGGGTAAGAAGAGGGTTCGGGGTAATTGATAGGAGTGCGAAGAGAGACGGGGATTGTTTACCCTGGGAAGGATTGACTAGTACGCGAAGGCACTCGACTCGACCGATGGGTTTGTTCGTTCTCTTTTCATCCACGATTCCGTCCGTCCATTTGATCCTCGTTTTCGTCGTTCGTAACGTTATGGCGGAAAGGGGTGATAGTGATGGTAGAAAGGAGGAGTAGGAGATGGTGGTCCAAAATAGGGAGCAAACGCCCTCCCGGCGACGAGTCCGAGGGTCTCGTAATTAATGCTGCTAATATACCTCGGATCTCTCGATCGTTCGCCAACACAACCTTCTCTCTCTCTCTCTGTCTCTCTCTCTCTCTCTCTCTATCTATCTCTCTATCTATCTATCTATCTATCTATCTGTCTCTATCTCGCTCAATGTGCTTTCTCTTCTGTAGAGGCGCGTCTACGCGGACGTGTTGCTCGCGTAATTTCGAGGGGCAGGATGTTAATTGCATCGACCGGTCGTTTCCTTGATTTTGATCGATCGTTCTCCATCTCGACGTCACTGTCGATGAACTCCCACCCTACTTCACTTTACAGGGGAATGTCTCACGAGAGCTTGTAGATTCGAAGCAATGAAGGGTACAGAGAAGACACCCTTGCTCTATCAAGCATTTCTCTCACTCTCTCTCCTTCTCTTTCTTTGTTTCTCTCTCTTTCTCTCTCTCACTCCGTCCCTCCCTCTCTCTCTCTCTCTCTCTCTCTCTCTCTCTCTCTCTCTCTCTCTCTCTCTCTAACTTTATCGTTCTTGCGTTCTCTCGTACGTAATAATGTGACGTCGAAATACGTCTTGTCGTCTTCTTGAACAAACAAACAACATCATTATCAAGAATATATTCCAATTCCAAAGACGTTTCTCACAATTATGGATACCCGCAGGGCCACATCTTGTCTTTCCGATAATTTCTTCCTGAGTCTCTCGTAATTGCTCGTAAAATACGGAGATGTCAGGAATCACCAGCTGTGGCCAGTGGTGGTGTCTTGTACCTCTTATATATACCACGACACAGGAGGTAAACGAATCGTGTTCTTGCGATGACTACTAGTCGTCGTTCTCGTCGTCGTCGTTATCGTCATCGTCGTTGTCGTTGTCATCAGAAAAGAAAATAATTTAAAATGTTTTGTGAATCCTAAAAGCGTGCACATGTTTATTCATTAACGTTGAACTACGAGGAGAGAATATATTAAAAAGAAAAGAGAGAAAGTTTGTATATAATGTTGTAATTTGTAAATATCTAGTCAAGGAACGTTCGGTGATGATGATACCTTTCGTGAACGGAAAATAAGCAGGTACCTAGAACTCGAAACCTCCATTGTAAATCATCGAATAAGGTTTCTACACGGACCCCTATAGGGTCAAAATGGTCTTGCGACCTCCAACGTGGTTCTCCGCACCGATTACTCCTCCCACGTTACGAAAGAAACGTTCTTCTTTCTTTTTTCTCCCTCTTCTCCTCTCTCTCTCTCTCTCTCCGTTTTTTTTTCCTTTGGACAAGAGGGAGAGAGATGATCGAGGGAGAATCACCCACACTTTTCAAACTACTACTTCATCGTAGACATCAAACGCCCACGCGGGATTACCGTACTCCGTGTTCACCCTCTACGCGTGCAGATGTCACTTTCTGCATACGAACTACAACGAGAATCGACCCCCTTCATCTTCTCTTTCGTTTTCATTTTATCGTCGTTTACGTCTAGCCAAAGCGAATACATCGTGCGTTACAACGAAAATAGAGGGAGAAGGGGAAAAGAGAGAGGGAGAGAGAGTAAGAGAGAGAGAGAGAGAGAGAGAGAGAGAGAGAGAGAGAGAGAGAGAGAACAAAACGTTTTTCAAATATAATGAATAAAATTTTATATAAAGTACTCGTAATTTATTATTATTTTTGTATCAATACTTTCATTTATAATATCGTAATTAGGATTAATTATCTCAGCATATTTGATAAACTCTGTCATAAACGATGATAAACGAACTTGCGCTGAAAGTATTAAGTATAATTAACGAACATTCGAGACAAATGATTTTCGATAGATGCAATTTCCGTTTGGATAACGATATATGATAAAACGATATATCGATTGGTAAAAATACTCTTTGCTTTCTATCGAATTCTCTCGATTTCTCATTATAATTTTTCCTTTTTATATATATATATATATATGTATAAATGTATATTTATCATATTATCCGCTCACGTATATCTTTCATGTATATTATGTTTAATATCTAACATATGTAAATATATATACATATACATAGATAAAAAAAAGTATAACGAATTTTCTACTATTTCTCGTTGATATTAACAAAATTATAGAAATAAAATGATATGAGAGATGAATCTCTCT
Organism: Vespa mandarinia; assembly: GCF_050613455.1. Lineage (NCBI taxonomy): Eukaryota > Metazoa > Arthropoda > Insecta > Hymenoptera > Vespidae > Vespa > Vespa mandarinia. The sequence goes on from NC_140812.1 coordinate 4,058,374, forward strand.
TGGCGTTTATGATCGGGTGAATCCAAGGTTCTGGTTCGTTGCGTAAAGACAGACGCAACGTTGTATCGCTTCCATCGCACGCTAAATCAGAGTGGTGGCAGGTGGAGTAGGTAGAGGAGTCGAGGCTTTAGAAGTTCGGACCAGTAGCGATAACTCGTAGACGGATTAACTCCGAGGATCCTCGGACGAATCTGCAACGACGAGGATTAGGCACGTTCCGGATAGGACGGTGAAACGGTTAGAGTTTGCGGAACTTCGTCGCGCAGCTCGCCGTCATATTTACGACACTTCCGGTATTCCAACGAAAATACGAGCAACGTCCTACTCAAAGCCGGGACAAGTGAGGCAACGCATCTTCTCTCATGGCCTCGGGCCGTCGTCCTTTCATCTTCCATTCCTTTCTATATAGTCACCTGTCATTTAATCGCGAAAGATATCAATGGAAAGCTATCGAAGGAAATCAATTCGTGTGATAGTATTTTAAAATTTTCACGTCATTTATATGGTACAACGAATGAAAATAAAAAAATATCGATGGAATTAAATCAATAATGTATATAATTAATTAAATATAGTAAGTAAATCATAATGTATTAATGAATAAATAAATCTCGACCGATCGATTCCACGTTTATCAACGGAATCGAATTTCTCTTGTCGAAAATGACATTACTCGTAACACATTTAACGCTAAAGTCGAGATGAGTTTACGCTCGTAGCTCGAGTTAGAAACGACGATGATCGATGTTATGAACATTGATAAATGTTATTTGTTCGATCAACATGGGGATACGAGAGGTGAACTAAAACGATAATAGCAGTGAAGGGAACGAACGTCGTTTTGCATGCCTCTCGAAAATATCGATGTGTTCGATAGCGAAGACCGAAGTTGAAAACATACGTGAGTGAAAAATTACGAGTATAACTGACGAAAGAAGAAGAGGGGAAAGAAATGTGATGATATATGTATACGAGACGATCGATATCTCGAAGAAACATTCTCGCGATGATTAGTACCATGACATGCGTGAGAAAACAACACATGCTGTAACGATACGTACACATCGTTGCTATACTCGGTTACAACATTTTACATCTAAAAATAACTCGCACCCGTCCTTACACACTATCTGCGATACTCCTTTTATTCTCGTTACCATTGTTTTACAGTATCGAAATAAACCAATAATTTTCTCAATGTATATTTCCGTCATAACATCGAAAGAAAGATATAGAAAAGGTCGATGGAACTTTATAAAAGCTAAATTCTATCTTCCCCTTTTACATAAATTATACTTTACTACTACTTCCTGTATAGACTCATTCGTTATCGTCAGCTAACGAAAAGTATATCGATCTTCCTATCTATATATATATACATATATTTATGAACTAAAAGGAAGTGGTTATATGCTTACGGTACCGAACATAATTATTCTACAAGGAATACCAATACTCATGGTAGATGTCTGTTGTAAAAAAACAAGACCGTTGCGTTTTGGAGAAAGGATAGAGTCGTCGACTGGAAGCTGTAGAATGTTTTACGGAGAAAGTTGGAGAGCTAGTCACGGTAGAATCTTCTCTCTCTCTCTCTCTCTCTCTCTCTTTCTTTCTCTTTTTGTCTATCTATGTTCAATGGTACTCGTCGAAACGAAACGAAGAGAGAAGAACGAAAGAAAAAGAGAAAAAAACATTGAAGATGGCAAAAAAGAAAATGGAGAGAAGAAGAAGGGAAGGAGGGTGAATGGAACACGAACGCTTTTCTCGTTCGACTCTTTATCCGACACGAGCCAAGGAACGTATTATATTCGGAGCAGAACGAATCGCATTGGTCCCTTAATGCATGACGCAGCATCATCTCGAGGGGTCCAGCCGCGAACACGCGCTAGGCTGCTCTGCGCCTTACAGCACGCTTCTTACTCTGTGCACATCGTGCACGTATTCGATCGGCCGAGCTGCAATCGTCGCGACGCAATAATATCGCTTCGATCCATCACACCTTCGATGTCGATAAAATATCTGCTGTTCTTTTGCTTTGCCTCCTCTTCTCTTTTTTCATCTTTTCTTTCCTTTCTCTCTCTCTCTCTCTCTCTCTCTCTCTCTCTCTCTCTCTCTCTCTTTCTCTCTCTCTCTTATATTCTCTTTCTTTCTTTCTCTCTTTTTCTCTTTCTTTATTTCTCTCTCTTTCTCTTTCTCTCTCTCTCTCTCTCTCTCTTTTATCATCCATTCGTATAATTTCTGAACCTTTTCTAGGTTTCCTCTATATCATCTTTTTTTATATATATATCTCTTTATTCGAGTTAGCCGTTATTGCTAAATATCTTCTGACATTTCGTTCTTGTTTTCTTTTGTATTTTTTTTTCTTTTTTTTGTAAACTATTAAATAAATTGACTTAATTCATCATTAATTTAGATGGATCTTTCTTTTACATTTCTTATTTTTTCTTTCCTCTTTTTTTTTTTTCATTACTATTCACATGTACAAAGTCGATTAATTTTGTACATTGTTTTAAGGGAAAATGGAAATAATTTCGAAGGTATCTCAAAGTTAGAAATTCTGACAGTAATGATTCCTTGCATAAAAGTCAAAAGCGAAAGAGAGAGGCAAAGAGAGAGAGAGAGAGAGAGATAGAGATAGATAGATAGAGAGAGAGAGAGAGAGAGAGAGAGAAAGAGAGAGAGATAGAGAAAGAGTGAGAGAAAAAGAGAGAGAGAGGGAGAGTGAGATAGAGAGAGTGAGAGAAAAAGAGAGAGAGAGAGAGAGAGTGAGATAGAGAGAGTGAGAGAAAGCAGAAAGGTGGTATGTCGTTGGGGACACGTGTTCTTTCTCGTGACTGTGAGAAAGCTAGAAAATAAGAGAGAGAAAGAGAGAGAGAGAAAGAGAGAGACTATACGCTAAACGTCAAATGCACGCGCTATGCACATTACTTCTACTATCGTAAGGCTGAAAGCCAGTTGAGTCCGGCAATTTCCGTCGACGCGGTATTATTGCAAGCGCTCGATTAACTCTCGAAGAGAGCTTCCGTCGACATTAGAAAGCATTTGCTCTTTAAAATATAAGTTTCTGCTTCGAGCGAAAATAATAAGGGAAAAGAAATATCATTTGACTCTTATTATCTAATTGATGCTATTATTATATTTCTTTAATTTTCATGTTTAAAAATATTGTTTTTTTTTTCTTTATGATGTTTTTTGATTTTTGTTTTTTCTTTTTTTAATTTCCTTCTTGATATCTAACAACGATTCATATTTGTACGAACTTGATTCATATTTTATAAATTCATATTTTACGATCGAACATTGCATTCGTCATTGGTCCATGTAAAAATTGTAGAAAATATTTGTGTGTGAATGCATACTTCAAGATTTTTCCTTCAAGGGACTATTCCATCGGAAAAGCGCGGTAACTTTCTGCGAAGAAAAGAGGAACAAGCGTTTGAGAGTAAAGAAAGAAATAGGTTAGCTCGATAAAAGTCGAATGCGATGACGTCTACTAGTCCCTTAGGTCCTTCAACCATTCTCTTTCCTTTTCGGAAGCTTCGACTATTCGGTTCACTTCTGCGGTGAAAAGCAGGCCGCCATGATTTTCACGAAATTCAAATTTCGACGTCTTAAATGCGCGTGCGCACGACTGATCGAGAATATTTCTTTGAGAATAGGTAAGAAGGAGACAGAGGATGGCAACCTCGTCGTTTTACGACTAGGTAAAAGAAAAAAAAAAGAAGGAAAAGGAAAAGAATAGAAAAGAAAAAGAAGAGATAAGGAAAAAAAAATAGGAAGAAAGAAAGAAAAGCGATAGAAAGAAAAGAAGGAAAGAAAATTCTGGTTGGTAACCGGCCTTCCTAAGGATTGGATCCTTTCATTGAATTGCAAAGCAGTCTTCGGCAAATTTAACGCGGAAAATCGCGACGGGAATGCGTCCTCGTCGAGGTCGGTCGTATTCGACGGTGAACGCGATCGTAGGAAAAGAATATCGTTCTCGATCTACTTCCCATCCTATTCCACCCCTTTCGTTCCGCCTTCGATAGCCCCCACGGGCTCGCGAGGAAGCACCGCGAGAGTAGAGAAATTCAATTCGGAATACCAATTATCACGGACGAATCGGATGCTGAAAGAAGAGAGAGAGAGAGAGAGAGAGAGGAGAGATAAAAGATGATTGATCTTGAATGCTTCACTGTTTCCGGTCACGGCAATAAATGTGGTAGGTATATGTATGTATGCATGTATGTATATATGTATATATGTATGTATGTATGTATGTATATATCTATCTACTTTCAAATCGAATCGAATGGAAGATTAGAAAATGAAGATCGAAATGGTTTTATTTTTGCGATACTATTGACGATTGTACAGAAAGTCATCAACGTAGAGAAGAAACATAGAGGAATAAAGAGAATCAATATTAATTATATTTATTGTAATAGAAGTAATATAACATTTTTCAATGTAAGTTATATATATATATATATACATATATATATATATACATATATATACACATATATATATATATATATATATAATATGCATCCATTAGAAAATGTTCCCTTTGAGCGATATCGCATTACTATATCGAAATCCTGACTTCATGAAGATATAGGGTTCAGCTGCAGAATGGAAGAGAATCAAAGAGAGAGAGAGAGAGAGAGAGAGAGAGAGAGAGAGAGAGAGAGAGATAGAAAGAGAGGGAGAGAGAGAGAGTCAGAGAAAGAGTGAGACAGAAGGATACGGATACAAGATAGGAAGTAAAAGGGTTGCCTTTAAAGAGGGAGGGAGAGAGAGAGAACTATGCCCCCGACCTTCCGTAACGATGCAATAACATTACCATTGAGGTTCAAAGCAAAATGAATGGATGTATTCCGCGTGTGCGAAAATCCAGAGGCAAGAGGAAAGGAGGAAGCTTAGGATTGACGGGAAACATCATCACAGTGGCAGGAGCACTGGCGTCGACGTTGGTGGTGTCGGGAACGTGCTGGAAATAAAAGGGCGTCCGCCATAGAAAGAGCCACGTAATAGCCTACGTTACCTGCTCCGCCTGTCCGCTCGGCCCATCTTTATATCCCGCCCTATTTTTCTTTTTCACTCTCTTTTCTTCATTTTCTCATACCATCTTCTTCTCTTCACAGCATTCTCCCCTTTCACATCGTTCGTCTGCCACGAGAATTCTCTCTCTCTCTCTCTCTCATTCTCATTCTCTCTCTCTTTCTCGTTCCGTGTTTCCGCTTCTGGCCTCACTTCGTGAAATAGACTAGATAAACGAAAGAGAGAGGGAGAGAGAGAGAGAGAGAGAGAGACAAAGAGAGTTTCCTCTTACTCTGAAAGCTCGTCGATTGTCGATACCATCCCCCTCCTACTTTTCCTTCTCCTCTTACTCCACGCTAACTTCAACGAACAATGTCGAAGTCAACGAGCTTACCACGTCTATGGTCCATGATACTGGGGATCGAGCTTGATCTCTTCCCCCCTATTAAGCTCGTCGTGTTGTACGTATGTACGTAGCCGTCGATCGAAACCGTCATTCGTTTCGCGTGAAACACCATTCCCATGTCCTTCTACTCGGCTAAAGAGGAAGCTAATAAACGAAACGATCGAGTTGGCTCGCTTCCGAAGCTGCTGCCTCGCGTTTGATATCAACGTCCATTCGCTTTAATAGAGAATCGTTTAGGACGCTGCTGGTCTATACTATATGTGTATATATGAGTGATAGAGAGATAAAGATAGATAGATAGATAGATAGGTAGATAGATAGAGAGAAAGAGAGAGAGAGAGAGAGAGAGAGAGAGAGAGATAGAGAGAGAGATACAGCTTTGTGTAGTCTTCTCTTACTATCGTGAAACGTTTCGACGCGTTCACGAAAGCGAGTTAACGCTTTCGGAGAGAGTTCGTGCACGTACCAGGTCCAACTAACTATGTAGGTCCTAGCTTTACCTACGTTCAACTAAAAAGGCTATGCCAAAGGGATACCAACAAGTGACACGAACTACTGACCGAGGGGTGCTTGCGAGGATCGTTGAAAACGGGTACTGATGGAAAAGAGGGGATCAGGAAGGAGGAATATCATGAGTACCACCGAGAAAAGCCGTTATTCGATACATGATCACTCACCTTTCACCGGAACTCTTCTATAGTTTTCAAATAGCCTCTACTACTACAAACGGAATGACGAAACGATTATGATAAATAGAACATGACGATCCCCGTTTGCTCTCGCCTTTCCGCCATTTTTTAAGAGACACTTTCGCGTCTGCCCACGTTAATCCCAACGCTCGTTTGTTCCTCGTTTGTTCCTATCGCATCGACGCGACGTTTCGAACTTGGGATTACGAGCTCGTCGATACTCACGTTACACACATACACACACACACACATATATATATATATGAGTGTATATATCTGTGTTATATATCGACTACCATTCATCATCTATTCATATGCATTTCTAGATGCACGGAACTTTCGAGAAATATTTGAATGTTTATGTAATACGATCATACATTTTCCTATAGGGTATTTTACTGTAAATCTTGATTTAGAAGAGGTTTTTTTTATTTATAACAAATTTTTTATAATGAAAATTTATTAATTATTCATTAACGATGTGATGAAAATATAATGAAAAGTTCGACCGTTATGATCTTCGTTCAAAGTCTCTACGATTCCTAGCTTTAATTTAATTGCATGTAAATATAATTTATATGCAGCACAGTAACCTATATAATTTCTTGGAAAATAATGTTGACTCAAATAAATCTTCTTGGTAATCACGCGGTCAGACGATCAATCGATGAGTGTTGATATTTTTGCTAGTATATATTACTATTACTACCACAGGCATGCTACGATTACGAATTATGAATGGCAATATTTGTAAGATGTTATTTATGGAATGGAAAATTTTATAAACGTAAAATAAAAACCATTTTAAAGAGAAAATTGTCCTCTTTTTATTTACTTACTGCGATATAAACGAGATCTATTTCGTCTATATTTGTATATCCGGTAAATATGTACGATCGAATGTATTTTCAAAACAAAATTTAATTCTAGAAACTTTAATTCTAAATATTAAATTAAATTGAATTCTTTCAATTATGCACATGTATTATGTACATTAGAAAAAAAGGAAAAGTAGTAACGCTATCGTAGAAAAAAGAAAAAAAAAGGAAAGGAAAAAAGAAAAATGAAAGAAAAATAAAGGAAAAAAAGATAGAAAAGAAAGAAAGAGAAGAGGACTCTAACAACTATCGTGAGAGTTTAATTCGCGTGCACGCTCGTACGAATAAATAACGGTGGTAGTTCGACGAAACGACTACGATCGAGTGAAGGATTATTGAATACCACGAGGAACATGTTCGATCGTTCCGTGTTTCATGGCAATAAAGGAACACCGATGGTCCAACGTAACCTAAAATTAGTCGGCCCCCGTGTATTTTCGCATCGGGTTATTATTATTTTAACGCGCCATCGTTAATGATCCCACCCTTTTTCGTCCTGTGTCGTATCACAGTAGTAGAGTGTATACATACACATACATAACTTTATATAGTCAAAGAGGGTTCTTCGTCGCGTGTTAGAACGATTTTCGACTATACGAAGTTGTAGTAGTCAAAAGCGACTTTGGAAAGAGGTGCCGAAAGGAGAGGGATATATCCGTATCCTTGATCCTTCCTGTGCGATTAATCGCTTCCGAGAAGCACGCGATCTAAAATCGACTCATGCGTTTGTCGGTTATATACCCCCTCCTTTGCAATTTTGTAGAAAACTCACGATCGAGATGCATTTCGAATGACTTCCTTTTGTCGTATCCTTTTCCGTCTGTTATTTATACGAATAGTTAAGAAGAAAATCATTAGAAAAGTCAAAGATCATTTTTGAATGGTTATGGAATGAGAAAGTGTACATTAAATTCGCATATACCTTTCAAAACGATCACTTACGAATATGATTTGAAAAGAAAAAGAAATCTTCAAATTTACCGTTAGTAAATGTCCACCTCTTACATATACATGCATACATACATACATAATATATGTATATATATACATATATATATTATATATATATATGTATAGATGCATCTATATATATATATATATATATATATATATATATATATATATATATATATATATATATATATATTGAAGACAACTTCGAGTTTCAGCATCAAAGAGCGTCTCTTTCGAAAGATCGAGGAACGATACATTCTAGATCGCTATACCGGTTCGGTTCCCTTTCGCATATTCTCTGGAATAATTATCGGAACTACTCGCATGGCTTGACTCGCTTTCGATCTTCGCTCCTGTCGTTTCGAACTTGGTCCTTTCAAACGTACATCCATTCCTATCTCTCGCTCGGCAGAGATGAAAGGATCTCTCTCTCTCTCTCTCTTTCTCTCCCTCTCTGTCTCTCTTTCGTTCATTCGCTTTCTCTCGGCCTTTCACGGATCGCACGGCGCGCATAAAAAATGTCCTTCGAAATTAATTCCATTCCCTTTAACGGAAGATTTAATAAACACCCCTCTCTCTTCGCGCATCGCAGCCCCTTTCAATATAACTGTGCACCCTCGATCTCGTTCTTTCACAATCTACTCTCTCTTTCTCGAAGGGTTCTCTCTTCTTTTTTTATTTTTGCGTAGGAGAGTACTCTCTCTCTCTCTCTCTCTCTCTTTTTCTCTCTCTCTCTCTCTCTTTCTCTCTCTCTCTCTCTCTCTCTCTCTCTCTTTCTCTCTTTCTCTCTCTCTCTCTCTCTCTCTCTTTCTCTCTTTCTCTCTCTCTCTCTCTCTCTCTCTCGTTCTTTTTTTGTGGCAATTTTTATGGGGAAAAAGGGAGTGAGAGGATCCTTCTTAGCGGATGAACCGTGAAAACGTTACGATTCGCTTCCCATCCTTGCGATCCTCGACAGTCATTAAAATCATCTATCCTATAATGTAAAGGGAAACTGCTGCTTCTCTCCTCGTGTACTTCATTTTTTCGACTATGCTAGGAATGTCCCGTGAAATCGATGATATATAATACAATGCAGCTGACTGATTATACTGGCTAGGACGACGAGTAGTGTGAGTAATTTCGTATGGATCCTTGTATTAACTCGACTCGGTCAAATTCGTTTCAGTACTAGTCTCGCGTTAATTCATTATCTATGACGTGAAGCGTGTCCCATTGGTACGCTCAAAGTACGTTCCTTTATTTTTTTTCCTTTGTTTTTTTTCTTTCTCATTTTAAATCTCAATCTTCCACTCTTTTGTCTTTCGATATCCCGAAAAGAAATAACGTTTCTTTTTATCTAAAAAAAAAAAAAAAAAAAAAAAAATACCTCCATGAAAAATATATGAGACCGTTTACATTGTCGTTTTTTTTATATTTATATATCAGGTTCTTTGTTTCTTTTTTTTTGTTAAATGATCTTTTTCCTATACGTATAAATAAATAAGTAAATAAATAAATAAATAAATAAATAAATTCTGATTGCTATTTGAAAGGAAAATATCGAAACTTCTTCGTTCGGGAGTGACTTAGGAGACGAAAAGTCGATTATCACGTTTTCCCTTTCCCCCCCCTCTCTCTCTCTCTCTCTTTTTCTCTCTCGTATAGGGGGGAGGTCTTTGCCGCACGCGGAAATGGAAAAACGACGAGCGTGAGCGAATTGATGGACGAGTACATACCACGCAAAATCGCAATTCCACCTGACGGTTCGATAGACTATATTCATGTATCTGTGTGTGTGTGTGTGTATATATGTGTGTAAAAGAGAGAGAGAGAGAAAGAGTGAAAAAGAGAAAAAGAGAAAGAGAGAGAGAGGAAGAAAGAGAAAGGACTAACGAACCGACGACGCACGCGCTTCGTAAACGTCATTCAGGGAGTTGTCGTGGAATAATCCCATTACGTTTCGTTAATTATCGGTGCATCCACTAGCAGAAGCTTCGACCGTTCACTGAGCTCGAGAAGCATATCGGATCGGTGTCTGATCTCGCGTCACTTTCCAACCGTAGTCTCTCTCTCTTTCTATCTCTCTTTCTCTATCGCTGATAATAATACGCGCCGTTGAGTGGTCCGACTTCGTTATCCGGAAAACGTCGGGACGAGTAGCGAGAGTAGACGGTGTCTTATCGATTCTCCAAATCTATTGGATTGAGAGTTCTTATTGAGAGAAAGAAAAAGAAAGAGAGAAAAAGAGAGAGAGAGAGAGAGAGAGAGAAAGAGAGAGAGAGAGAGAGAGATTACAGCTTCCTTCCTAGGAGTAGTTCTCGTTTTTGTCGTATTTACTATTTTCTTTTGAATACAAATCGATCGTAAATTATTATTTATCGTTATCGACTAATATTTTCATTTAATTAATTTTTTAAAGGATCGTATTCCAATCGAGTTTAAATAACGACGTTCAAGTTCGATGTTTTTAATTATTCCTTGAAGTTGTTAAGATATACGACGATTTTGAAGAAGTCAAAGAATAATCACCACGAACGAAGAAATGAATCTCCTCCGGTCTAAAATAAAGAATGACTTTTCTATCTTCTCCCATCGAAAAATATCTATTTTTAAAGTCTCTTGCGTTGGGTGCGTGATCCTATGTTACAATCGTACTGTACTATATCTTACCTTCTACTGTGATTGAAATAACTGTCGGGTTGTCTTGTAAATAGAGAAAGAAAGAGAGAGAGAGAGAGAGAGAGGGAGAGAGAGAGAGAGAGAGATGCACACTATGATGGAAAGACGATACGCGATGTTGTAGGACCCTGTTGGAAGAAGACAAGGGTCCAGATGATTACCTCATTATTTTTCGTAGAATATAGTTCCCCTAACCGTTGTATAATAGATTCCTTTGAATGATATTATCTGTGACTTTGGCGTAACGTCCCACTGCGTTCAACACATAAATGCAGAAGATGTATCTAATGAGACGTTTTTATACTTCGATAATAAAAACAAGATATAGAATCTCCTACGGTTTGTAATTTTCTAAACATAAGATGAATTCGATAACATGAATTCTAAACATAAAAATGTACTCATTCATTCATTCTTTCGGATGAACTTTATAATTTACAAAAAATATATGACAAATATTAGATATTAAAGTATATGATTTTTATCTGGTTCTTATAAAAGAGATGAGAACCGATTTTATAACGATACAAGAGTAGATATGTATTTGAAATTTATTTTCATAGCTGATCATTTCTTTCTGTTTTTATTTCTGGAAACAAGAATGTTTTACGGATTAACCAGGGCCATTAAAAGTTGTCCGATGATCGAACATTTAATCATCGTTGTCGTGTAAGGAACAATATCTCGTATAATAGGTACTACAGTGTCTATATATATAGATAGAGATAGAGATAGAGATAAAGATAGATAGATAGATAGATAGATAGATAGATAGATAGAGAGAGAGAGAGAGAGAGAGAGCGCCATGTCTTGGCAATCGCGATAATTCAATGCCTGCTCCATCTTCTTGCGCTTGAAAGCGATAAACCAGAAACAACAACGCTTGCAGGAGGATCGTTTCGAACGAGGCTGCTCATTAGACTTGATTAAAGTTTTTATGCGGTGTCAAACGCGCGAGCTGTGGTACGCAATTAGAACCCTTTTCATGGTATTACTCCTGGCCCGTCGAATCAGCAT
>NC_140812.1:4075000-4105000 GCF_050613455.1 Vespa mandarinia
TGTTGACGAAGTACGTTCTCGTTCACTATTCCAACCGTTAAAACGTTCCCAAGATAAACAGAGGATAGAACGGAAGTGTGTAATTTTCGTCGCTCCTTTTTGTCCTACCTTGAAGTTCCCGAGGCTAATGTTACATCGTCGTCCTCGAGTTAGCTATTCGCTAATTCTTTCGCTAGAGAAAAGGGCAGGACTAAAGTAGTATATAGTTGAGTTACCTGAACCTGTACACAGGTTTCCTTCTTTCTCCCTCCATCTTTCCCATCCTACCTATCCTCCCATCCATTCTCCCTAACTCTCCCCTTCCGGTATAGACACACAGAGAATACACGAAGAAGGAGTCTTCACGATAATGACCTTTAGCTTCGAGAACGTCATTAAGAAAAGAAAAGGCTAGTTTTTCTTTCTACAACTTCGCCAATTACCTTCCCACATATCACTTTTTCCAACCTTACCTCGAAACGATTTTCTTGTCTCGGTTTTCGTCTATATGAAGCTACTATCGGGTGGACGATTTAAATGGGATTATTTAAATATCTCGATTATTTATTGTATTTTGAAAGAGAATAATCATGGATAAAGTTACGTTATTTTCAGAAATACATTCGACGGTGGAAAGAATTTTTTTCTCAAGGTATTTTTTTTTTTTTTTTTCTATAAAACCGTATATTATATAATGGAGATATTTAGATGTCGTCATTTTAATGTCTCACACGATGTATATCTACTTATATAACGTACATTGGTATTGAATATAATGAAATAATTCGTAAAAATAAAAAGAAAAATAAAAGAAATAAAGCTATCTATTATTATGAATTACAAATATGTGATTATAAATTATGAGAAAAAGAAAAAATAAGGATATGTTATTTCGAACCGATTCGAGTTATTCAATTTTAAGAATTATTGAATAACGATTCTTTTTCATTGGGAAATATACAATCTCCATAATTGCGTATGGTTTCGCTGGATATTTCGAACGAGATGCTGCCTTTACAACATATCGGGTTTCCCGTTAACGAAAGCAGAGAAGCAGTAGTACCGATCTGCCTCTTCCTGCTTGGTTGCTTGGTTGCTTGCTTGGTTGCTTGCTTGCTTGTAGATCTTCGTCCGTTGATCGTAGACGAGCGTAGATCTCGCCACGAATGCGATTACTTCTCTTCGAGTATTTCGAGAAACTCCAAAAGTGCTCTGAAAGTTTTCTCTTATATTAAATCGCATCTCCATGGCAACATCTACTATTTCTGAAGATATCCGAATGGATCTCTTTTTTCCCTTGCAATCGAAAACCCATTTTGGCGTACTATTTTGGCGTAGGCATCGATTAAAATCCCTTCTCTTTTTTTTTTTAAGAGAGAGAGAGAGAGAGAGAGAGAGAAAGAGAGAGAGACAGAAAGAGAAAAATTTCGAAAATGATTTCTTGACTAATAATAATTACATTGTCTTTCTTTTTCTATTCTTTTTTTTTTTTTATTTATTTCCAATTAATATCACAGCAAAGATAAAAATAAAATTAATATTTTTCATTTTTAAATTAATTATTATAATTTAATTATTATTAAAACTCGAACATCGTATTATATAGGTATAAAGGATGAAGACTCGTAATGAATCTCTTACGTCAAGAGTCTTGTTAATTAACGATTGATAGACTCGTTTCTATGAATAAGATACTTCGAATGGACGCTGAAGCTATTCTTACGATATCCGACGATGTGTATCACGAGATATTGAAGACAGAGAAAATGATCGTCTAAGGGGAAAAGTAAGTATGGGTCGTTTGGAGGAGAAATCGAAATAAGAAAAACGAAGGTAAAAGCAAAAATTACATGTCCTATATCCCTTCTCTTACAGTACGATGATCATCCTTAGAGAATTATGTCTTTCTGACGTTCATCTTTCATTTATGTCATAAGCATGGTTGATTTCGTGGCAGATGGCTGTCAAAACGCAAGGGGAATCAGACGAATTTAAGGAAAAATCTTATATGATCTTCACATCGAATTTTACCGATGTTAAAAAAACGATATAATAATTGTTATTATTATTTCTTTTTTTTTTTTACATAATTATCATAAAATCATTGTTAATAAATTGCTAAAGATTTCATTATGCGAGGCATACTGTTCGTATTTGCATGCGAAGCATTTCGAGCGACGAGCTCGTTAAATATTCGCTGTAATTATTATCATTACTATTACGTTGAAAAAGATGCATTAACCATCGTAATCCGAACGTAAATCGCGTACACAAACGATCCTCGACGGTTTTAAGTGCGGGTACTTCAATGTGCTTCGAGTTCTATCGAAACGTATGTATGTCTTTACGCGTACATACACATACAGATGTACGCTTTACTTTGCATTTATGTGGCATCTCCTCTACTATAAAAAGTTGAATAGAAAGGTAAAGTCAGGAGAATAAATTTTCATCGATTCGTTTGTATTACCACAGAAGTTAGTAACTTCGATAGATGTACTTAATTTTAATTTTCTCTTTTAATTTATTTTTTTTTTGCTTTTGTTTCAAACTAATGAAAAGTAATCTTTATGATATCATATAAAATATGAACTGTAAATAATTAATATATTTTGTCATGATTGAAAAACCATAGAGCTTAGTCGAAATCGATCGAGATATTCGAGCTTAAAAATATTACTCGAATATTTACGAAGTAATAAAAAATGAAAATGAATATGTATATATATATATGTGTGTGTGTGTATGTATATGTGTGTGTGTGTGTGTGTGTGTATGTGTGTGTGTAAAGTTTTATATATATATAAAGTTTTTCAACATCAAAGTTAAAAGAATATCGAAAGAAGAAATGGCGAAAACTTTCGAAGAGCTTCTTTTTTTACTTCTTCTTCTTCTTCTCATCTGTATTACACATTCTCTGTACGAAGCGAAGATTTTAAAAAGCTTCTCTGATATGACCCCGTGCGAGGGAATCTTTATTTATGAAGTCAAGTGTGAGTGCACGTGTATGCCCGCGACAACATTTTACAGGATTCAACGTATCCTTTTACAAGATATGGCTGATATAGTACCTTCTCATACGTATATACATACCTTGTACATACATATATTTATACTCTACCACCTTTTTTTACATGTAAGTACACACACGCTCGTGAAAGACTTCCGGATAGATAAGACCATTAGGGTCCGGTAATGTACTTTACCGAAGGATCGGACGACGTAAGGGAGACGTCCAAAAAGCGGGTCGATTTTCTTAGGTCACGTGGAAAGGACCGTTCAAAGATGTGCCCTTGGACTGTAGGTCGACCTTCAAGGAAAGGAAGCCATAAAACGTTATCCACCATTTTTGATTTTTCTTCTTTTTCTATTTTACAAATGATTTTTTTTTTCTTTCTTTTTTGCAGTATCTTCCTGAAAATTGTTACTTCTTCTTTTTTTTTGTTGAATTTAGTATAAAATAAAGAAATGGACACGAGAGTGGAAAAAAATTAATCCAGCAAAATATCGGCGAAACTAAAATATATTTTGTAATTTTTGATTGAAATAAAAAACACAATGTGTGTGCGACCGTGTGCGGGTGTGTGTACGCTCACAGAGAAAAATAACGAAGCGATCAATCCATAAAAGAAAACCACTCGATCATCATCCACTCTCAATCGAAAGCAATATTTTCGAAAGCCCTTTCTCTCTCTCTCTCTCTCTTTCTCTCTCTCTCTCTCTCTCTCTTTCTCTTTCCCTCTTTCTCTATCTATCCATCTATATCTCTCTCTTTCTCTCTTACCGAGCAAGAGTTTGTACGTCGCTTTTCGCAGTCGAACGTGTGTAGCATCTAGCGGTTTCGATGATTAGGAAGTCACAGTTTCGAAAGTACGTGCGAGCCATTCGAATGGAAATGATTGAGTTTGATCGAGAATTTTTCACCGAAGAAGCTTGGGGTAAGTAAATCGCTTGGCCATCGGTAAAAAGATTTATCGTGAACAATTCTTTTCTGTGGTAGCTTCGAAAGAGGAGTATAGAGAAGGAAGAGAGAAAGAAGGATTGGTGGAAAAGAGGCTGAGAGAAGCAAGGGAGGGAAGCAAGTAGCAGTCTGGGCAGTCCACCGCAGAGGGAGAGAACAACTTTCGAAAGAGCAAAAGTTGCCGGACGGAAACGTGATTTCGTGGTTCCGATGGGAGCAGCCTGTTTCGTACTGGGACGACGAGCATAGCAAAAGAAAGAAAGATATATATATATATATATATATATATATATATACTTAGATAGAGAGAGAGAGAGAGAGAGAGAGAGAGAGGAAAGAAGGAAAAGGCGGCGGATAAATATAAGAAATAGTTGTGGAAAGGAGTAGAGATACGCTCGTATATCGAATGTATCGACAAATGGCGTCGATGCTGTGTGACCAGAAGCAATATCAATCTTGGTGCAATGATTTATCGTCTCGATACGTACTCTCACCGCTCACACTAACAATACGAATTTTATACCTTGGAATACGGATACTGACTTTTTCTTCTTTACATTATCTTTTTTCTTCTTCCCTCTTTCTTTTTTTATTTCTTTCTTCTTCTTCTTTTTTTTTTTTTTCTTTTTTTATTGGTCAAAACGATCGCATGTGCGAAGATTACGAAGTTGCTAATGCGAAAGAAATTTTTCGCGCTCATGAAACTTATGCTTTGTAAGATGGGACGTGACGTTAATTGTTTTTACGTCTACCGGTTTTATATCACGAAGAAAAATTGTGGTAAAATAAAGTATAATTGATGGAAAATGTTTTTCTATTTCTACAGCATCAAGTGAACATAATTATAATATTTTCAAAGTCTTCTCTATTATTTCTCTATTCTTTTCTTCTTCTCTATTATATTCGTTTCATAAGAAAGTATCATAAATGAAAGACACATCTATCTGTGTATATGTGTCAGCAATAAAGAAGAACGTCAAAGTACGATAGAAGAAATTCAAAGATACGTTTATTAAATTTCCTTAAGAAACAGATTCATTTTCAATCGTATAAATGTTCACGCGAGTTTGAAATATTGAAGAAGAATGATTGTTTTCTATCTTTTTTTTCGAAACTGTATTAATATCCCCCATTATAAGTTTATTCCTATTTCTCTCTCTCTCTCTCTCTCTCTCTCTCTCTCTCTCTCTCTTTGTTTATATCATTCTATTTCTTGCAACGTTAATTTCATTTCATACGAATATATTTATTTCGAGTTGAAGCAAGACAGTTCTGTAGAAAGGATGACGTTTCTCCGACGGAAGATAGTATCTACGAAACAAACAATTTTCATGGGCCTAAGACGAAGAATAATATCGGTTATAAGATATCTGAAAGAGACAGAGAGAGAGAGAGAGAGAGAGAGAGAGAGAGAGAAGAAAACAAATAGAGAAATATGCTTCGTAGAATAATCTACAATTGCCAAGATTTACATCATAAACGTTGTAGTGTGAATATATTAGGTATATATGGAAGAGAAGAATTTGAAGGATTCGTACCATTTAAGATTATTCTACGTTACGCGAGGTTTGTATTAACATAATTCATCTTTCATCGGTAGATATATCCCAGAGTGCTGCCTACGTACTCAGTTGGCTTTAATTAGTTTCGACGTAAAGAAGAAACCGAGCTTAATTACGGTCTCGGTCGTCGAAGAATTCTCTATCTCTCTCTCTCTCCCTCTCTCTATCACGCTCTCTCTCTCTCTCTCTCTCTCTCTCTCTCTCTTTTTCCGTGTCTCACCCGTCTCTATAAAACTTTTTCCAGCTGTGCAAATTATCCGCGCGAAACCGTTCGAGAGTTCAAAGCGACGAGAAGTTTATTCGAATACGTATCTCTCTTTCTCTTTCTCATTTTCTCTCGCGCAAAATTATTTTTATACTCTGCAAAACGCGTTCGAGCTCGACGAAACTTCTTTTAAAAAAAGAAACGGTTACACACATACACATATATACACACACATATACACATACATACAGTTTCTTTCTCTCTCTCTCTCTCTCTCTCTCTCTCTTTCTCTCTCTCTCTCTTACTCTCTTTTTCTTTCTCTTTCTCTTTCTCTTTCTCTTTTTTCACGATTTCTTTTCATCAAAAAGCGTGCCTCCTTGTCATCCAACTCCTTCTATCTTTTCTATCTCTCTCTTTCGCTTTCTTCTTCTTCTTTCTCTTTACACGAACAAGTGCATCTCGCTCGTACTCTCCATGGAACGCGTTGTCGACTCGAGTTAAGATCTTCGACGGTGCACTGGAAAGAACGATGGAAAGTATGGCTGCGGGGATAAGGGAAAGAGAACCATAGATCACGAAGAACGAAAGAGAACGAGTAGAAAAAGTGAGAAGACTAAAGGTGCGCTGCAAGAGGATCGTTTTAACTCCTTTTCTTTCTTTCTTTTTCTTTTTCTATTTTTCTATCTTTCTCTTTCTTTCTTTATCTCTTTTAGTTGAGAAATTCTTGGAGCCATTACGAGCTACTAAATCGTATGAGAGAGAGGGAGAGAAAGAGGGAGAAAGAGAGAGAGAGAAAAAGAGAGAATAGGTTGTGGTAATATTATTAAATATAATAAAATTTATAAATTTAATAATAAAATATTATACATATTTTTAACATAAATGAATTATCGAATAGAATCGGTTGAAATTATGTTCGGTCTTGTCAAGTGTAAATCATCTAAAATTTTTTTACGCAATACATCAAATTTCATCGTTCAGTATAAATGAATTTTTAATCTCGAGAAAAAAGAGAGAAAGAGAGAAAGAGAGAAAGAGAGAGAGAGACAGAGAGAGAGAGAATGGTTCACTAATTTTAAATTTCTATTAGAGATCGACTAATAAATTCTGGGCGACATACTTCAAAGTGAAGTTTTATCTGAAAAAAATGAATCGAAAATAAATTAAAAAATTTGAACGAATTTAATGATTCGTAAAAAAGACAGGGTAGTGTTAGTAACGATCGAAATAGCAACGGGAATGAGATCGAAGAGGACGAGTAGATCGTTTAAATCTTGAACCGCGAAACAGTAAAAGCTTTCCTCTGTAGGAAAAACCGAAGCGCGTGTCCGGTAAACGCGACGTCGTATTGCTTCGGTGAGAATTATTTCGTTCCTTTCTGTTCACAAGAGAATGGTCCACATCTCGGCTAGCTAGTGGTCCTCTTTTTCTTTCTCCCCTTTCTCTCTCTCTTTCTCTCTGGTGTTTTTTTTGGTTCCTCTTTACCTTTCGTCCTCGATAGCTCGAAAATGTGAAAGGAAAGGGACGAAGAGAAAGAGAAAGAGAAAGAGAACATACGGATAAGAGAGTATCTCAGTCTATGTTCCTCTCCGACACCACCACCACCATCATCGTCACCGCCACCCTATCGTATCCTCCGTTTCTATTTATTCGCAATTATAACGTCCGTCTGGACTTTATCTCACGGGATGGCGAGAGAGCAGCCGTTTGTTTAGTTTCAAGCAGGGAAGCTTGTCTTGATTGACGGCCGTTTTCGTGGGTGTTTGTGTCCTCACCTTTTCCTCCTACTAACTTGACTTTGTCGGATGTGTGGGAGTCATATAAGCAATGGTGGAGAAGTTATTCCTCGAGGTTGAAAAAAATAATGATAAAAAGAGAGAGGGTAGAAATACTGAAAAAAAGAGAAAGACAGAGAGAAGGGAAAAAGAGAGGTTGTTGGCATTGTCCTCTTTGCGTTTCGAGAACTCGGATAAATCTGTCTGGTCAGCATACTACCATATGACTCATATGAACACATATACAACGGTATACTTCAGATTATGGAAATTCCGAGAAACGATGGACCCTTCAAAGGGATACGAACGACGTGCATTCACTTCTCTTGCAGTATTGTTTACCTATGCTACTGCTTTACTACCAAGCCTCCCTTTCTCTATCTCTTTCTAGTTTTTATCCTTTTCAACGTCGTTTTGTCAGGTCGCTGTCCCTTTTTCGTGCCGTCCATTATTTGGAGCACCTTCGACGGGCACCCTACCACGTTTCGTTCGGATGGACGATCGACGAGCAAAGTGCCACACGTTCCAACTCCGTGTCGCGTCCGTTAACGATAACACTTCGGGATGGCTCGTGAAAGTCGTTGATTTTCATAGCACCACCGAACGATTTTCGACGAGCCGCTAACACGGATTTTCGATTTTCATTCGAAATTTCCAAGAGCTTTATCATGTATCTCTACTAAAACGGAGAGATTTTTATGAAGAATACCGAAGAGGATTAATACCTAGGCCCCGATTTCTTAACGATCCTTTTCAGAATGTTTAAAAAAGAATAAAATTCTATCGTAAGAAAGAAGGAGTCGTAAGAATAGAGTTTCATTGGACTTATAAAAAGGACACACGGTGAATCCCTTTTGCGAAAGGTCGGCCGCCGTCTATTCTCGATGCGTGGTCGGAATCGATTCGAGTATCTCTCTTCTTTTTCTTCAACCAGGTGGAAAGTTCGAAAAGAAAAGTTTATTCTCCCTGTGCAAGGGAGTCGCGACATTTCGAATTTAAAGAACTTGGGAGAATTACTTTCAATGGAATATGTTTCTCCTATAGACAAACCAATACGCTCACCACGTACGTATGTATATACATAAGTATGTGTAAGTACATATGTACGTGTTTTTCTCTTTTTCTATCGAATTGAAACTATTATTCCTCTCTATATCTATATCGATTTTTCTTTCTTCTTACCAGAAAATTTTTCTTTTTCTTTTTGTTCATCTTGGAAACATCATCTTGTTCAAATTTCTTTCAAAAATATCTACGCTTCTCTTTTTCTCTATCCTAAAATCTCTATCCCGAGTCAAGTTGATTATCTTTTCTTACAACGTAGGAGAAGGGCTAGTATGCTCTGCTCCTCCGTAACCCGATAGTTTAGGGAGCTTTCAAACTTTCTCACTCCCTATGGACTGCTGGTAGTTTGTATAACAATGATTCGATCCTTCTCGCCGTGGCCACTTTTTCTTTCTTTTTTTTTCTTCTTCTTCAAGCTCGGCACGTTACAAAGCGAGGCGTACCGTGCCCTAGATTCTCCTAAAAAAGAAGAAGAAAAAATAGAAAAATAGAAAAGAAAATCGAACAACAAGTTGACCTTTACTACACAAAGGTGAAAGAGTCCATTGTTACTACCGACATGAATTTCTTATTTACCTGCCTTCAACGTTTAACGACTTTACGTTTACGTTATGTATTACAAAAGATAAATATCTATTCGATGTAAAATTATACGTAATGTTGTTAACGTCGGATATTTTACAAGATTTTATTCATTGAACTTAAATTTACGTAAAATCGAATATATTATAAAAGCAAAATTTTTCGGATGGTTTCATGAAAACAAAATTTGAAATTAATCGAGAGGGAGAGAGAGAGAGACAAAGACAGAGAGAGAGAGAGAGAGAGAGAGAAAGTGAAACTAACGCTCAAAAAAAAAAGGATAAGTATCGATAAAAAAAAACAGAAGAATTTTTAATAAATTATTTTTTTTTGATTGGAACACAAATTATCATCTTCCTTTTTTTCTCTCCTTCTATTCCTTTCTCTTCGTCTATTCATTTTATATTCGTAAGAAAGAGAGAGCTCGACGTATGTACGAGATGGAAACACTCCGAGGACGATGCTCGGAATTTATTAACTCTAATTCCTTTCGCGTTACGGCCAAAGGTAAATCTCTCTCGCTCGTGCGCCATGTACGTCTACGCGCACTCCGAAGAATCTCGGAAAAATCTCAAGTATGTGTTCGCACAGCGTTAAGAACCCTGCTTGGAGACTTTATCGAAGACTTCGCGTACTCTAACAAATTTTATTTTGCCTTTATTCGATACCTTAGATAAAAGAGCATTGGTCATTGTATCTGTATGTTGATATATATATATATATATATATATATATATCAAATTACGTTGTTACAACATAAAAGATATATAAAGCGACTTTTTTAAAGATATTGTTTTTCGCAATTTTAAGATTGATTTTATAATATCTAACAAATAAACAAATAACAAAAAACAAAAAAGCTATCTTAGAGACAAATTTCAGAGAAAAATATATTTGAATAATACTATTCTTTTACACGAGTGACGATTCTTATGGAAAGTACATTTAAATCATCCTTACTTGAGCTCGGAGCCATGATAAAAACATTAAGAGAGACATACACACATGCGCGCACTCGTACCTGCAACAAAGAAAGAAGAGAATCCGATTAATATAAGAGCAAAGGCAAGGCGATCGTACGTAATGGTAGGGTCGTTGAAAGAAGAAAAAAAGAGAGAGAGAGAGAGAGAGAGAAAGAGACGTTAATCTCTCCGTCATCGAACGAGGGATCTGCTCATTCTTCGAAGGACGACGAACTACGACGACGAGGGCCGTAGCTTAATCTAGATCGAGATAAACTCATCGACTCGCAGATAGGTTTCCGATGATAAAGCTTCGCGATCCCCTCTCGTCTGCAGGAAAGGGGAGGTTCGCATTACGAATGCAACGCCCGTTGCACCTTCTTTCGTCGCGAGCCACGGAATTAGTTTTATCGACGCACACGATACGCCTTGGGTACACGCGATCTCGAAGTACGATGCCCTACGGGAAAAAGGGCACACGAAAAACTAATCTACCGAAAAAGGAATGAACAACTAAACCGAAGTTGCTCTACGTGTTCCGAACTATCAATCAATTTATACAAAATTAAAATGGATTATCGGATACTGCTATAAGATCGAAAGTAGATTGAATGTTTCTAAATTGAACTCGATTTTCATTTTATTTTACATGATTACTCGAAGATTTAAAGAAATCGATAAAGAAAAAAAGAAAATGGAAGGAAAAGAACAAGTTGCAATTTATATAATTTTCTAATTAGATATCGCGTTTGTAATTAATGTACACGTGGAATTAATCTCGAACTAATCCATGTAAAGTTCTCAGAAATTACTACTAATCAACGTGACACAGATATGAACTTGCGATACTGTGGTTAATTAATTAATCGATTAGCATACAGATTCTGTTGACATTAACGATAGAGACGATTCCAAGAGCTACATATCCGATTGGAATCACCCGTAAGACTGCTTAGTTATGTTTACAAAGCTAATGTTTATATTACACCGACATACTTGGTGAACGGTTAAATGACAAAGACGTTAAGACTTATATCTGTTCGCTCGTTTCTTTCATACGTTAAATATTATTGAGTAACCAATTATCAAAATGACGTAGAACGAATTTTTTGTTTCTTTTCTTGAAAAAAAAAAAAAGAAAAAAAAAAAGAAAAAAAAACATTTTTTTCCGATTAGTATATAATATAATATATTTTTTATGTACAATAAATATTAACATACATTTTCTAACTATAAAGTCAAAATATTTTTATGTGCTCATTAGTTTTTAAATCCTCGTATAACAATATATTTAGATGTTGAGAAAAACAAATTTTTCAACGAACTCAATCGTCCAACGGTAAATGAAATGAATCCTCTTAAAAAAAAAAAAGAACGAAGGTACAACAATAAACGTTTAGTATTAGCATGAACCCTCTTTTCTCTTCTCTCTTTCATTATATGTGACGAGATAGAAAGAGACAGAGATACAAAGCAAAGACAAAGGAAAAGGAAAAAAGAAAGAAAGGAAAAAGAAAATATAAAAGGTTTTCACGGAGAGTGGGTAATCGCGAGTAAAACTAAATCTACGAGGATTTTCTCTTTGACGGGGGTGTATATGGCATGCGTAGTAGCCATGCTTAGATAGAGAGTGAGAGTAGAATACAACGTTTGTGAAAGAGCGATAGAGAAAGAAAAGAGAGACATCGTCTCGAGGATATACCAAGGTGTATCGTGAGCTTTGGGTTGGATAAATATACGGTGTGCACGAGCCAGCTAGCCAGTCAGCCAGCCAGCCAGCCAGCCTGCGCGCCAGTCAGCCAGTCGTCCAATGTAAAAGAGAGAAAGAGAGAAAGAAAGCGAGAAGGTAAATGGATGGAGAGAGAAAGAAAGAAAGAGAGAGAGAGAAAGAAAGAGAGAGAGAGAGAGAGAGAAAGAAAGAGAGTGGGAGAACAACGAAGGGCAGAGAGGGAGCAAAAGGTTACGTTTTGCGGGCACGAACCTAACTCCCGGCTACGATATTCATATCTCGTTTTTATATCGCACGTAGGTGCTGGGAAGAGCCGACGATCCGTTCCATTTTCTACGTGTAAAAAAGCTTTTAGCTGAAAAGCATTGCTTCGAAAACGCGGAGTAGCCAACGGGAAAAAAAGAGAACGGACGAGAGAAAAAGAAAGAGAAAGAGAGAGAGAGAGAGAGAGAGAGAGAGAGAGAGAGAGAGAAAGAAAGAGAGTGGATCGTAATTATCAGGACGAGCGATACGCATCGTATGCTTGCCGCGTGACCTGCTTAACGGTGTTTCGTTTCTCTTTGTTGGCAACGCTGAATAAATTACTTGAAATATGAATTACCGGGTTAATAGGAAAACGAAAAATCTGTTGGGCATGCCCGAAATCTTTCTCTCTCTCTATATATATATATTATATCTCTGGTACTTCACGTTCTGATTTTCTATAAATATATATATATATATATATATATATATAGAGAGAGAGAGAGGGGAGGGGAGAAAGAAAGATGAACTTTAAACGTCCTTTTCTCGACGATTTTAAAATACGACTCTTGGGGAATCTTCGAGATTTTTCAAAAGAGAGAGAAGAAAGAAGAACGATTCAAGAAAGAGAAAAAGAAAGACAGTAGTTCCTAGTTGAAAACGGAACGATAAACTATATGAAAGGAAAGAGATGAAAGAGAGTTGGAAATTATTTTCTTGAATCGCGTAAGGGTTCTGCACAACAACGTCCGAGTCACGCGATCGTTTGAGTAACCTTCGAGGCAACGACGATATCGAGAAAGACGACGACGACGCCAACGACGACCTCGCCGACGACGTTGAGTCTCTGAACGCTTAGCATTATCCTTGAACGTTTAGGTGCACGCGAGAGAGAAAGAGAGAGATAAAGAGAAAGAGAAAAAGAGAGAGAGAGAGAGAGAGAGAGAGAGAGAGAAAGCTTTCGTGACGATCTACTAACATTTCTTTTCGAAAGGCTAAGGAACAAGGATAATGATGATGGTCGATCGATTTCGATGGTCAAATTAACTTCGTAGAAATTTTCATTGCTCTTCAAAAACCTACACGATAGCTAATGGTTAAAGCTATCGATAGTTCAATGGGGGTTGAATTCATTAGCATACAGAGGATAATCTTATCGATCTTGATATCTATATTGATATCTGGAAGAAACAATAATATCTATCTTATGTTAAACTTTATACCGATATAGATTATTATAAATAAATTTGAATATTCCAATGAACGAATTTCTTTTTTCTTTCTTATTAAATAAATAATAAAACATTTAAGATATCGTATTATTATCAATCTGCTTTCAATCGTTGAAAATTTAGGATGTTTCCCTATGATTATTGGTTGATTTTATCCGAGGCAAATTGTTTCAGGCACCACGAGGAAAGGCACGAAGCGTGAGATAGGATCTCCGGGTAAATACTTTTGGGAACGGGTACAAAGGCGATAGAACTCTCGTCGAGCAACCTCATCAAGAGGATTATACGATTCCTTTTCTCTCTCTCTCTCTCTCTCTTTCTTTCTCTCTTTCTCTCTTTTCCTAACATCGTCTTCTCGAGCATCTCAGGGCGATCCCTTGTGCAACCCTTTTCTTCGAAATCGAGTACCGGTTTCTCCTTGTTCCCTTATCGAAGGATTAATATCTCGAGAATCATGTGTCATTCGCAAAAATTACTGGCTGTTGTATTAAGCTGTTTCGAACGTTTGAGGATTACGAGAGACATGACTACTATAGGGATGAGATGCAAAAAGGGGTATATTTTTTGCGTACTTATCTTGAAACTCAATCACGAATAACATCCTGATCATCCCACGATTCCTCAATACTCTTGATAAATATTCATCGAGTAAAAAATTATAATAAAAGTATGATATGATCCTTTTTCTTCTTGATTAGAATCGAATCTTAATCATAGAACATTATATTATCTTCAAAATTCTCGACAGTCATAGGAGCATTCTACGATTCCGAAGGCTTCATTATCGCCTTCTTCACAACCCACTGGCATCATCCTGGCCGGAGATTGCAATCAATGTCAGTGGGAATGGTAGGGCATCTCGCGCAAAGCTTTTCGGAGACTCACAGAAATGCCACAAATTACGAGGAGCGCCGTGCCTAGCTAGATACCACGAGAGCCAGTACAGAAACTGAAGCGTATCTGCACTAGAGAAAGAGAGAGAGAGAGAGAGAGAGAGAGAGAGAGAGAGAGAAAGAGAGAGAGAGAGAAAGAGAAAGAGAGGGATCGAAAGCCCGAGCTGCTAGAGAACGATGGTAGGCAGCGCTTTGTGCTAATCTTAATACCACGAGAGACAGAGATATAGCACGGAGTAGAGCAAGATGGATAGAGCAACAGAGAGAGAGAGAGAGAGAGAGAGAGAGAGAGAGAGAGAGACAGATAGACAGAGACAGAGAGAGAGAGAGAGAGAGAGACAGATAGACAGAGACAGAGAGATAGAGAAAGAGAAGGACCGAGTGGAGTGGGGCAGAGTACAGCTACTTCGAATCACTCGGCCACCCTCTACTTTACCCTCGTCTGGCCCTCTCCTTCTTCCCTTTACCACCCTCACCTTTCACCCCTGTTACTCTCACTCTCTCTCTCTCTCTCTCCCTCTTTTCGTTCTATAGCAGTACATGCGGGACCCTAACCACGGGCCGCCGCCGTTTCC
Source organism: Vespa mandarinia (assembly GCF_050613455.1). Lineage (NCBI taxonomy): Eukaryota > Metazoa > Arthropoda > Insecta > Hymenoptera > Vespidae > Vespa > Vespa mandarinia. The sequence continues at coordinate 4,089,764 of NC_140812.1, forward strand.
TCGTGGTTTGATCTTTTGCCACCCACAAGCTCTCTCTCTTCCTACTGCATCTCCCTTCGTCCTTCGACATTCCCTTTCTCTCTGTTTATATATATCTCTTTCTCTCTCTCTCTCTCTCTCTCTCTCTCTCTCTATCTCTCTCTCTGTCTCTCTCTCTCTCTCGCACGTTAATCCAACGTTTTGCGTTTCTAGGGCCCTCCGTGGAAGGCATTTCAGTATTCGAGTAATGAGGCGCAAACCTCCACGTGCTAATCCGTAGCCAACAGCAGAGCTACGGTCGCGTTCGGAGCTCTCAAGTATCGCAGTAACATCAAAATCATGTTGCCTGCAAAGCAAGAGAGAAAGAGAGAGAGAGCGAGAGACAGAGACAGAGAGAGAGAGAGAGAGAGAGAAAGATGTTTCGTAGCTGGTGCAACGGATATCTTCATCTTGGAGAATAACCCCTGGAATCTAATCCTGCAAGCAGCTTTCCTCCTTTGGACTACCTCGCAATTTCCTCCGATTCGTCGTTTATGCTCTCTATCCCTTTCTGTTATCATCTCTCCCTTCTTTCCTTTTCTGGATTAATTACACGTGACCGAACGGAAAACGATTCGTCTTCAACTCACCGCGAGATAACTCTTATCTCAGCGCCCTTTCGATTTCTTTCTCCCTAAGGACGGAAGCTTTCATCTTTCCTACTCGAAAGAGGAGTTCTCGATAAAAGAAGAAAAGAAAAATAAAAGATCAGCATGTTTCGTTTACCGGATTCTTCTCTTTCTAGACTGAAATTTTTGGTATGATATCCCTTTGAATTGAAACTCTTATAACGAAGAAGCTGAACTACCAATTCTACCGCTACTATTACTGGATGATCTAATTTTCAACGTCGTTGCCCTGAAGGAACGACATACATACAAACTTATACATGAAACGTAATGTTCAAGAGCGAGGTAAACGTTATACCCCGCAGATATTAACCGAACGAGTAGAACGTGAATCTAAAATCGAGTATGTTCGACTTGAGTAAACAATTTGATTCTAGTTCACGATTGAACATTTGCCTCGTTTTAGAGAATGGGTTTCGTAAAGCAGCATAGAACGACGAACAATAGAAGAAAATCCCTGATCGTGAACAAAACGAAGGGCGATTGAAAGAAGAAAACGTGTGTGTGTTCGATGAAGGAGATACCAAGTAAATCGCTCTGGACGAGACTGGCGCGAAAATGCGTTGATTTAATATATCTCTCCCTTGGGATAAAGAGTGAGAGAGATAGAGGGAGAAAAAGAAAAAGCAAGAGAGAGAGAGAGAGAGAGAGGGAAAGAGAGATAGAGAAAGAGAGCAGGGATGGTTTTCCTCTGTGACAATGAACACCGAAGTATCTGACTGCTCTCGAGCGATCCGTTCGTCTCGTTCATTACGGACGGTTTGTTTATCTTTGCATCTGTCCGACCCGGTGATCCCTTAATAACCCTCGAGTAGCTTCAGGATCTATCCCTTGCTACGAGCAGCATCCCTAGGAACCCTCGAACCCTCGACGTACTCCTGAATTCAGCGGTTTACTCCTATAGAAAATGCATAATCAGGCCTCGCGAAACGAGCCGTCGAAGACCCATCATCCTCGTCCTCCTCGTTGTTGGTATACTTCTAGTCACTATTCTATAGTGAGTGAGTTAGTAAGTGAGTAAGTGAGAGAGATAGAGAGAGAATCGTATGACGTTGCCTGCTCGAAAGGTACGACGCGACGGCTGAGGGATGCTGAGCTGGACCACGCCATAGGATAAGTAAAAGAGAGAGATAGAGACAGAGAAAGAGAGACAGAAATGGGGATGAGAGAGAGAGAGAGAGAGAGAGAGAGAAAGGGTTGAGAATCGAGACGCGGGAAAGTTGGTTCTGAAATCCAATTAATTCAGCCTCGAGCGTAGACAATGCTGCCGCCATCTTGATTTGGAAATCTAATTTAGCCGCTCTTTATTTATGATAACGCCCGGCCACTCATTGCATGTTGTCGTCGTCGTCGTCGTCGTCGTCGTCGTAGCCTTCGTCGTCGTCGTCGTAGCCTTCGTCGTAGTCCTTCGTTGGTACTAAGAGAAGAGGGTTCGATAAAGGGTTGAAGATGACAAGTAGAGAAGCCGTCACGTTCAGTTCGCAATCGTCCTTCTCGCTAGCTCACTTCCCACGAGCGTTATCTTCGGCCACAATGCGATCCGATTTCGTTGATATTCGACGATACATCGTCGTGCGTATGTCTTTGTCCAATAATCCTCCTACTGCTGTACCATTCACCACTCACTCAGAGAAACCCTTTTAGCATCGCACAATACACTTTACAAGAGCGACTCTATATCAATTATATGATTAGGACGAATCTAGAATAGCTTTGGAAAAATATATTTGAAATGTGAACAAAGAAGACCTTCAGTGAAAGTTTATTTATATACATTAGATATTTATCGATAATCGAATTTATTAGCTATATTAATAAATATCAATTGTAATCGTTTGATTGTACGAATTGATAATAGATAAGTCGAAGCATTGACACGATCGATTATTTAAACGAACAATATAATAATTATTCATCAATGCAAATAATGTCAATTATTTAAATGTATTAATAACAACGAAGTAACGCTAAGTAGAAATACAAAATTAGCTTTTTTAGATTCAGTTTGTATAACACCGAAACATATGTCTTTTAAAACAAAGCATAAACGTGTAAAAACTCGACAATCAATTAGGAACGATCCTTCGCAATTATCCCATTGCAATGGAAACGTAGAAACGATATATTCCACTTATGATACGCTCCGTTGAACGATGGGTTCCGATAATCAATCCGTTTAGCGAAATAGGGCGTAGCCCATAGAGAAGTTTGTGACCCATAAAACGCAGAAAACGAGCGAGTCGATACATTATCTCATTTAGTCGCTCTTACGTTCCCAATTTCGAACAACGGCTTTTCCCCATGATTACTCAAGGACTGATCAAAGATTAGATCGTATCGTTTCCGATACTCGAGACAACAACAGCAACAACAACAACCTAGAACAAACATACGATGCACTCAATATTATTGACGATGCATCGATTCTTAGTTAAGATTACCAAGGGAGAAAGAGAGAGAAAGAGAGAGAGAGAGAGAGAGAGAGAGAGAGAGAAAGAGAGAGAGAGAAAGGGGGATAAAACACTAGGATCGACTGATTACGCTATAAAAATGTACCTAAAAGTGTTTTATTTCAATAGCTCAAAGAATTGGACGAATTCTTGATTTAATTCCATTCATATTTTTATCTTATCATCAGAAAGTTGTACATCTATTATCAAACGATAATTATTTCTAAATTAGTTACTTTATCTAGCAATTAAATAATAATAATTCGAAGAGAGTTTTGAAAAAATATTTTCCAATTTTTTTTTATCAGCTTTTTTATATTAAGCTAATTAATTGTTACTTTCAATTGTTCAAAGATAAATGAAAACTATAATACTTATGATTATCTTTATTATGCTATCGACGTTATCTTGAAGGAGATTACATATTGGCTATATGCTAAGCTCGAGCAACCATAGTTAATCGCTCTTATCCTTTAGGACGAGTTAATGAATTACCCTAATAATGAAATCAGTCAGGAAAATATGTCTTAAGGTCAATTAAGAATAAAGAGAGTAACGATCGTAATTAAGTGTCGTTGTCTCATTGCATTACTTTTATCTACTATTTCTTATTTATTATGATTCAAAAAAATCATCTCATAAACATTGAAATTATTTATCTATCATATTTTTTATATGAATAAGCTTGAGTGTTAATAAAAATTGTTAGATAAATGTTAGATAATTAATTTTAACGAGAAAATACTACGATTCTTTTTTTTTATTTAGCAACATTAATTTTTTTCTTCTTCTTTTTTTTTTAATAAAAAATTACTTTATAATGGCAAAATAATCTATATAAAAAAAATAAATAATCATTGTCTGAAATATATTTTTTTTTTCCAATCCGAAAAAATCAGACTATAGATTAATTCTAATTATTTATTTATTTATTTATTTTAAATGTAACGATATAATGGATCTTTGTCGTGACTCATCCATTAAAATTCCAAGATCGTTTCTCTGTTCTTTCGAGAAGTCAACGATAATCGTGACTATTAACTTGCTCGGCTGTTTTGTATCTCCACAGTCTACGGTAAGGAAGAAAACAGACTCCCATTAACGAGTCTGACGTTTACGATTATGGACGAGAGATAAGGAGAGCGCGTCCTCCTATGAAGGATAGACAAACCAAGATTAAAGGTTCTGAACTTCCAAGGAACCTATTTATTTCTTTCTATTTATTCATTGAAACCAACTCGATCAGAGGATTTGATCTCTTAAGAAAAAACGAAGAGGAGATAGATAATCGGAATAATAGACATGGTCAAACAGTTTGATCTCTTTTGGATTAATCATAAGTTTCTACCTCAATCCTTACTAGGTACTAACAAAAGAGAAAGAAAGAGAGAGAAAGAGAAAGAGAGAGATAGAGAGAGAAAGAGAGAGAGAGAGAGAGAGAAAGAGAGATAAGGAGAAAGAGATAGAAAACACGTTGCTTCATAAACGATGCGAGGAAAGTAAAAGGAAAGAATAGAAAAGAGAGAAATTGTGAAGGAAGATAAAGAAAGAGAAGACACTGCTAAAAGTAGTAGTAGTAGCAGTAGTAGTAGTTGTAGTAGTAGTAGTAGTGGTGGTGGTGGTATTAGTAGTAGTGGTAGTGGTGGTAATAGTAGTAGTGGTAGTGTTGGTAGTAGTAGTAGTGATGGTGGTAGAATCTGCTATGATGGTTTCTAGCAGAGTTGTACCAGTGATTCTGGTGGTGTTGGTAGTGGAGGAGGTGGTAGAAGTGGTGGTCGAGAAGAGGAGATGCTTCCGGGAGCCAAGAAGTACTTTCAACCACTTGCGTTCAATTACTAGTCCCGAGGTTATGGCGGGCTTCTCGTGTCGAGGCCGTAGGAGTGGTCTGCTCCTTTTCTTTCTTTCTCTTTCTCTCTCTCTCTCTCTCTCTCTCTCTCTCTCTCTCTCTCTCTTTCTCTCATTTTGTACAGGTATTACTGTGCGTGCATCGAATCACGAAGCCTCCTGTACGAATTTATCCGGAAGGCTGGCCACGTCGTTCCAGAGCCATACATCTAATAGACTAGGACTCCCTATCTCTCTCTTTCTCTCCCTCTCTCTCTCTCCCTCTCTTGACGAAAATTATCCGAACGAGAAGCATCGTCATGTACAGTGCTTTGATAGACCTCTGTCCACTGATAGAGGAAAAGAATGAAGAGACTATAGAATGCAGCTTGGTAGCTAGGTAATCTTCGGTCTGTTGTTAAAAGACAAAGGATCTATTTTTAGGATCTTCTTGTAATTTACTCCAATTACCTAATTTTCAGAAAACAAAAGGTAGACTTGCAACAGGAAGAGAATCCGAAACGATGAGTGCATTTAATGGCTCGTCCCTCGAAGATGACACTCACGAAGAAAGAATTTGTTTGTAGAGATACTCGATATCGAGGAATTCTTCGCTTTGGTAAACTTATATCGCTGTCTCTTTTGGCGAAGAGAGATCGACAACAGACAAGGAAAATCGTTCTCGTATACTACAACTGTTCGTGTGTCCCTTTGAAATTTGACGGCGTTGACGAAGTACATGTGTACCTGCCTGTCGCTAACCTACCTACCTTCGAGAGAAACGAATGAGAGGCAAACGACGAATTCGAGACTTGGAAACGGAAACCTCAGGGATTACAATAATTACGTGTGCTTGCTAATAAGCGGTTCCCTTCCGTATTTCCTCGAATTACAGAAGAGAGACACATGTATTATTTCGTATATGTATATGTACACCAGTACACACGTATCAAACTATGTTCGAGTTGATCACAGGTGAAAAGGCGTGTTTTGTCATGTTAGAAAAGGAAGTCCAATAAGGGACATATTCTTCATGTTCTCCCTTGCGATTTCCTTTACATTCTTCTCTGGCGCTGTTCCCTCGAAATCTTTTGTCCGTTCACACGAGACTCACGTCGGGTGTTGGTCGTTAAACTATTTATAACAACGACGATAATGTGTAGTTCCATCGATCATTTCAGGTGAATTCAAATTGAAAAAGAAAAGAAGAAGAAGAAAATAATATACCTTCGCCGAAAGGAAGAAAGAAAAAGAAAAGTGTTGGTTAACCTTTTGCCTTTTATAATGTATTATGAATGACTTTTTCTACGAGAGATATATCTACGTTGCAGGTGAAACAAGAAGAAAAAGAGAGAGTAAAAATTATGAAAAGGTTAATAACGTCGTGTCTCGAAGATGAGAAGGCTGCAAAATTGGTATTAGGGTGAAGTACGAGACTGTGAAGGGTGAGTAGTGCGTGAAGGGAAAAGTGAAAGAGAAACAGAGAAAGAGAGATTTCAAGCGGCAATTACCGGGGCGTGGACTTGCCCACCCACGAGAGAGACAAAGAGATAGATAGATAGATAGATAGATAAATAAAGAGAGAGAGAGAGAGAGAAAGAAAGAGGGAGAGGGAGAGAGTGAAAGAAAAAAGGGACATCCGGTCTGTTATTCATTCAAATTAAACTCCTGAATGTTTCAACGTCCATCAAGCACGTCATAAAATCTGTCATTTTATAACTACTACAGGCAGTATAATAAAATGGGTCAATGGATCCTGTAACTTGTATCAAGATAAGTTTCGAAATGCTCTCGTTCGCAAGCACAGTCCGCGAGAACAACCATCCAACCAACCAACCAACCAGCTAGCCAGTAAGCCAACCAACCAGCCAGTGAGAGGTCCTACTACGTCGCTTTAGTCTTCGTCCTCGTCGTTTAGTCGCGCATGACAGTTCTCGCGCGCGCTTTACGCTTCATTACGAGAGATTGCGGGCTTCGTGTTTCGAGTGCATCATCGTTACTGGCATTCAAAACTTCATGGAAGATTAGCGCGGCGTATTCGACCACCTACCTACGTGCCAGTATTTTCCGCGAATTACGTCGCGTTGAAGTGTATCCTTTTTAACTAAATGCATAGATATCCCTATATAAATATAATCTTCGTATGTATGTACATATATGTATGTACGTACGTTATACGTATTAATACAACGAAAAGATTTTTTTTTCGAGGCCATAACCTTTATTTCTCTCTACTCTTTTCTCTCGTAAAATTTTTCATTTATACATCACTATTGATAAATATGAATTTAAGTTAAATCAAATAATAACTATGCATTATAGATTAGATCTCTGATCGAGTTATCTTCAAATACAAGGGATTCCATTTGATTAAGAAACAGAAATAAGATCGAATGATTCAGCCTACTTACGGAACATACTTATCTCGTCATGCTGAGTCTGGCACAATGGGAAAGATATAAATCAAGGAGACTGACTTTGCTAGTTTGACCCCCTTTTACGCCAAGGGTGTCGATGCGCTTTGAAACAATTCTACTCTTTTTCTCTTTCTCTCTCTCTCTCTCTCTCTCTCTCTCTATCTATCTATCTCTTTTGTTCTCTCTCTCTCTTTCTCTCACACTCTTTTTATTTTTGTACGTCTATCAATTATTACTACAACCTTTTCGCTAATGATTCTGACTTTTAGCAGAGAAAATAAAATTATCATCGTTTTCCTGCAAGTGATCCTTCATATCTTTGTTTTTTTTGTAGCTTTTATGAAAAGAGAGAGAGAAAGAGAGAGAGAGAGAGAGAGAGAGAGAAAGAGAAAACTCGATGATCTTTGATCATCGCAGAAAAAGTCAAGTTTCTTAAATTGACGAGAGACTTTGTCGTCTCGTCGCTTCTTTTGCGAGCCAAACGTCCAAATATATTCAACGAGAAAATGTTCTTTCAACACATCACGATAAAGTGCGAAAAAGATAGAAAGAGAAACTGGGAGGATCTCTAGGCGTTGCAATAAAACTAAACTCGATGACATACATAATATAGTGAAAAATATAAAACCGGTGACAAGCCGACGGAAAAGGAAAGTAGCGGTGAAATGATGAATTTTTAAAACGTCACTTGCTAGGAGTCCAACTCCGAGACCTCGTTTGACCCGTCTCCTCTTTTTTCCTCTTTTTTTCTTTCTTTTTTTTTTTTTTTTTTTTTACTTTTTTTCTCTTCTCGCGATTCCACCTTCCATGTTTTTTATTTTTTTCTTTTACCCTCGTTGCGATCAACTTGACACTTTGAAAAATATGAAATTTTTTTTTCAAATTCTTGCATCCCTTTTCGCAGCTGATTTTAGCGATGTTTTTAAAAACAATATAAAGATTCTGTAAATAAATTTATTATTGATCTCGTTAGAAAATATCTCGTTATTTTATTTCGATATTATTATTATTATTATTATTATTATTATTATTATTATTATTATTATTATTATTATTATTATTATTATTATTATTATTATTATATAAAAGAACAAAGTCCACGAGTACAAGGCAGTTTAAGTGTATTTGAAGCTCATCATGAAAACAGATGCGAAAGATATACGATGATAGGGACTGAATCATAGATTTTTAGATTATAGGGTGACCGAAGGGAAAGCGAGAAGACTTCGTTGAAAAGCCAGAGCGTCGGAAAGAGGAAAAGGAGGAGGAGATGCGCAAAGGTAGGGAAAAAAGTGATGGTACGACAGGAAGAGAGGAGAGAAGGAGAGATAGAGTTGATTTAGCAGCGTCTGTTGCTGACGGGCCGACTCTGTAATTTTGTTACTTCATTTTTCCGGAGGAATAAAATCGTCGTCGGACGTAATGGAAGAGTGGAGGGCTTGAGAAAAATAAAGAGAAAGTGAGCAAGAGAGAAAGAGAAAAAGAGAGAGAGAGAGAGAGAGAGAGAGAGAGAGAGAGGGAGAGGAAGGTGTCGTAATGCTTCAGATTTCGTTCAAGCGATTTCAAACGGAAGAAATATTAGAGGATTCGATTGGCAGAACGAAGAAGAAATCTTGCTTGTTTTCTCATTCCAACGATGAAATAATTTCTTTATTCTTTTTTTCCTTCTTATTAATCTCTCGTCGTTTACAAAATAAATAAATAAATAAATAAAAAAGAAACTCTAATTAATATAATATAATCGTTAAAGATTTACTTAACGAAGTTTGATTAATTTTATATAAAATTTGATAACAAAGAAAAAAAGTTTATAACGTATTAAGCCACAAAAGAAAGTTTTCTAAGATCATCGATCATGCGATTGTAAGTAGAGAAGTTTACTCGGACTTTTCTAAATTCCATAGAAAAATGAAAAAAGATAAAGTAGGAGGTACGTAGATAGAGAGAAAAACATGAAAAAGAATCCGTCGAAGGATGAAAATTTTCAAGGAAGTATTTCGTACGGGGTGCATCCTCTTAGAACTATTCTTCCTAGCGGTTTCCAATATCATCAAAAATCTTGTCGGTACTCATCTTCTCTATCCACGAATTCTCCGTTTCCGTATCTTCTTCTTCCTTACGTGGCTCTTCATCTTTCATTGGAATCAGGTTCGCCGTTGGCGGTTCATAAATAGTGAAGAGAGCGTCGAGTTTCTTCGTCTCGCGTCTACCAGAAAGACGAAGAGGACACGAAGAGGCGAATTTTCGAGGTCGAGCTCTCTTATTTTCAGAAACGACGATTAATTCTCTACTTCGAACGAGCTGACGAGAGAGAAGATGGCGTGGCCTACGAGAGAAGAAAAAGATAGAGGGAAAGAGAGAGGAACCCTCGAACGAGAACGATGAGAGATAAAGTGGGAGGGAACGATGACGGGAGCACTTTGATGTCAGGAAACTCGATTAAAAATCTCCGCGCCTGATTCTCCCTCTTCCCCGTTTTCCTCCTTTCCTTTTCCCATTTCTTCTTCTTTCTCATCTTACCAGTCTCGATCGTTCCTTCTTTTAACTTTATGAAGAATCGTATGAGCGATTCCTTTCCTTTCGATTTAATTCTTTAAAAACGTTAACGACGAGGAACGTGATCAAGTAGGTTAGTTTAAAGGAGAAATATTTATTACACGATATAATATAACGATCTATAACGATTTTTTTAATGTTTTCATAAAATAATAAATGCATTTTATAAATACAATATAAATCGAATACATTTGTTTACACTATTTTACAAATTCAAATGAAATTCGTGAAAATAAATTCGTTATATATTAACACGAAAAGAATGAGAATTAATTAATACACTGTGAGGCAGCTTTATTGTTTGAAATTCAAAAGAAACTTGGTCGATCGTTGACCATGTAAAGAAATGAAAAAAGAATGATGAAAAAATAATATTAATAGAAATAAAATTAAAAAAGAAAAGAAAAGAAAAGAAAAGAAAAGAAAAGAAAAGGTGGGAAATACACTACAAATAAAGGATATTATTATTTTTAACGATTCGATACGATTTCCCAATAGAATTATCGTAGAGTATTTCAATGGACGACCACAAACGTGGCCTTTAAAGCACGATACAAAGGATGGCTAGTCGTCGTAACGAACGTGAATTACCCTTTCTGGGTATATATTTTTATAACAGCGTAGAGTTCGCAGGATAAAAGTACAACAAGCAGTAGCACCAGCAGCGACAGCGACAGCAGCAGCAGCAGCAGCAGCAAGCAGCAGCAGCAGCAGCAGCAGCAATAGCGGCAGTAGTGGCAGTAACAGTAGAAGCAGCAGTAGCACGCGGGCAAGCTTCTGTTTGAATAATGGAGAAGCAAAACCTCGTAACTCTGGTCAATGTTATCTCTCAAAGCTTTGTCTTGTAGTCGACGGTTCGTCCAAACTCATTTTCATAATTGCGCCCTATGCATATACCTAGCCTTTTTGTACTTTTATTTTTTTCACGGCACCTACGCGACGTCGACATCGACGACAACGACGACGACGACGACGATGACGACGACGGTGACGACGACGATGGCGGCAATTGTGTGACAGTGGTGGTGATGGTGGTGGTGATGGTAGTGGTCATCGTACTAGTAGTCAGTTTCGCTGCTGCTGCGAGCTGTACTTTTTCCACGTGTACGCGTCGTTTAATTATATTAAAAGTAATTCTCCGAGGCTCGAAACTTTGCAAGATAATAGCGCTTTTAAATTCGCCGTTGAATGTAAGCAGAAAAGAGCGTTTTTATCTTTTCTTTGTGTGCCAGAGAAACAGAGAGAGAAAGAGAGAGAGAGAGAGAGAGAGAGAGAAAAGGGTAGATAAGGAAGAAAGAGACAAAAGAAAGCTTGTTCTCTTCCTTCTTATAACTTCTCTTCTTTTTTTCTCACTCGAAAATTGCCTTTCCACGATTACTTTCAGCTCTTGTTATTAACACCGAGACTTTTACTGTCGATGCTTCGAAGAGTCACTGGAAAGTACGAAAGAGGATAAAATCAGATGAGTGATATTAAAAATTCAGTACTATTTCTCTATTTGTTCCTATGTAAAAAATACTTCATCTTTTTTATCTCTCACAAAATTATTTCCATCAACCCTTTCTCTTTCAAGCTATTAAATCCTCGCATAAGTGAGTCTTATGCGTAACATCGAAAGAGAGAAAGATAGATAGATATATAAATAGATAGAGATAGATAGATAGATCGAGAGAGAGAGAGAGAGAGAGAGAGAGAGAGACAGTGTTGCTTCGCCATCGAAGACATATGGTGATTTACTTTCCATGCATACGAGATCGATAGAGAAATTGAGCTGTGCGTGCCTACGTACCCTCTTTATCGGATTTTCTCCAGTTACACCCTTCATGAAATACATTTACATAAATTTAAATCGCATTAGACGAGGAGGCAGCCTTTGCACGAAATTGACTTTGATCGATATATACCCGATATCGATATTTTTTAAGGGTACGTTCTTAAAAACGTTCAATGTACCAAACTATCGAACAATTTGTCGACAACTAAACGTATACGTTGAAATTCTCCCTTCTATGAAAGAATTATTTTGAAAATATTCCTGTAACGTATAAGTGAAACAATATCTATAAATTTTTCAAAATACTTGTGTATCCACCATTCTTGTTTGTATAAAAAGAGAGAGATAGATAGAGAGAGAAAGAAAGAGATAGATCCTATTCAACAGGATAAAAGGATTCGTGACGATGACACGCGAGTCACGAATTAAGGTCAAGTGAGAGTTTACATGTAAACATTCGAGAGAGAAAAAGAAGGCAAGTAAAAAGAAAAGAAAGAGAGAGAGAGAGAGAGAGAGAGGGAGGGAAACATGGATCGATGCCACGATGGCAGCACGAGAGTGGAAAGGGGTTGTAGAAGCGGCTGGAGAAGAAAATGGAGTTGTCGATCGGGGAGCAAGGTGCCTTGCTTCGCCGCAACACAGAGAGCCAGGGCAGAACTTCTACGAAGCGGAAACTAGCGTTGGCCACCGGAGAGATTGTCTTTTACGTTCTTCGCGAAAACTGTTTACGCTGAGAAAACAGGAGGAAGGTACGCAGAAAAGCCCCTGGAGCGGACAGAGAGCAGACCGTTTTCTGCTTCACCGATTCTACGTCCTCCTCCTCTTCTTCTTCTTCTTGTTCTTCTTCTTCTCTTTTCTTCTTCCTTCTCCTCTTTCTCTTCTTCTTCTTCTTCTTCTTCGTCGAACGAAAGTGCAAAAAAACTGATTTTTTTTCTCTTTTTCTAAATCTCTCTTTCTCTCTTCCTTTCTCTTTGTCTCTCTCTTTCTCTCTCTCCTTCTCTCTGAAGTTAATGTTTCGAGATAAAAGAGAGATAGAGAGAGAGAGAGAGAGAGAGAGAGAGCTGTTGCTATACATGTTCATAAAACGTTTTAATTCGCACACGAAGAGAACAAGCAACGTTTAGACAAAACGTGCATGCAGGTGAAAGAGTAAAGATGAAATTTTGTCGAAAACGTTATAAAAGGTAACACGATGAATACGTTTAGCAAAGGTTAGCGAGTTGCGAGGCTACGCACATTATAGCATATGCTGAGGTGACCGATGTGATTTAAAACTCGACCACTTTAAAAGCTCGCTTTAAAGAAGCTTTACTTGCTGACTACGTATGTACAGCGTGTAAACGGAACTTCTGAGATTCGAGGTCAGGGAGAATGCTTTATGTACCTACTATGCATTAAGTGTGTGTACTAAAGCATAATTTTCTCGTGAAAAAGTGCGTTACACTTTTGAAGCCTTTCCTTTCTTCGTTTATATATGTATATATATATATATATATATATATATATATCTACGTGTAAGTAGGTACTTATGTGCTTTTTCTCTTTCTTTTATCTATTTTTCTCTTTTCATCTTGAAAACAAGTTTCTTCTTATTAAAAGACAACTTGATAAATGTAGAAAAATATAAAGAAACAGAAGAGAGCGTGTTACTTCAATTGACCGTAATCGATAGGTAACTTTTTGAAGTTAAAAAAATAGAAGAAGGAGGAGGAGGATAACAGGAAAGGGAGAGAAAAAAAGAGGAGAACAAGATGGACCTCAGAGATTTTTCTTCGTTCCTTTTTATCGTCCGACACAACGATGCGACTTGACATTTCCTAATTCGAGTTCGGCTACACGTGAAAATCTCTGCATGGTCAGTTTATTTTAGACGCGTAAGAGTATCGGATGGAGGACGAAAAGAAAGAGAGAAGGAAAGAAGTAGGATGAGGAGGATGGGTCGAGGGACGAAGTGGATGGCTACTGGAAGAGGGAGAGAGAGAAAGAGAAAGAGAGAGAGGGTCGAGAGTGCAAGCAATTTTACGGACAACACAGACCCTCGGTGTGGTCCTACAAACTCTAGAAGTGTGTAGGTCCCCCCCGAAGTCCAAGCCAGCTAGTGAGGTGGAAGAGGGTGGTAAAAGGTTGCAGAATCCCCTCGTAGAGCGCACTTACCCAATCCTACTCCGATGCTTGCTTGTGTCCTGACTCTTGTACTAAATATATTGCTCCATGCATTCTGACAGAATCGATCAAAAATATCGACTGTCACACACTCTCTCTCTCTCTCTCTCTTTCTCTTTCTCTTTCTCTCTCTCTTCTTCTCTCTGTTTCTTTCTCTTTTTCTCGTTAATTAACCATCCTATGGTCGAGTCCTTTCGAAAACTTTCACGATAATATTTTTTTTAAAACATTTGGGAGAAAGTAAATGAAATTACTTTCTCGTACGATCGAAATAAGATTCGTGGAAAGAATATAGAAAAGGGTGAAAATACGCGTGTCTTTTCAGCGTATATTCGCAGTAGCAAAGGACTTCTAGCCGCTTTTGACATAACCGCATACCACCGTAAACACGCATGCGAAAGCTCTACCTATCTCATGTCACGCTACGTTACCGGAACGGTGGTTTCGTTTGTTGATCGTTGCATATTTCAAAGGGTGCTTTGTACCTAGAACGACGAATCGATCGTTATTTATGATATCGCCGCGGGTTAATCGTGTAACACTACTCTCTCTCTCTCTTTCTCTCTCTCTTTCTCTCTCTCTCTCTCTCTCTCTCTTTCTCTCTCTCTTTCTCTCTCTCTCTCTCTCTCTCTTTCTCTCTCTCTTTCTCTCTCTCTCTCTCTCTCTCTCTCTTTCTCTCTCTCTTTCTCTCTCTCTCTCTCTCTCTCTCTCTCTCTCTCTACACATACATATAATGTAAAATATATAGGATAGATGGTATAAGAGAGTTAAAAGTATCCTATCGAGTTCACTGTTAATCACTTAAGTTTCAAATAGTTTACATATAATAATGTCCATTGTTATCTTTCGTACAATAGTGTAATTTAAACGTCGTTGAATTCGTCTGAAATAGAAGGTAAATGAGAAAACACTGTCCAGTAATTATCTTTCTCACTAGCAGCAACATAACAGCAGCAAGGCTATTAGATAGTATTGTAGTTTTACTGACGAAGAAAATTTCGTTGCTTTTAACCTTGCAAATGTTCGTATTTATATGCAAAGGATCGGACTCTGAGCTTTCTCGAAACAATAATAATAGCGACTACGTGAACATGAATTGTTCACGTAAAAACACAGAGTCGATGTTTCACAAGTGAGTTATAACTGTCCTTTTCGTTGCCCTCATTATCGGTAGCTCGATTAACACTTACAGTATTTGTTCTATCGTATTAAATGGAATAGATTTAAAATAAAATCAAAGTCAATTTTTATAACCAACTATTTTGTTTTCTCTTTGAATATCAATAAACTTGTCAACCAATCATTTAGATTTCTCCATTTCTATGTACAAATATAGACTTTCGTTATTTATGTTATTCATTGATGGACATATGTCATAACATTCAATTTCTACGATACATTAAATA
>NC_140812.1:4110000-4150000 GCF_050613455.1 Vespa mandarinia
GATCCTCGGCGTATGGCTTACAATCTCTCTGTCCCTCTTTCTCTCTACCACGGGACTCGCAAGAGAGCTCGTCGGATGCAGACTGCGATCGTTACGACCTTTATCTTCGTGGAAGTAGAAAACAACGGGAGAAGAAAATAAAAAAAAGAAAAAAAAAGGACAACGATAACAACGATAAATGTGAAAGAAATAAATGAAAAGATGTTCATAAAATCTTTTTTATAAATAAATTTTTTTATAAATATATTTTATTATTTTAAATATTTTTATAAATAATTTTCCTTTCTTTTTTATTTCTCGTAAGTTTACAATACCAAATATAATACAGACGGAGAGAGACAAAGAGAGGGAAGAAAGAGAGAGAGAGATTCGTTTATGAAATCATTAACGAAATGACATAACTATAGGATCTCGTTTATTAAGATAATAACGATCCGACGATCGTAACGAGACATTCAATTCGACGGCCTTCGTATTAATGGCTTTCGTAGGACGAACGTTGTAGGTATTATCATTCGGGCAATACTGAGCAGAGTGAGACTCTAGAACGTAGAGCGTTAATGAAATCCAAACACGAAATTAATTCGTGTCGTCGCTCTAGCGACGGCTTATCGACTTGATCGATCAAATTTCGATTTCTCTCTCTCTCTCTTTCTCTCTCACTCACTCACTATTTTACTTACAGCTTTCCTTTCTTTTTTATTCGACAGACTCCGCACCTCGAACAATAACTCCATAAGATATTCCTCGAGCCAGACACGCCATCGTCCTCGTCCAACGGTCGACGACTACTCGAAATTGCGGTGAGGCGCGAAGAGAAAAACAAAAGGGGTAGTGGTGGAGGAATAAGGAAGGGGGTGATAAACGGCAGCCCTCGACTTTCTCTCTCTTTCTCTCACTCGAAGTCAACCCCGTCAAGAGAATGCAGAAATATCGAAGTAACGCTCGTAGGTCGCGAAGAATGCAAAAAGGGAGAAAGAAAAAAAAAAAAGAAGAAAAAAAGAGAAAGAGAAAGAAAGGAGATGGCCGGTTAGAAAGAGAAGGAGAAGTTTAGGTTATAGAGTAGAAGGGTAAGAAAAGAGAGAGGGAGAGAGAGAGAAAGAGTGAGAGAGAGAGAAAGATAAAGAACCTTCGAAGAGGAGCAGTCGTAGGGTGCGAGGAGGATCGGTGCGTTGAACCGAAACGAAAACAAAGGGTCCATTGGTTTGGCACCGTGCACGATGGCGCACGATGACGGCGTGCAATGCCGTATAATATGGCCGTGGAGTCGGCATATGGCCGGCATTGCCGAACAAACAAATACTCGAAGGCTCGCCGAGTCTGCGGAGAAAATCGTGGCGAGGAGTGAACCTATACGTACGAATGAGAGTGAGGAAAGAGAGAAAAAGAGAAAGAGAAAGAGAAAGAGAGAGAAGGAGAGAGTACTAGTGCATCCCCTGCTTCTTTTGGCACCTTATGGCACGTCATTTCCAAATCGTATTTCTATATCTCCGGGGAGGAGAGAACGCTTTACGTGTTAGAAAGAACAAGAGAGAGAGAGAGAGAGAATACGTATATATAATGTACGAGAAAGAGAAAGAGGAACGTGTGAGTGAGCTCTCGTTCGTCTCGATTCGTTCATTGTCCCCACCGACAGGACGCTTCGCACGAGAGTTAATTTCCCGACGCCAGAATCGCGAAACAATCGAGCGGACGCCGAGAGAATCGGCTACGGGCGTGAGGTTTAAGGGGGTGGGAAAAGGGCTGCGTATCTCGCCCGGTCACACCTCGCGTGCAACGACGAGATTACGGCCGATGCGTCCTGCGATTCGCTCTATCGCTTCTCTTCTCTCTCTCACTCTCTCTCTCTCTCTCTCTCTCTCTCTCGCTCTCTATCTCTGTCTCTCTCTCTCTCTCACATTCTCTCTATCACCCGATTAGTACATGTCTCGAATTCACGATTCGAATCAAAAAATGTTAATTACACTTTGGATAGTTCGCTATCTGACTAAATGGATGTATCGATAATGTTAGCGTCTTCACGATTTCGATTCAATTTCTTTCCATTTCTTTTATTGTAAAAAAAAATTCGTACATTTTTTTACGACGAAAAATAAATAAATATAGATTCATTAGCTATTATCGTCGATTAACAAAATCGAACGGAATCGACGATTGAATCAATTAAAAATTCGGAAGAATTCTAGGAATGAATTCTTGGCAAATAAGATACATCTAACGAAGTTTCTTTTACAATAAATAATAAAATAAATATATATATATTATATATATATTATATATATATATATTTATATATATGTATAAACAAAACATAGGATAACATATGTATAAACAAAGATAAATTAAAGATGAGAAAATTCGTTTCGAGCGATCTCCAAGATCGAGTGGTACCATGGCGAAGAGAAATGGCGAAGCTCGTCGGTTTGCGAGCTTCCTCAAGAGCATATCTACAAGGGTTAAAATCAGCTGGCTGCGTGCCTACCTTTTTAAACTCGAATGTAGTGTGCTTGCATTCTGGTATAACGAGTCTTATGGACGAGTTGGCCGTATACAAGGCCCGCAGCAAGCCCCTCGACAGATATTGAATAAACGTTTGAGGGCTTGTAGCATGTTAGTGGTTTGGGGGGGGGACGGGGGGTGGTGATGGTGTTGGCAAGAGAGACGGAAGGGTGACGCGCGTGCGCGAGCTCTTTTCTATGAAAGAGAAAGAGAAAAAGAGAGGGAGAAAAAAAAAGAGAGAGAGAGAGAGAGAGAGAGAGATGCTAGTAGGTAGATAGGTTGGTAAGGATAGAAAAGATACGTTAGATATACACGACGCTTAACCGGTCATCTATCACATCATGCTTTACGAGCAACACGAACAGACTGTGGATTATACATAAGAGAGAGAGAGAGAGAGAAAGAGAGAGAGAGAGAGAGAGAGAGAGAAGGGCGGTAAAGGGAAAGAGCGGGAGCTGAGACACGAATAAAATGTGCACGCCACTAAATGCATAGCCTTTAACTTTGAGCGATGGGAAAATCGACCGCAAGGAATATTACTCGATTTAAATGCAAGAGAGAAAAGAAAACGACGAGGGGTGGAAAGGAGAACGACGCGAGGACAGAGAGGGTGAAATTGAGAAAAGAGAAAAAGAGAGAGACCAAGCGAAGTAAGAGAAAATACTCTTGAAACTTTGCAGACGCTTCGACGATGATTCGTTATTACGGCCGAATACTTTCAGCTTCGTTATCATCTTTTGTAACGATATCCTTTCGTTTTTTTTTTTATGTTTTCGATAGATATGTCCTTTTTTCTTTTTCTTTTGATGATTGACATATCTTGATGATCTTTTGATTCAATTCGATAGTTTTGTTGCCTGAAATCGACAAATTTGAAGGAGATCGAATTAAATGGTTTTGTTGTAATAGTCGTCCATGAAGGAACGTTAACACGTACCGCGGTTAATTACACTATCACTTTAAGGCATATAAATGAATTTCGGGAACGACGCCAAAAGGGTACTACTTTGCCTGATTATACTCGGAGAGAGCAGCCCGAGAAAGTTTTAAGTCTCACTGCTGGTGCTGCCGCTGCCGCCGCCGCCGCCGCCGCCACTGCCGCTGCCATTGCCGCTCTGAAAATTCGTGTCGAAGAATGCAATTCTAATTTAAACATGAACAGCTTCGGACGAAGTTTTAACGAACCCGTTGTCGGAGTCTGAAGAGAGTAAGGGCTGGATAAGATAGGATGGAGGTAGCTGGCTGGTTTACGAAGAGTTTCGATCGTCACGGGGCATTGAGACTTCGAGTTTTAGCCGGTCGAACGAAATCGCCTTCGATCTTAGAACACCGATCATCGAACTCTCATGAAACTCGGTCATTTTCAATCGACTTGAGTAGAAAAGCAAACTTTGACTTTAAAATGTACCTATATTTATAAAATTCTATTACTATATATTCCAGTATACAATTATATATATAATTTGTGTGTGTATATTGTTTGACCGATAAGCATCATTTAAAAGTTTAATTTTTACTGGAAAACAAACGCAACAACGTAAATTAATTGATCATCCTTGATCCATCCTGTATTTTCTCTATCTCTCTCCCTTTTTTTCGAGGTGCTGACCTCAAATCGACAGCTCCTTTTTTTTCGGATGCAAAGCGGTCACGAGGCGAGTTGATACGCGATTGACCGATATCGTAGCGTGATAACGAGCGCATTGTACTCCAACCATCGGTTGTCAATCGTCCCGCTATTTTTTTTCTCCATTTTAAAAAATTTTTTTCTTTCTTCCTCTTTTTTTTTTTTTTTTTTTATAAAACCCAGAGGATGATCTCTCCCAAGCGATGAAAATTTACTGCTCCAACAAAATAGCCGTTCGGTAAAATGGAGATAGCGTCCAATGGTTTTCGAAAAAACGCTTAGTTCTGACAATGCGTTGATCTATATGAATGTATAGGAAGTGTATATATATCTACTACAAAGACATCATGAAAAATAGTAATTACATGCTTTGCAACGAGAATTGTCGTTTTTGATAATAGCTATTTGAACAACACCAAAAGAAAAGATGAATCAAAACCTTTTCAATAATTCCCAATATCTTATAGTACTGCATAAACTTTGATTACAATCCTCCTCGTTTCCTCACAGTCTCGCGGAAAAGGTAGTACTCTGCTAGTTACTTACTATTCGCCAGAAAAAAATGAAGAAAAAGCAATACCGTAGAACTCGACCAGTGGCATCTTTCAAAGGATTAATCAAGGACCGCAGCTTTCGAGAAAATTTCTCCATTACCACCGTGACTCCGCAAAAGGACCCGAGAAATCTTCGTATCGCTTATTCTTTCTCTCTTTATTCTTGCCTTCTTATTTTCCTTTTTTATCTTAAAAAATTTCTCGATGTCTTTCCACAGACATCTCTAAGATATTACCAGAGAATGTATACAACGAAATATCTTTCACAGTTTTAAATATATATATATATATATATTCGCTTTTTATTATTATATATATATAATATATATAATATATATAGTATATATATATATATATATATATATATATATATATATATTCGCTTTTTATTATTATTACATATATTAAAATCTCTTTTTATATTATATTATTATATTATAATATAAATTTATATTATATTTTAATTTTATATATGTATATATATATATATATATATATATATATATATGAAAAAATAAAAAATCTTTACTGAAAAAAGATTGGTTTCCATTATTTAAAAACAATACTTTTTATATTCAGTTGACCCGTTTCTGTATCAGTTACACTCCACGTCGTATGGCATAAAGTATAAATCGCACTACGTACTACGTGCATAATAGAGAACTATAATGCTTAGACCATAGATGAATTTCGGAGCGTGTTCTTTTTTTTTTTAAAGCGACAATTCTGATTATTTCACGTGAAATCCCTTTGGGCGTCATCAGTGATTCCGCATAGCCTCGAGAAATGTTCTCTCATAACGTGGTCAACACAAACAACCAAAATCGTTGGATTAAATTCTGGACCCTTCAAACCTGAAATGCTGGTGGTATATCGTTTATCCTCCCTATCTCTTCTTCATACACACATACGCACACACACACACATACACACATTTGTCATTGCTACAGATTTAAATGTATTTGTCATTGGGATGAGCTTCTCTCGATCGAGATCCGTATCGAAACTGAATACAACGCGTCGATACGAAAGAGAAGTTGAATTCGTTGCGGTACGTTTAAGTATGCTCGATGTCCAACAAAGAAACATTTTCTTTCTCTCCTTGATGTAAAAGAGAGAAGCTGTACGTAACATCTGCTACTTGAAGAAAACAGAGACGTTATTGTGCCTATTCATCGAAGACGACGCACGAAAATCGATCTATCGAAAGGGTCCATCATCATTGAAATCTTAAGGCGACCGGTTATACGCTCGTTGAACTTTCACAGACCTCTGATTCGTTGAAATCATTTCATTATGTATTTATTCTAGATTTTCTCTCGAGATTATGTTAGAGAACATACGCGTTTGATCTTTTCCCTTATAGATTCAATATGTAACCACATTTTATTTATTTTAAAAAAGATTCAGACAAATTGTCTAGTATAATCGATAATGAATTTAATCGATAAACTATGTACATAAGTATTACGTCGATAAATAATTTTTAATACGAAAAATTTTTAAATAAAACATTATATCGCCTTATTAGAATTATCTTTATAATGTTTAATTATTGTAATTAATTAAGATATAATCAAACTATCTCTAAAATCTAATAAACAATGAAATGAATTTATCAAGGATACGACACATTTACAAAACACACGTCTATCCTCAGTTTTGTCGGAGTAAGCTGCGCTTTCTCGGAGCGATTAGCGCTTTCGTGGTTAATCGAGCGAGTTGGGAGTTTTACATGGGGCCGTGCACGGTACGTCGAAGCTCGTCGGGCAGCCGCGAGAGTTACCCTCCAGGATATGCAAGAGAAGCGGTAGTGCAATACACGCACACGCGAACGCATAGCTTTTCGGCGCCATCGCGCGTGAAAAGTGATTTGCGCCCTCGCGAAAGCTCGCTCGCCCGCCTATGAAAGGTTCGAGCTTCCACCTAAGTATACAACCTTTACATACATAACATTACATAAATATATTTATATATATATATATATTTACATATAGATTTACGTACGTAATAATAGTAATAGAGATTGAGGTAGAGAGAGAAAGGGAGAGAGAGAGAATAGTAGAGAGTATATCAGCGCTAAACGTACAGAGCTCGATCGTAAATGCACTTCGTTCGATAAAACGAAAGAAATTGAATTTCTCTAAGTTAGGTTGGTACATACGTAGTACGTGGGAAAGTGGTAGGAGTGAAGGAGGGGTAACAGTGGAGAAGAGGAAGAGTAGAGAGAGGGACGAACACGCTCTGAAATCCGACTCTGCGCTTGAAATCAGGCATTCAGCCGCGTTTCACGGTTACGGATTTGATTACCACGCGCGGCGTCGAAAGCGAAGCGGAACGTCGGCGACTCGCTCGTTGAAATGACTGTGAATGGGAGGAGAGAGAGAGAGAGAAAGGGAGAGAGAGAGAGAGAGAGAAAGAGAGAAAGAGAGAAAGAGAGAGATGGTTATATAGTCGGGAAAAGCGAAAAGGGTTTTCCTCGTCGTAGTCGTAGTCGTCGTCGTCGTCGTCGTCGCCACCATTGTTGGCTTGGTCCATACCAAATGCATTAAAATCTCTCCTCGATAATCCAATAATAAATACTTTCGCATGGAATGGTATGGCCAATAGCGAGCTATTGTTCGATGTTTCGTGATTTGAATGTCGCTTCCAGTTAGAGAATATTAAGAGAGAACTGTAGTACCCTTTGAAGATTTTAGTCGACACGATTTACGTATAGATTACCTGTCGGTTATCGATCGGTTTTACCACGATGATGCTTTGTACGTCCATTAAGATAATCAAGATTACCGCGGTTGATGTTGCCAGTGATGATGGCGGGGATGGGTCCACGACTCATCTGCAAAATTCGATGAACACGTTGCTCGTTGTCCATTCGTTATATTTCTAAAATATAGTAGTAGTAGTAGTACAATAGTAATAGTAGGGATGAAAGTGATAGTGTCGAAAAGAGGGAGGCAAAGGGAAGAAGGGTGATGAAGTTTAACGAGAATTTTCGAAGCAAAAGAAAAATTGTCTCGACATAGACGGAGTTAAATTTTCTCTCTCTGTCTGTCTGTCTGTCTCTCTCTCTCTCTCTCTCTCTCTCTCTCTCTCTTTTGGCGTCGTCTATCGTAATTGATGTCGCGTATACCCAGTTTCGCATGTATTCGAGGAGGATCCAGCTGTCACTTTGAATGGTACGTGATTGGACGAGCGATGAAGCGAATTACGAAACGAACGTGCGAAGGGCAGGAAAAAGAGACGAGGGGAGGAAAGGAAGCAAGGTATGTACTGCCAAGTATTGTGCGTAGGTGATGGAAGAACTTTCGTGTTCGTCTATATTTCTGTGTTCATTCGTTTTGTTTTGTAGATTGATTATAATTGAGCCAAAGGTATCGCGTGGTCGCATTTAAGCAGTTTTAGCCATGGCCATGTAGACGAAAATTGGGAAGAAAAGACACGTTGGAAAAGAAGAAAAAAGAAAAAAGAAAATATATAAAAAGAAAAAAGTAAAAAGAAGGGACACATCGTTAGCTTAGCCAAGCAAAATTTTAGAAATCGAGACGGAAATGTGAGGTGTGAGTCCCTCGTTTGTATTCCGTAAACTCGTCGAATATAACGATCGTATAAATACCTTATGAATAAAACATACTAACCGAGACGTAAAGCGTATCTAATTCGTGTCGTTAAGAAAGGAGATATTGTTTTTTTTTTTCAAAGGCGATAAAGAAAAAAAAGACTAAAACATTCTTCTTTCGTAGAAAGCGATTTCAAAAATGTCTAACGTCAGTCAAAGAAATTTGCAAATTGGCATAGAATCGAACAGAGTGTTGACATACATGCGTTTTCAATTTCATGAAATGATTATTCAATTTCCTATCAATCGAACGATTATCATCGAATAATTTATTTTTTAAACATTGTATAAAAACATTGAAATACTCGAGAGAAATTAAAATGTTGTAAAAAAATCCTTAATTCTTGTAGAATAAGTTTCGTGGCAAGTAAAAAAAAAAAAAAAAAAACAAAAAAAAAAAAGAGAAAAAGAAGAAAAAGACCGATATAACAGTAGGTATAACCTTACACGTCGCTTTCATGAATCGAGAAACACGAAATCGATACAATGCTCGATAAAACGCCGTCATAAAGCACTTTAGAGTCTTTCACGGTGGGCGAGTTAAAAGAAATGAAAAGGTATCGTGCGATAAAAGGACAATGCCTTCGCAGGTATTCAATTGGGGAGCGAGTGAGAGAAGAGGAAAGAACTGTAGGAAGGGATGAAGAGAGGGAATGGATAGAGAGTCGAATGTACCCTCGAGCAGCGTCCCGTCGAAAAACTCTCTCTTTTTCTCTTTCTCTCTTTCTGAGCCGCAACGCCTCCGTTCGTTCGCCTCGTAATTGATCGTAGCGGCGTCGAAGTCTCGTCACTTTGAATGCTATGTGATTGGACGAGCAATGAAGCGAACCAGGAGAAGGAGGAGTAGGAGTAACGAAAGGAAGAAAGAGAGAGAGAAAGAGAGAAAGAGAAAGAGAGGAACTGAAAAAAGGGAGAGAAGGAAAAAGGGGTGGAGAAGCATCGCGAGGTGTTGGCAGGGTAGCTGCTACTGGACTACAGCTACTACACAGAATACTATATACATATACGTTGTTATATACATATGCATGTATACGGAGTAGAACGAAGAGGAGATGAAGGTGGATGAGGAGGAAGAGATGGAGGAGGAAGAGGTGAGGGAGGAAGAGAACTCCCAACCCGCTGTGCCAGCGTTACCCAGGTAACGCATCATTCCCCGTGTACCCATGGTAACCGACCTCCACTCCGATCTCGCCCATCAACAAGCCGTTTCGCATTCCTGCCTGATCTGAACGGACGGTACCGGAGGCGTCCGCGTCGGCGTCGACGACGGCGCGAGCGACCACAGCGCCGGGAAACACGGGGACTTGCCACGTGACGCACTCCCTGAAAACTTTTCCATCTTCCACGTGACAAAACCTAGCTTCGTTTTGTCCTACCATGATTATAACCAGACACACAGAGGAAGGTTCGATGAACTCGATGCTGCAAATTTCGATCGAATAATTCCTTAAAACGATCTATTTTCTTTGGTTTGATATTAAATGTTATTAAATATATATATATATATATATATATATATATATATATATATATTAATGTAAAGCATTTGTAAATGATTGGAGATTAAAAGAAATATGATCCCTTGACGCTGTTGATACTATTAAGCGAAACGATATAACCTAAATGAAAAGTTATTAATATTTTACAATATGGATATGTGGAATTCTCCTCTATTATATATATATATATATATATATATATATATTTATGTATGTAGATATAACGAAAAGAACGAGACGTTTATTCCATACGCGTAGTCGATCCTCCGTCTACACACGTATCAGAGGCACATGCATTATTTAAGGTACATATACGCGAAGGGAAAAAGAAAAAGAAGAAACTAGCGGGTAAAGAACCTCTCGTAGAGAGACGGTAGTACAAAGGGTCGTAGAACACGCTACTGGAGAAGAGAAGACTTGCTCGCAGGCTTGCTTCGACAAATCGCGTTGGCTTACCGCGTCGGGGATCAAATTCAGATATGCCCAACGGCGCGGGATTTTTTAGAGATCTTCGGAAAGATTTATTCCAAGTACTCGGAGGAAAAAAGATGACGGGATATTTTTCTCGTTTTATTTTTTTTCTTTTTTTTTTTTCCAAAAACCACGACATTTGTCGTGAAACAATTTTCTCTCATTAACGTTGTCGTAGTAGCCACGTCGAACAAAGATGAATAAGAAAGAGAAAAAGAGAAAGAGAGAAAGGGAGAGAGAGAGAGAGAGAGAGAAAGAGAGAAAGAGAGAGACGACTCGATGGAGCAATTATTTTGATATCGAGACCAACTCGGCATCAGCTTTTCTTCTTGCTCTCATCCTTTCGTTCATTTTCATCCCCTTTCCGAGAACCAAACTACTTCCTCTTTCTCTTTCTCTCTCTTTTTCTCTCTTCCTCTTGCTTCCGCCAACACCACCAAGAGCAGCCTCTTTTCCAACGAAGCCTTGCCCTAGGCATTCCACTCTTATTCCCGTCGCCGGCGTCTATTCTTCGTTAAATCGGACTTAATTACTTAAATCCCGCCGGGAAATGCTGATGGATCGGTTATAATTAAGGGGATTCTTGCAGGACGATTTCCCTTCCTCTACCTTTTTTTCTTTTTTTTTTTTTTGTATTTTGTCTTCTCTTCTCTGGTTCTGCGAATTCTCGTCTCTCTTTCTGCTCTTGATTTTTCTTCTTTTCTTTTCTCTCCTCTTCTCTTCTCCTCTCCTCTCCTCTTCTCTTCTCTTTTCTTCTTTTTTTCGCATTTTCTATCTCTCGAAAAAGACGAGGCAAAGGATTTCCATAGATTTAAAGAAACCTACTCGTTGAATTGAAAATATCAAGGCAAGACAAAATATTGATAATGTATCGTCGTGAAACCTTTAATGATGTTTCGATCAATGGCGAATCGGTATTTCGGAAAGTTCATCGTTTCTTTGTAAAGACGAGAATCGTTTCGTAGGTTACACATATACAAGATAATTCTATTAAGTAGGGCCACCTAAATATCTCTTTGATTTATGATACAAAGAATATTTTTTATGTTACGACGACGAGAACCGACGAGTAATGACAACGACGAAAGCCGAAAATGGCCGACGGCGACGATGACTATCATCGGCTATCTTCGGCAATCTTCGGTCTTTGTCGTCGTTGACGTGTCGTCATCGTCGGTCCTCGTAGGTCCTCGTCGTCAGTCTCGTCGATCCTCATCATATTTTTTAATTTGACATAATACATTTCCTAATACATCCAATTACCGATTGTACATATCTTTCAATTGTTTCACACTCTTAGTTACAGATTTTGATCAGTCTGCGATCATGATAGACATCAGTTCTACGTAAAATTTTAATTTCCGAAGACCAAGGTCATCTCAAGGTCACTTTATTATACATATCCGAATGTATTTTTTGATCAATTACGCGGTGCAATAAAAAAAAAAAATGTAGTTATGTGTCAAAACAACATCGATGATCTTGATAACTTCGAAAAAAATGATCTTTGAAAAAAAATATTCTTACCAGATATTAGTCCTTTGATATCATTACGTAAAAAATATTTTGTGCATCATAATAAGAAGAGAATTTAAATGATCCTACTTAAGAGGACCATTTTGTATACATACGTAAGATCGATATCGTTATTATATACAATGTACAAGAATATACTTCGATAAAGATCTCGACGAATGACACGTGACTCTCGAAAAGGAGTAAGAGTAGGAGGAGATGGAGTAGGAGGAGATGGAGGAGGAGGAGAAGGAGGAGGAAGAAGACTCACGTTCGACTCTCGACGTGGGAATTCTTCTGATGTGCGATGCCTTTGAGGGAGCAGAGCGAAGAGGGTTCCGATGTTGTATGTGCTCGTGTGCTTTCTTTCTTTTTTCTGCATAGGGAGGCGAACTCTACTTGAAAAACCACAACGAAGGGCGGAAGAGTCGGAGATGCATCCACTGTTTCAACCGGGAAACGATTTATTTACCTTGAGTGCCTCTAAGTGGCGGGAAGCATTCCGTAACATAACAGGATCTCTTTGCCTCTTTGCTCCCTCGTCTCTATCTCTATTTTCTACGATTAAACATTTCTACATTTATTAACATTTTCTTCGATTTAAATAATTTTTTTCTTTTTCTTTTCAAAAATTCATCACCGTAATTTAAATCTCTCTCTCTCTCTGTCTCTCTCTCTCTCTCTCTCTCTCTCTCTCTCTCTCTCTCTATCTGCTTTTTCTTATTTTATTTTCACTCCTTCTCAAAAAATGTTTCATCTCTATATCATATATTTTTTCATCTGCTTATTTACTATTCGTACTTATACATTGTATTAATCCCTTGGTAAGGTCAATCACGATCAGAACGAAATATACCTTCCACTACGTATCTATATCATAACACATCATATCTTTTTCTACTTCCACCCTTTTCGCAAATACGTCTGCGTACGCGTCGCTGGTTTCGTGTGATATTTTTCGACGCATAGATACGTACATTCCTATATACGTGTGGAACGATCGGCGATGGATACATTTTAATTTCAATTTCGATTGGAGCGGCCGATATACGACGACGCGTCACTCATACTTCCGCATATATGCATTTCGTCTGATGCGACGTGCCGGTGCTACGGTGTAAATCATAAACAAACAAAGGCTCAATGTCCTCACCGATGTATATTTATACCGATCGCTTCGATATATCTCGCGCTTCATGGCACTCGTTTGCTTCCTTCTGTCTCTTTCTCTCTCTCTCTCTCTCTCTCTCTCTCTCTCTCTCTCTCTCTCTCTCTTTCCCTTTTTTCTATCTCTCTCTTTAACCCTTTTCGAACGATCGAGTTTATGACATGTATCTGTTTATCTTTCTCTTTCTCTCTCTTTCTTTTACACTTTCGATGCCATATGCCTCTCCTTTTCAAGCTTCACAACCACGTTTTTTTTTATGGCGACATAGCAATTAACTTCGACTGTGAGCCATAATTATCTTTCTCGTAGCATAAACCCAACTCTTTCTTTATCTCTCTCTCTCTCTCTCTCTCTCTTTTTTCTCCTATCTATGGTATACTTCAATGTTGATAATCAAAAACATCGCAGTTGATTAATCCATTTGGTACTTTTATTACTTTTCGTATAGTTCGTTTTTCGAGTGATGATCGTATCGGACGATTATAAAATGATCTCGTTTGTTTTTGAAATAGAATTGTCTGCTATTTCAAATTACATTTCATCTCTCTTTCTCTCTCTCTCTCTCTCTCTCTCTCTCTCTCTCTCTTTCTGATTTACGTAGATTCGAAATACGTGTAAAAAAATCTCTTTCAATTTAATTTCTGAAGATTTACGTAAAACAAACAAAAACAAAAAAAAAATGAAAAAGAAACAAATATTTCTACGGCGAAGAAGAATAGAAAAAGTATTATAATTTGAAGATTTCTAAGAGACTTTCAGCATATCGAAATTTCGAAAAGCTCGTCGTGGGATTTCTCGCGGTTATGTAACGTAACATGGTGATGGTGGTATTACTACTCGTTGGAAAGGCATCCAGAGCGGCCTTACGTAACACACGCCATACCGGTAAGGCAAAGTCTAGGGCGGCGATATATACGCGACGTTGGAAGGCAAGATGGAGTTAGAGCGCAGCAAGGTAATAGCGTTTCCGGTGCGGCGTCTAAGTCTCCGCAACCTACAGCCAGGGGCTACCTTTCTCAATAACAAGTTTCGCATTACAGGGCAACTCTTCTGTTTGCATCTTCGAGTTCGAGGGAATCGACTCTCTGTCTCTCTCTCTCTTCCCTCACTCCCTATCCTTCTCTCTCCCACTCTCTCTCTCTCTCTCTTTCTCTTCCCTCACTTCCTATCCTTCTCTTTCCTACTCTCTCTCCCTCTCTCTTTCTCTCTCTCTCTCTATCTATCTTTTCTTTCTTATCCACGAATTCGCTTAGCTACTCTCCCATTCCGATTTATATTCGAACAGAGAACAACTTTTACGTTGACTTTATACCAAAAATAAATACGATCTTTTCCTTTAACTTGAATGATAGAAATGATTCTTTTCCTTCTTCTTCTTCTTCTCTCCTTTTCCTTTTTTTTTTCTTTTCTTTTATTTATAAACATCGACATTGCATGTAACAGAAATTTAAATTGTATTAATGTATACGATAGTAAGCGAAATAATAATTTCATTTTAAGATATCAGAGTTATGTAATTAATAATTCATTAATTAATTCGATGCAAAGTAAGTTTTCAATCTGAAGAAAGAGATAAAAAGAAAAAACAAAAAAGAAATCATAGATGCAAAGACTACAGGTATTTCTCGAACAAGATCTATTATTAAGAGCGAACACGTTTGAATTGGTCTATGGTGCGAAAACGTAAGCGCCTCTTCGTTACACGGAAGAGCACTTATCCTACATGACGGAAGGCAGTAATAATGCTTTAAGACGGGAACGATTTTGTCTATAGTATACACTTACGTGGTCCACGAATCATTGGATAATGCGAGGACGTTCCATTGATTTATTTTCTCTGATGGAGAGAATCGACATATTTGTTCGGAAATATCGAACGATTATGTCATTGGTAATTGTTTTCTAGCTCTATATCTATCTATCTTTCTGTCTCTCTATGTAGGACTTACTTCTAATAAATGTTATCTTCCTCTCTCTCTCTTCTCTCTCTCTCTCTCTCTCTCTCTCTTTCTCTCTCTCTCTCTCTCTCTTACCCTCTGTCTCTCCCTTTCTTCCTTGTTTTCCTTCTTCGTAAAGAGAAACGCAAATAAAATGAACGATAACTGTTATTCAAAAGCGTTATATATTATAAAAGATCATTGCTAAGACGTTAGTTTAAATTGTTCGTTATATATGTATCATCGAATTCGATTTGGACGAGCAATGAATTTACTGGAAATACGGAAGCTGCCCGAGGGATGGACCGTCCATCTCGAAGATGCGATATGCTGAATCGCTTTCTCTTCTCTCTCTCTCTCTCTCTCTCTCTCTCTCTCTCTCTCTTTCTCTTTCTCTCTCTTACTCTTTCTCGTATAGAAGCGAAGTTAGCGTAGTAAGCTAGAGATATGTTACTGCTCTTCGTCTGGCTTAGCGTTGCAATATTGGTTACCGCGGACGTAATATAACATCTTGTAACATGGAATGGATCATAATATTCCCAATGTAATGCCACCTATCTATCTGGCTTCAGCTTACCGCATGCTACGGTTAATTTCGCGTGGAATTACATCCGCTTTATTTGGCATCCTCCCATCCACTCTACGCTTTTCCTTCGGCTTTCTCTCTCTCTTTCTTTCTCTCTTTCTCTTTGTCCTCGTGGAACTTTTGAATATATCGAGCGCGCGCGTGTGCGAGGCAAACGTTTTTCTTCTAGAAAGACTAATAAGGTAGTCGATAATATATCTATCTGTTTAATGTACGATTTTAATTTTTCGAATACGAAATAATAAATAAAATAACATTTTTATTTTAATATTGATTTTAGTTATATATAGTTTTAACTGATTTGTAAAACATTGTTAAGAGTATCGATTTGAATATGAGTCAAAGTGAGACGTAAGCGACAGTATGGTTAAATCTTATTAATCACGAATCTCAATTTCAACTCCCTCGATAATCGTAAAATCTTCGTATAGACGTTAACTTATTATCCGCTTTCTTTTCCTTATCTTCTTTTTCTTTTTCTTTTTTTTTTTGTATCCTTAGGATTCTCCCTTAATTAGCTACGGTAATCACGAGGCGAAGGGAGCAAATCCAAGTTTGATTTACCATTCACCTGTTTTATCTAGATGCAATTATGCACCCCTCACAGCACGATGTACATCGGGGGTTGGAGGATACGTCGTATATAGGCGGATTATGCGGAGGCCCCATCGTTCGACCAAACGGGATGATAGAGAGACGAGGGACGATAGAAGGGATATATAGAAGGACAGACGCCTCTACTGGAGGAAGGTTTTCGCGTTTTCAACCCCTACCTCTACCTTCCACGAACCCTCATAGTAGTCCACGCCACGATACAGCTGCATAACTCCATTGTTGTATCGATTCGTGGCACCGTACGCACGCCAGGAGTTTCTATATCGTCCACTGCCGACGTACAAGAAGGGACACATATGTATACATATGTACATATATATATATATATGTATACATATGTATATATGTATATATATATTTATATATTTGTACGTAGAGGAAGAGAGACACGCGCTAAAGTTCGCTTTAACGAGCTTTCTCAAACTCGATTTTCAACAACGAAGAGGTGATTTTGAGAAAAACGCGTTAAGGATTATGCGATTGTCAGGATTGAGCTAATTCGAGGGTAGAAAAGGGACGATAAGGACTGTTTGCAAAGCTAAGACAAAATGGATTTTCGTTCATTCGATCATTTGAAATTCGAGCTAATGATTAAAAATACTTACCTTTCAATATTTGTGAATAATAGATCGTATTATTTCTTCAATTATTTCGTAAATTTCTTCAAGGTAAAGTCAATTTTAATAATGATTATTGAATGAAAATTTTGTTAATGCGTTACGCTACAGAAAATTGTGTTCGTCAAACGCCAGTTGCTTTTTAACTTCAACGAAAAACTCACGAACATCACAGTTATATCCTCATCCTCTACCACCGTACTCTCTTTAGCCAGCGCTAGTTATAATTCCAATTAATATGCACGCGTCCGTCTGGGCATTCTGCAATTAACGGTCATTCCGTGCCTTCCGCTAATTATCTGTTCTCGTTATGCGTAGGTATAACGTTTCGGCCAGGTCTAATCTTCGAAATAATTTCGTTTAACGAGCTCGTATTCGATCGCGTACTCATAATTCTCTCAGAGAGTAGTAGAGTAAAACAGTGGTACGCAAACTATGGCTCGATTACAAGATTTTCACGAATTTTACATAGTACGATAATGAAATATAAAGATAATATATGTTCCTTATATATCACTCAAAGAATTAAAACAAAATGTGACATGAACGTATTCCTTACAATTTAACGATCGAATGACAGAGAAATTTTTGAAGATTTATGAAAGAGATCTCTATCGAAGAAAAAACGATCAAAAAATAAATAGTTTGCGTATCTTTGAAGTAGGTTAAATAAATAATACGCAGAAAGTCGAGAACGGTCAAGCCGTACGATTAACAACAACTTTTTCATAATTGCGAGTCAAAAATGGATTTCACTAAATATCGCAAGAGAAAAAAGCAGAAAGAAAAAGAGAGAGAGAGGGAGAGAGAGAGAGAGAGAGAGGGAGAGAGAGAGAGAGAGAGGGAGAGAGAGAGAGAGAGAGAGAGTACCAACAACGTTAACGATCCCGTTTGTTGTTATCGGTGGATTTTTAGCGGCACGATGATTGGCGCGCTGTTCTTTCCATGTCTAGCTGTTCATTCTCTTGCTCTCTCTCTCTCTTTCTCTCTCTTCCTCTCTATACCGCGTTTCCTCATTAAAATAATAATTAGCGAAAATATAAACGTGCCGATACGACGATGACGACGACGACGACGACGACGTGCCTGGCAGCCTGCCTGCCTGCCTGCCATGCTAGACTTGGAAAATAATTAAACAGTGAGCTTTGAAAAGCGCGTTGGTTAGTTCAGATGAACGTTAACGAAACGCGTCGTTGTTCCACCGGTGCGTAAAAGTTACTACCGTTATACAGGAAATGCCCTATCTAATAATCCATTTTGTTTACAACAACACGTTCGATCCTGTTTTTTTTTTTCAATATTATTATTATTATTATTATAATTATTATTTTTTCTTCTATTTATCTGCTTGGGGATCGTGGGAACGAAATAGCTTGGGTCACCCTAGTTTATATCTTGAAAATATCATCGTTGTCCTTCATTCTGTATATATATATATATACGTTGAAATAAATGGAGCCACTTTAAAATAATCCTAGAGATCTCTCTCTTGTTCTCTGGTATCTTTCAATCGTACGGAAATACAGACTCTCTTGAGAAGTCATCACTCGAAAAGCAGAAGAGACAAGAGGACGCGTGTGTGACGGAGATTACTCTCCTGCTTTTACTCTTCTCGTTCAAACTCAGTGTGAAAAAGAAAAGAGAGAGAGAGAGAGAGAGAGAGAGAGAAAGGCAGAGAGAGTAAGTGAATAAGCGAGTGAGTGAGTGAGAGTGAGAGGTATATCTCGAAGTCGTAAGACTTAACGACGCGTGGGAGTAAAGTGAGTCTGTTCCTAGATCACTCTGAAGTCACCCTTCAAGAGTGTGCTTTCCTCGAATTTTCATTGTTAAATGATGTGAGACGATAATATTGCGTCGACTATTTTATTATTTAACTTTACCGAAGTCCTTGAGATAAATTCTTTTTTAAGATTATCCATTTCTATCTAAATGATATTATACGTTAGATAAGAAAAAGCATTGTTTTATATAAGAATAGACTTAGTTTTACGTTCCTATCGAATAAACGAGTTTTCGATAAAGCGGAGACTTATTTACAGGAATACCCTATGATCGACGGATAAAATGGCTGACCCTCGGATAAGAATAAGATAAAACACATTTTATGTATTAGTTCCAAAAGGAGTCTTGTTTAAAATGATATAAACATGTGTATGTTAGTCGGTGAAAAAAATAAAAACAGATGTTTTTGAATAATTTGATAAAAGCAAAGTTCAACGATCTTTGTGTCTTATTCGCATGTTTTATCGTTATTCTCATGTTGTAAAAATTGTTTTCTGCTTTTTCTCATTCGATAATAGTGGGTATAAGTGCACCTATACGATATATCCTAAGGTGAAAATGGAGGCTAATATCTGGCAAAAGTTACGGTCTCGGAGAACGTACTTGTCGAGTAAAATAATGACCTCTAAGAAGGAAAAGCAAGAATAAGTTGCTGCTAGGTATGAAATAATACCGCTAATGTATCTTTATAACAGAACGGAATAACGTTTTATTATGAGCCGGGTTTCTTTCATGGTCGGCCGGCATTTTATTTATTCGCATTTCGAGACACGTTGCAATTATGTGCGGTATTATCGAGTTCCCCCTCCCGAGGAATTCTTAAATTTTCAAATCTAAAATTTAAGACGATATGAAGCTACGACGTAACGTGTAATTGAAATTTTAGTTTTTAAAGATTACATCATTGAATTGATTTTTTTATAAAATTAAGAGACGTCCCCGAAAGTTCTTATATTATTTTAATTATTAAATATAATCAAATGTAATATTCTATTTACATACATATATCGATTATTTCATAACGAGATAAAAATCTTGAAAAGGTAACAAAAATAACAAGCCTCGTTGGAAGTCAAAATAGTTTAATATTCGAGGAATGCGTCTAAATGTTTACGTCGAACGTGTTTCGAAAATATCAGCATATGTATTATGTAAATATGTCATTCCATGAAAGATTTTAGATTTGATAAAAAGTTATTCACCATTTACTTTTTCTAAATACTCTTAAGTTTAACTTCGGAATCCTATGGACATTTTGGTACTGTACTGTAGTGTAATTAATTTTTGTTCTAAATTTTCAAG
The DNA here is from genome assembly GCF_050613455.1 of Vespa mandarinia. Classification (NCBI taxonomy): domain Eukaryota; kingdom Metazoa; phylum Arthropoda; class Insecta; order Hymenoptera; family Vespidae; genus Vespa; species Vespa mandarinia. The sequence continues at coordinate 4,129,792 of NC_140812.1, forward strand.
CGCGCAAAGAAAGAGTTACTTTAACAACAAAGAAAAAGAAAAAGGAAGAGACTGGCGTAATACGATGAAGGAAGAATAGAAGAGGACGAAGAAGGAACAGGACAAAAAAAAAAGAAAAAAAGGAAAAAGAAGGCAAAAGTGGAAGGAACATCGTCGAATAGTACGACGAGGAGAAGAGGAAGTTACAAGAGGAAAAGGAGAAAGAGGAGAAAGAAGGAAGGAAAACTGAAAAAGAACTTAATATGGTAGTACGGTAGTTACGTGCTAGTGTTAGTAGTGGTGGTGGTGCCCGCAGCTAACCTGCACACGTTTCTAAAGCGAACTAATTTCCTTTATTTCGTCTGGCATAATTACGTTAACCTGTGACGCTCGTTCGTTACATTCGCGTAGTACTCCGAACAGTTACGAAAAGAAGAAGATAAAGAAGGATAGTTTCTTACTGTATATCTTGTTTTTTTTGCTTTTGTTTCTCCTTTTTTCCCCCCTTTTTTGTTCCTTTACGTAGGTAAAAGTCAAACCAGGAAACGTTAAGAGAGGCGACAATTATTCCACTATAAATACGAGATATATGTATGTGTGTGTGTGTTTGTAAACGATAGATTATTCTAAAGGTTCAATATAAAAATATAAAATAGTAATAATAAGGATATAATAGCAATAATAATTATAATACTATTATAATAATTATAATAGTAATAATAATAGTAATAATAATAATAATCATCATAATAATAATAATAATAATAATCATAATAATAATAATAATAATAATAATAATTATTATTATTATTATAATTATAATAACAATACGATAAGTAATAGGTTGCTTGTGTCCTTTAGCATGGAGAAAACGTTGAACGAAGTTCGAAACACGAAACAGAGAAAAAGAAGGAAAGAGAATCTAAAATCGAGAGTCGAGTCGAATGTCTGCGATGTCGCAAATACCGTCGGGAATGCTCGCCGCGTTATATCGATCGTCTTTCTTTTTCGTTCGTTTCACGTCCGGCAGAATGATAATATTGACTGCAGGAAGTTTACCGCGGCAGACACACGAAAGAGAAAGAGAAAGAGAAAGAGAAAAAGAGAGAGAGAGAGAGAGAGAGAGAAAGAGAGAGAGAGCAGGGGGGGGCAGGGGGAAGTAGTAGTAGTAGGGAGTGAGGGAATAGGACTCCTCGGTATTCCGTATCAGGTTTTGCGAATCTCGTCGTACGTTCTCTCCCCCATATTTCCCTCCAACCCTTATACTCTTCTCTATTCCTTTCCCTCCCCTAACTCCATCCATCCTCTCTTTCTTACTCTACAGCTTTTTCTTAGTACGAGAGGAGAGGTCGCACGCATCGTAACTCGCATAGTACTTTTCTTTCTACGTTCTACATTTCTACACACCAATATATATGTATATATATATATATATATATATATATATATATATATATAAATTTCTATCTCTCTTCACAAAGCGCGTTTCATTTGTTGTCCTCGTTCATCGTAATGTTTTTTCTTTTTGCCTTTATTCTTCTCGTTCATTCCTTCTACTATTTTCCTTCTCTCTTTCTCTCTCTCTCTTTCTCTCTTTCTCTCTTTCTCGTTCTTTCGTCTCTTTTCTTGTTGTTTGTTGTTACTTTTCTTCTCTCTCTTTATCCTTTTTTATTTTTGTTTTCTTGTCTTTTTTCTTTTTTCTTTTCTCTTTTTCTTCCTTTTTTTTTTATTTTTTTTTTTTTTAGAACGAAGACAACGCTGCAAGCCGGAGATGTATAAATTCTTTTTGCAGAGAAGGATTTCAAAGGGCGGAAAAGGTACTATGCGTTCTTTTACCCATGCGAGATATCCCACCTTTTCTTTTTTTTTTTTTTTATTTGGGGAATTCAAAGAAAAATACAATTCAGCGTTTAATTTGCATTTTTAATTAGCTTTTGCCGTCTTTTCGCTTCTTTAATTATACATATGTACATATGTGTATGCGTGTACGTGCGTGTGTGTTAAAGTACATAGGCATACGATCGTTTTCATTATTTCCGAAATAATTTTCATGATTTTTCTTTCGTATCATTAAGTTCTTTATTTTTGCGATTCGTTTGGAATATTAAAGTGAGAAATGGACGAAAGAAAAGGAAAATACGTGAAGAATACGTCGCGTCTTTCGTTGATACTATTTTCAGTTATTTACTTTCTCGGATTTCAGCAAGCCATACTGAAAATATTCTTCCTCGAAGAGAGTTATCCGACGAAAGCTCGAGCTTTGATCTCGGTCGTTAAGTTTCTCGTGAGAAAACGCGTAAGTAAATATTCTGGTAATTCGAAGCGGGTAGGATACAAACAAAATGATGATTTCTACGGAGAAATATTCGGTGGAAGTGAAAAATATTATTTCTGGTAATCTTATTATCATCCTCTCTTCAAAACAAAGAGAGAGAGAGAGAGAGAGAGAGAGAGAGAGAGAGAAATAAGTGACAATGAACGAATATTTCAAGGATATTTTACACATGTATATTAAGATAGATGAAATATATGTTATCTTATTTAATAATGTAAATTATTATCGATACAGGTATTTAGTTTCATTCGCAGGAGATAATATTATTTTTGAAAATCGACGAAGCAATTCGATCGAATTCACGTTACGTTGAAAAGAGAACACACCACTCTCGATGATAAATTTTACAAACGTTTATCAGTCGCGATTAATCGAACGTTCGCCAATTCGTGTTCGTTTTAGAGGCCGTTTACCTCTAGGATTATGGTAGCTCTACTAACCAGTCGACAGTCCGCTAAATTACGGATCCGATGTCTCATGTAGATAAAGTTTTTGCATAAACTCTATTTAACATAGTATCGACTGTAATCGCGAACGGACACGCACGAGTACTCGTGAGGATTAAGGTTTATGGTTGGTGAGCTTTTGCGGATAAAACCGACGCTTACAACAAGCTTTTACAATAACGTAATCTATCGAAGTTTAATGTAAAAGATATGCTATTGGTATGATGTCAACAATCATATGATAGTTTATCGTAGATTTTAAATAACATAACGTTTTGTAATGTAATATCCCGACAAACTTGAAAATAAGCGGGAATTATAAACGCAAAGACGAACTTTAACGACGGTTTATCTGAGATCTCGTTCATTATCTTCTTTCAGTAACGTAATAACGATTCTCGATCGAACGAGGTGAGAATAGATAAGCGACGAGTTTATCGCATATTGACGATATTTCACAATGAGGCCCATGATATACGATGGATTTCTCGTTTATACTCTAAAGTTTAGCCGTTACCATAGGTTACATGGTTTTAGATACTTACGAAAAGAGAGCATGAGGTACAAAATTCATTCGAAGCTCAATCAGAAGCAATGAGAGAGAGAGAGAGAGAGAGTGAGAGAGAAAGAGAGAGAGAGAGAATTCGTGAAGATTTCTCTCTTCTCCATTCATTGGTTTTACTTTGTTTTCATACTTTATAGCTGGACCGTATAACACGTGAATGAGAGAGACGGGGAGAGAAACAGGAAGAGAGAGAGAGAGAGAGAGAGAGAGAGAGAGAGAGAAACGCCATTAGAACTTTTTTACTCGTGTAAATCCTCAACGTGCCGATTTGACTTTCCTCGGAAACATCATTCGAATCTGGAATTAAGATTTATAGAGGAAAAAAAACGCGTATGAGAGAAACTCGAGATATCTCGAAAATTTATTTTCACAAGAGCTATCATATCTCTGGAATATTACTTATCGTTTAATCGTACATACCTATACCCACACATCATATTTCCAGATACGATAATACATTTGCATGCATTCGTTATAAAAGAGATCGACGTAATCACACGCACGAGAGAGCAGAGCTTTTAATACGCAAAACAAATATCGTTAAAATGACTTTTCGTTAATCGATTCCCCGTCGGTAGCAGTTTTCGATTAATCATCTTAATTAATTCCACTAATAGGGAGAGAATCGGAAGGGAACTTTAATTATCGTTTTATAATACCTCTGTGTTATTTTTTATTCGTTTTAAAGATATCATTAATAACAAAATACATACATATGTTAATGTAAGAAGATGAAGATATATATATATATATATATATATATATATATATATATATATATTACATCAAGTAAGAGTTTAATCTTGATAAGTGTCTCAATAGATAGTACGTATGGCCACGAGGTGGTTTCCCAAAAGTGTCATGCGCGGATTGTACAGTAAGTATCAAATTTCGCTGACACCGGGAGATTCGAGATTTAACGCTTGGAGAAATTTGCTGGCTGCCAGATTGGAGCGATGGTGTCTCAAAAGTTTCCTCTCGCGTCTGCTTTAACAAGTAGGTTGCTGCTCGAATGGAGGTCAGGTGTCGGAATCGAGTTCCCGGTGAGATACATAGCTGTGAAGTATCTAAGTGTTGAAGAGCCGCAATAAATCTCAGCCGGTACTAAGACAATATTCCATGCGGTGGAAAAGAGAAAATGAAAGAAAGAAAAGGTGGAAAAGAAGAAGCAAAGAGAGAGAGAGAGAGAGAAAGAGATAAGAGGGGAAAAAAAGAGAAAACGAAGCTGCTCTCGCGAGTCTCGTACAACTTTGAGAATTTGAGTGCGAATAAAAGGGATTACCTTTGCACCGACACTTTGAAACCCGCTGGTTTAAGACGTAGGTTATATGGCGAAGTCTGAACGAATGGTCTATCTATCTCACTCACTCACTCTCTCTCTCTCTCTCTCTCTCTCTTTCTATCTCTCCCCCTTTTCTCTACGGCTTTTACCTTCGCTTCTCACCCTTCTAAGGAGAAGCATCTTATGTAAATTCGACGGTATGCGAGCACTGTCATTCGGACTTTCATGTCTCTTCTTTGTGGAAAGCGACGACCCAGTTTCTCATCTTAACTCTTACCACTAACATCACTACCATCACCAATACGTGTTCTACCTCTGCTGCCTTTTTAGCCAACACCGAGCCGCCCTTAAAAACATTCTACGCGCGACTTTTAGTTAAAACAGAGGCTGGTATCCTTTCAACGGATGATTTAATAACCACTTTGAATAATTTTTCGATCTTATTTGGTTAAATATGAAAGAAGAAATTTTTTCTTCCGCATTTTCTACATCTACGAAAGATTTCGAATTTCTTTAGGATAATTTCAAATCATAAGTATCTACGTAGATTCATATATTCTTTTCATTTTCTATATGCCTATACTCTCGAGTATCGTAGTACATTATATTCGAACTACGCCATCAATTCAATCTTTTTATTTAAGATTGTTAATTATTTTTGATTTTATAATGATTTACGTAAACATAATTAGACATAATACTTGACCGATTTTGACGAACAACATATTTTAAATATGAAGATTTATGCTACAACGTGATTTTTTAGAATTTATGAACAAGATTTTTTTTATTTATTTATTTTTTTCTTTTTTTTTTTTTCTTTTTTTTTTTTTTTTTTGGAGAAAAATCGTTTTAGAAAATGGTGTTTTTCGAGAATAGTACACGTATATAGATAAAGCTTTTTGATTGACGAACTTTTAACTGATATTGATAGTTGAAATAATTTTCTTTTGTATTCCGGTGAATAAACATCGAAATTCTCTCTTTTCAAATGGTTAAGATTAAAAAATTAATACTTCCGGTGATTTTATTATTATTTAAACAATGTAGAATTTAATTAATTAATAATATTAATAATTTAATAATTAATTAAACAATGTACACGGAGTTAAATAAACTAAATAAATGTTTAAACAATAGTGCATTTTTTTTAAACGATACGTAGCACGAGACATGCGTTAAATATAAAATAATTTTTATTTAATATTTCAATACAATTAAATTTTGAACTCGGAGTCGTTACCTTTAATTGAAATCAATAAAAACAAACGTTTGTTCGACTTTGGCTGTTATCGAATCAGTTCTCTTTCGCATTTCGGCGAGTAAACGTTGAAATTTTTCCTTCCTAATATAATTGAGAAATATTTAAATAATATTATATAAAATCGCGAAGTGTCGAATTTTAAATATTTAAATAATATTACATAAAATCGCGAATAAAAAACTCGCCTATAGTTTCTTCATCACCTTTAGACAGGACGCACATCATACAATTATCAACAAAGACATAAAATAAGTATATTTTAATATTAAACATTCCTTTAATAATTTATGCAATTGTTTATTGTAACAATTATATTAATAATTTTGGTTTTGTTTCTCTGTTTTCAGATATCATTGCAATTGTGCACGAAGCAATGAAGTCGAGCTTTTAGTATCGCTAAAATAAAAACCAAAAAGTCGCGAAGTAGAAGTGTTTGCTCGTTCGCGTTTAACGATTTAAACAAGTGAACTTGTATGGACTGCGTGCAATGCAGTCGTTAGAGTCAGTATTTGTTCACAAAGTTTTTACTTTTTTAACAGACTGTATTTCTAAAAGATAGTAGAGTTTCGCGAATTAACTTCAGTGACCGTCCGTTAAAAAATAACTACAGCGTATTAGAGTCAATGGATCACTGAAGAGAATTTCAACTAACTTCGATGGCGACCTATTTCATTTTCAACCATCTACGAATCATCCCATCCTCGATTTCGATATAAATTGCGGACGAGTATTTAGGAGCCATTGCAGAATTTCTTAAGTAGTACGTGAAATTTTAAATATTTCTGATCAATCATGTCGAGGACGAAAGGTCCAAATCGGCACGGTTGATTGGTTGTAATTAATTAATAGAAGAGCATTCAGAGTGACCACTGAGTAACTTTATTTGAAGATTTACTCGTGAATAGTCTTTTTATTTTTTGATTTATTAAATTAGGATCTTCTTGTTTCATATACATTTATAATTATTTGCATTTTAAAAAATATTAATGAATATGCACGAGTTTTAATAAATAACGAGCAAGAAAATATTTGCGATAGATCACAAGCGAAACTGCATAATTTTCTTGTAATAATTATAATAAATATTTCTAAGAAGGAACGTTTAAGGATTTTTTATTATATGTTTAGATAAGATTTAATGAAATATTTAATCAACTTTGTTGATAAAAGAAAAGTTTCATTGAAGTCATTGCTTTTGAAAGAAAAAAAGTCAAATACAGTCATTGTTTTTGGAAGAGAAAAATAGAACAGAGTCATTATTTTTGAAAGAGAATAGTAGAGTAGAGTCATTGCTTTTGAAAGAGAAAAGTCGAGTAGAGTCATTGCTTTTGAAAGGGAATAGACGAGTATAATCGTTGCTAAAAAAACAAAGAGCTTGTAGAATCACAGTTTGTACTGTGAACTTAGAACAAGTTAATCAATTTTTAGCTCAGGATTTTCAGGAATTAACATATTCCGAATAATAATATCCGATTTTCTCAAAAATTTAATCAGTAATTAGTAATTAGTAATCAGTAATCAGTAATCAGTAATCAGTAATCAGTTTCTATCCAAAGAGATAAGATCTTTAATTTCCAGGTGTATTAGGGTGTAGAGTTTCCTTCTATATATTAAAATTTGTAATTAAATTTTGTTATTACATTTTTCGAATAAGAATCAGTTAGATTAGGGTACGAAGCAAAGAAGAGACCTCCATAAATTGTGGCTCAAAAGAGCAATTATTGAGTTATTTTCGAAGGTTCATGAAAACCTTTCGAGAGTGACTTATAGTCATATTTTTATTTTACCATGTTGTCACTCGAAATGCTCTTATGGTGATGTGTGTAGGAGTAGATTTGAAAAACTGAGGTGATATAACATTCTCTGGTTTCACTTTATCACGCGTACGCGAATAGGATTATTTTATATTTTATATATTTGTATTATTAAAGTTGAGTCATAAATTTTTCACTTTTTTCTTTTTTAGAGTTCAATAGAATTCGTAATTTTATTTTACTGAAATCAAATTCTGTATTAAAGTCAAGTATTAAATTGTTAATTCTTTTTTTTTCTAAAGTTCAATTAAATTCATAATTTTATACTTATAAAATCAAATTTTATATTAAAGTCATAACTACGAAATGTATAAGATATGGCAAATGTGAGTACCACTGAAAGTGCATTGAACCAAGATGCACACGAAGCTGAAACGAGCACACAAGATAGTGTGTCAAGGTACCACTTTGCTCCGTCTACGCGAATAGAATTATTTGATATTTTGCATTTTTATTATTAAACTCGAGTCGTATTTTTTCACTTTTTTCTTTTTTTAACGTTAAATTAAATTAAATTCATACTATTATATTTCATAAGTAGTACATTTCATATTTCTATAAAATAAAGTTCTCTTAAAATCATACTAATGAAACGTATAAGATATGGCAATTGTAAGGGTCATTGAAACTGCACTGAATAAAACTGCACATGAAAGTGCAACAAGCAAACTGGGATGTGTGCCAAACTCTTCTTTTGCCACGTGTTACGGGGAAAAAAAATATTTGTTTAGATTAGGATGAAAAATTTTTCACTTTCTTTTTCTCTTTTGAAAATATTTATTTTCTCTTAAAAATAAATTCAAAATTTTATCTTTCATAAGTAATACACACATACACAAACACATATTATATTATTATTAGGGTTATTATATTAGGGTATTTAAAAATCATTAAACGAATGGGAAATGGAAATTGTGATAAACACTGTAACTACGTTGACGGAAGGTGCATTTAAATATATACTATGTTCTTCACTTGTACCACATTACAGGATGATTAAAGATCAAAAATCTTTCATTTTCAATATAATTTTTTCAATATAGATTTCGAAATATATTAGGAGTTATGAATATTTGAAAATTATATTTATAGAAACATAAACTTACTCCTGATAAATTTTACAACAGATTAAGGAAAGGATGATTATAAAATTTATATCAGGTCAATCCAAAAGTTCGTGCGCATTTTGCTACATACATACATGCTACTAACGCGCACGAACTTTTGGACTGACCTAATAGATACAAGAAATAGATCTTACTATTGAATTAAAATCGACTGTGTAGAATAGATATAGGTTTAAATTTTTGTAAGGGAGGATATAAAAGTTTTCTAATGTTATTAAAATAGAATTATCGTCAGCTTGTGGGTCTCTAAACGCAGCACCCTCCATCTGGTGAGACCTGGATTGTAATTATATGCGATGTAGTCGAATCTAATATGATTCCGATTGTACCGAGCAAATGGTTGCATATAATAGTTTAAACAATTATTCTAAATGAATTATTTTAGTTTTTCTTGAGTATGAGCCTTTCGAAGGGGCCTTGGGTGGGTTTTTTTTTCTTCCAAAATCAAGATTGATTTCACTACTCTGGTTTCATTCGGGTGGAACGATCTTCGAAATATCCACCTCTCATTTTCAGTTCCATATTTTTCACGCGAGCGCACCTTCTGGGTTTCTTTTGTTTTCTTTTGCTTCTTCTCTTCTTCTACTTCTCTTTTTTTCTTACTCTTTTCTTCTGTTCCAAGCTAGATTATCGAGAGATAGATCATCGAGGGAATAAACCACAGGAGGGGAGGGATGGTCGGCTAGGTTTCAATATGTCGGCGTGGATTCGATGTATCGTTCACAAGCTCGGTTTGTCATCATGGGATTAGATTTTTACATGGAAGCTTATGGAACCTCTCCGCATTATATGCGAGGGGGGGGGTGGTAGATCTCTTCTCTTTTGTACGCATAGGATAGGATATGAAGAACATCCGCGTGCGTGTTGCCAAGTATAAACGTGAGTATTCGCGGACGCGATTAAGTTCTATCGTGGACTTCGTTTTATTGCACGATATTCGGAAAGCACGTACGATCATGCTTAATAATGGTGATTGAACCTTCCAATGTTGCAACGATTCTGCTATCCGTATAAGCGGGAACTGACTCTCCTTCAGTTAGTATTGGTAAAGTCAATTTTTTTTAATTGGCATGTCAATCCACTATCGCAGATTTTAGAATAGACCGTCAGTCCGTTTTTGGATGTCCTAAAAACAGCAATCTTCACGTAGTGAGACCATGTCGAAATCCTTATCTAGATTATATTTCAGTACATTTCCAATATCTGTTTTTTATTTCTAACAAAAATTAAAGTACTTTGATTTTACAATGGTAATCATATGTCAGTAAATAAATAGTTTAGATAGAATTCTGATAGTAAAATTAGTAAAATTATTATTACTAGAACAATTTCTTAGGGGAATGTATTGAATTTCAGAATTCAAGATATAATAATTTACGCTTGATAATAATATTAAATGCGGTTTAGCTATTTATATAAGTTCAACTAGAAATAAAGTCTATAATATTGTACAATTAAGAAATAGTTTTCGATTAATCTATCTTCAGAGAAATATAATTTGACATATAGTTTTTTCTTGCTTTTGTCAGAACTATTATTATTTTTATTAGGTAGAAAAATTTCTATGACACATTAACTCATTTGTTAGATGTAACCTACATCAACTTATTCAACGATGTAATAAACACATAATGGGAACAGTGTTTTCCTATTGCGCTTGTAGTTCATATTTTGTAGTTCATATATTGTCGCTAAAGTCACATATGTTACGAGCGGAAGATTGTGAACAGCCTTAAAGAAAAGAATTATTCGGTGATTCAACGAAATACGAAAAGAAAATATAAACACGTTTGGTACGATGAGAGAGATACATCCAATAGAATCAATTAGAAAGCAGCATCGAGATTAAGGAGGAACAGAGAAGGAAGAAAAACGATGACGAATCGTAGAGAAGCAGCCGGGAGTATAATTCGAAAAAGATTTCTACGACCATAAATCGTAAGATTCGATAAGATCGGAAATTCTCTTTGGCCCATACGCGGATATTTCTCGTTTCTTTTGCTGAACGCAGCACGAATGAATTCTCTCTCTTTCTTTCTTTCGACACCTGCTAGCATTGGTTGAGAGGAAGGGAATGAGAGAGAAAGAGAGAAAGAGAAAGAGTGAGAGAGAAAGAACATGTGCAGGTACAACACCTGCTCGAAAATATTGCCGATCGTATCGCACCGTGTCACGCGAACCAAAGCAAGATTTTTATTAAACATTAGAGCGACGAGTCCTCCTTTCTTTCATTTTTTCTCTCTTTCTATTTTTTTTTTCAATCTTCTTTTTGCAACGAACACAACAGAGGGTTGAAAAAGTTCGTGCGAAATCGACGAAAAATTAGGATAGTACATTGCCGAGCTAACTTCTCACGTTCTTATCTAACATGCTGGTCAATTACCACTGAAGTGTCCGATAAGGATTCTACAACTAATTATAGGGGTCGAGGAGTCGAAAATTAACGTGAATTGCTCGCTGACGACATACCAAGGGCCGTCTTTTTATGGCTGTCCCTTTTGTTGTATATTTTTCGCTTGCGTGGCGACATCCGTTCAGAAAGAAAGAAAAAGAGATAGAGAGGTACTTAAAGAGTTTCTCTCTATCTCTTTTTCTCTATCTTAACTTGTAGAGTTTCACCCTCCTCAAACGAACTTTCACTTTTCGTCGAACGCTTTCCTTTATTTTCCTCCCCCTTTTTCGCACCAGTCATCTCACCCTCTCTCATTCTCAAAGATCTTTCGACTGATGGCTAATAGGATATAAACAATTTTATCATCTTAATTTCGACGTTGATACGACAAATAATGATTGGAAGACATCATTTTCTGTTTGAAATTAATTATATATATATATATATATATATATATATATATATATATGTATGTATTTTTAAGAATACGAGTATAAATGTTTAATTGTAAGTAATATATTTATATTTATCCTACGATAGTTATATCCTACGATTAATTAACCATCATAAAAACCGGCTTCTATAGGAAACAAAAAAAGAAAAAAAGAAAAAATGCAAGTTCATGAAGGTTCAAATTAAAGTCAAATCTACATAGTCGACTTTCGCAGACGCATTAATTACGTCGCGGAAAGAAAAGTAACGTAGCGCGAACGATCTCTGAAAGAAAGCAGCCGCGAACCGGAAGCTATGAAAGAGAAAGTGCAGAAGAAATAAAGAAAGAGAGAGTAGCTTTTCTCTGTGAAAAGTGTGAGACAGAGAGAGAGAGAGAGAGAGAGAGAGAGAGAGAGAGAGAGAGAGAGAGAGAAAGAAAGAGAGAATGAGAAAAAGAGTTCGGATTCGTTGCGACAGACGGAAAGTTTAACGCGGGCAATGAGAGGAGAAGAAGAAGTTGTAGTAGAAGTAGAAGAAGAAGAAGAAGAAGAAGAAGTAGTAGTAATAGTAGAAGAAGAAGAAGAAGAAAAAGAAGAAAGGGTGATGGGATGGGTGTATGAGGTGAGGCTGAGGGTTGTGCAAATTGAAGCTGGGATTAAGACGTCGGCCGAGATTAAGGTTTCCATGTTGATTCATTTAAATAGTTCTCCTGGCACGGTACGGAAAGACAAAGGCATATTTGCAACGAGAATCGCAGCGTGTTCGACGTAAAGAAAGGAGGAAGGGAATGTTCAGTGGTTGCACGGACTTGGGGGTAACTTTAACCTTCGAAAAAGAAAATTCGAGGTTGTCCGAGACACTAACGGTTTTATCAATTAAAACGTACGTTTTCTTGTATATATATATATATATATATATATATATGTATATATATATATATATATATATATATATATATATATATATATATACATATATATATATAAATAGATCAACATTTTGTATTTTCAATTTATAATATTATTAAATCAAATTTTATAATTAATAAAGTAGTTCGTTTGAATTTATGGAACTGATATAATAACGAATTATCAATTAAGTTTTTCATGATAATGATTGAATAAATTCATTTTATGATTTATTTTTATTTATCATATTATATCTATTATTATTTAATCATTAACATATTATTATTTTATATAATCAATTTCGATTTTTATTTATCTATATAAAAAGAATATATATATATATATTATAAATTGACAGGATAAAGATCTGAATATAAGAGATATGTAACTTAGTAAACGCTAAAGGTCCTAAGAGATATCATTTATCGATGAATCGAAGAAACGACGCAATATGTGCATAGTTGTTTGTTTGTGTGTATCAAGAGCAATTTACAGGTATCGTCATGTAATATGAAAACTGAAAGGAAGAGCTCGTGATACGACGCTTGAAGTCGATTGAGTAAACAGGGAAAATTCCTTCCGAAGGTAAAAAGGGAGAAAGCGTTGAAAAGAGTGCCGGATACAGACAGGCATAGTCGACGAACAAAGAGTACGCGTTAGGAGAATGAAGAAGGAAGAAGAAGAAGAAGAAGAAGAAGAACGGCTATCGTGTTTCGGTAGTGTTAGGCGATAAATCTTTGGTTGAGTCTTATCGTCGTGCACCATAATTCTAACGTCACGGCCATCTTCGTGTAAAACATGACAATGCCGTTCCTGATATTTTCCAAAGAAAGTGCAGCGAGGAGTTTTTTATATCCTGCGCTACGAGTAGTTCGTCCGTAAAGATTTTTAACTTCATGTAAAGTTACTCTTTCATATTTCGTTCCCATCATTTCCTTGTTTCTCTTTCTTGTTTCTTTTTTTTTTCCCCCTTTATTTTTTCTCTGTTTCACCTTTTCCTTTTTTACTTTTAATTTTAATTCCTAGTCTTTTAATGATAGTTCAACACATGAATTATCTCTTTTAGATACTCCATAATTAGGTTGTTTGAAAGTTTCACCGAATTATTTATTTAACTACAAACAAATCTAATCAATATATAAAGGATATACATACGTATCTAATAGTAAATATTAGTAGAAACGAATAAGAGATTTTTATAATATAGAAAATGGAGATGTGTAATTGCGATCCTTTTGCATCATACTTACACATAAATTAACGTAAAAGGTATATATACTTTGTGAAAGGAATGAAGTTCGAATCTCTGGTAAAGTTTAACGAAAATTCGAAGAGTGAAATTCGTGAAAATTTCCTGAATACTACTACCAGGGATTCTCGAGCACGTCGTTGATAGTTGTTTTCGGACGAGGCAGTCGTTAGCAGTCTTAAGAGAAAAAAGGATAATACGAGCAGAATTGGAAGGAATAGAACTAAAGGGAAAAAAGAGAGAAAAGAAAGGATGAGGATGATACGAGAGAAGAGAAATCTCTCTCTCTCTCTCTCTCTTTTTTCTTTCTCCTTCTCTTTCTTTCTCTATCAAGCAACGAGTGTTCTTTTAGCTCCGTTGCCTCAGCAACAGAGTACCTTCCGTCTCGCTGACCCGCTGTTTCCGGTGACACGGATGGTCCTTCCTTTCTACGTCATTCCACCGACAAGAGACTGGAACACGTATCTTAAGAAGTGGACGATGGGACCAACGGGAAGAGGGAGAGAAAGACAGAGAGAGGGAGAGAGAGAGAGAGAGAGAGAGAAAAAAAAAGAAAAAGGAAAGTGGGAGGAGGGGAGAAGAAGAGAGGCAAAGGACGATGCGCCTATTGTCCAGGACTCGATCGGAATAGAATTCAAGAGAAGTAAATCCACCGTTGATCTCTGGGATTCGCTCTCTTGAGCAAGATTCGATCTCAACACGAACGTCGTCCTACCACCATCTTTGCGTGTTCGTTCTATTCGAAAGAAATAGAATTCCTTTTCGTTTTTCTTTCGTTTCTTTTTCTCTTTCTCTTTCTGTCCTTTTCTTTTCTTTTCTTCTTTTTTCTTTTCTTTTTTTTTCTTTTCTTTCTTTTTTTTTTCTATTTCTTTCTTACGTGAAACAGAGTTTAAGTTCAGAGGTCGAGCTCGAAATTATCGGTGAATGCTTTTAAAATGTTGTCGGAGTACGTTTTACATGTGTACTTGTTCGAATAATCTTGTTTCGATGTTTTTCTATTGATGAAATAGAAGAGAATAACGATTTTTGTTAGAATAGAAGAAGATGCTAAACTATTTAAAAGTACGATCCAACACGGTGCGAGGCTTTTCGTGTTTTTTTCTCGTTCTAAAAGTGAAAGAAGGAAAATGTCTTCAAATGTCTATCTGCATATATATATATATATATATATATATATATATTTATCGATATATATATATATATATTTATCGATCATTTCTTTTTTTTTTCTTTCTTTATAACACGGACTTTGTATATTAGAAGTGTATAGATATCAGAAATCAAAAATTTATATACATAAATAATATCCAATTTATTAATTTCTGTGAATGATGTAATATGAAAAAAAAAGGTATTATTTTTTTTTTTTTTTTTTTTTGACATTATTAAAGTTCTCAAGGAAAAAAGAACTTTAAGTAATACTCATTTATGAAAGGTGAATTGGATTGAATTAGATAAGGGTAGAAATTACCTGCATATATGTAGAGAAAGATAAAAAAAGGAGAGGATATCGTTCGTAGCTAAAGTTTCGATGAGAAACTTAAAAATAATACTTTCAGTAAGAGCAGCCCATTCATGTGCCATTAAGCGAAAGGGGATATAATCGGGTAGTAAAATTTCACACCGGGCTACTTAGCGGTGAATAGAAACGCGTTCGAAGAAATGGTAAAGAGATAAAATAAAAGGTCAGACTAATTCGAAATTTCGTTCGCATTACTGACGAGAATCAACTGACATTCTCGCGATGGTAACTCGAAAGAGAAAGGAAAAAAGAGAAAGATGATTAAGGAAAGGAATAGAAATATATATACTCGAAGAAAATACCATTTGACATTCTAAATATTTTATAAGTTCACCTTATTTGAATTATAGCATCTTTAGATGTATATATCTTCTCTGTCTATCTCTCTCTCTTCCTCTCCCTCTCTCTGTTTCTCTCTTTTTCTTTCTCTTTCTCTTTCACTTGCATATTATTTTCATTTTAAGTTCTTTCTATGAAAGTGTACATCATTCACGGTATAATGTTCTCCTTCGTCTACGGACAATTGATTTAATTCGCTTTTTAATCGAACAAAAGAATCGAAGAAATATTACTTCGATTTATTTTCGACTATTTAATCAAACACTTCATCGACTGATAATCAACATTTATTTCATATATCCAATATATAACAAATATTATTGAAAATTTTCTTTTTGAAAGAGATAATTATAGATAAAAGAAATATATAAAAAATGACCGATTAACTAATACACGTTTTTCGTTCAAGAGAAATTACGATAGAAGAAAAAAATTTATAATTGAAAGGAAGAGTACGTGTCTAGTTTTATTTTTCTTTCTCTTTTTTTCTTTTTTTTTTTGTTTTTCGAAGATTATACAGATATTACGGTGACGCATCGAACACGAGAAATGATACGCGTCGAAATTCTGCTTGAGTTTCCATCGGCGGAAATTCGTAGAGAAGGTCGATTAACTCACCTGGTCACGGTTGGCGTGGAAGCTACCCCGGGGGATCGTGCCGGATAACTTCGTGGACTTCCCGACATCAAGTACTCTGCAACATGCACCAAATCGTTCGCCGTTAATACTACGCTACGTAAAGTGAAATTCGTCGTCGATTGAGGGGACGCGTTTGCCTTTCCCTCTGACTTTGCGAACTTCTCTCGGAGTTCTCTCTCTCTCTCTCTCTCCCTCTCTTTCTCTCTCTCTCTCTCTCCCTCTCTTTCTCTCTCTCTCTCTCTCCCTCTCTTTCTCTCTCTCTCTCTCTCTTATTCTGTGTGTATGCGAGAATGTAATTCGAGAAAAAAGTTTAAGCGAAACGTTCTTATAAATTCTAATGTCATTCATGTATAACGATTTTTGTTGGATGGTGTTCCTTTCAAATTAAGTAATATTTCTTTTCTCGATCATAACATTTTATATAAATTATTTTTCACCCTCGTTCAATTAATTTTGCATTAATAATGAGATCGTAAGAATTTCATTTTTTTTTAATCAAACTATTTCGATTTTTATAGCGCTTAAAAATGATATTTAATAGTTCGTAAAAGTTTAAAGAACTTTATAAAAAATTTTGATATCGATCACTGATCCAGATTCATATCTTCTTCGTTTCTAAAATCAGCTCTAAGTAATCCTTCGTTTCTTCGAACTTACAAAGACGACGACTATGACTACCATTACACGGGAAGGTCGACGTAACTATTTGCGTTTCGTTATTCCTCTCTCTCTCTCTCTCTCTTTCCTTCTCTCTCTTTCTCTCTCCCTCTCCCTCTACCTCTTCCCGTGCGTATATGTATGTATAAGCTTGGGTCTACCGGCTCGAAACGTCATGCATATTCTAGCTGATGGGACGTCGCGAACTACCTTCCTTTTATCTGTATAGTTAATGAGATCATGACTAATGTAACCGGCACTGACGTTCCTCTCTCTCTCTCTCTCTCTCTTACTCTCTCTCTCTCACTCTCTTACTCTCTCTCTCTTACTCTCTCTCTTACTCTCTCTCTCTCTTACTCTCTCTCTCTCTTACTTTCTCTCTCTTTCTCTATTTCTATCTCTATATTTCTCTATCTTTCTCTTTTTCTCTATCGACCCCGTAGCTTTCGAAACCGTCTGCTGCCTGCTTTTTTTCCAGCTGAAAAAAGAGGGACAAATTGTCGAAACTTTTCACGAGTAACGACGACGACTTTACTCTCCCCCTACCATCACCTCCCTTTTCCTCCTGTTCTTTGAGAAAGCTAGACGAGAACGTATCGATCAACTTTTGGCCTCGCCTAATATTAAAGAATTTCTTCCTGTCAGATCATATGATCGATGCGATTCCTTCGGAAATACGAGGGATCTCTTCTTTATCCTGCGAAAGAAGCACTTAGAGAGACTATCTCTCTCTTTCTCTCTCTCTCTCTCTATCTATTTCATTCTCTCTCTCTCTCTCTCTCTCTCTATCTATTTCATTCTCTCTCCCTCTCTCTCTCTCTCTATCTATCTATCTATCTATCTAGCTTCTTCATCGTATATGCATATATAAATATATATATATATTGAACAAATTTATGTATCTTTCCATTTGATTGCAAAATTCCTTTTGTTATTAAGAACAAAAATACTACGATCTTGAAAGACGATTAATATTTTTTTCTCTTTCCACTCTTTTCTTTTCGAAAATTCGCTCGCGTCGAGGCGCGACAAAAGAAACGAACATTTTGTTACGAGAACGCGAAATGCTTTTTCCTAGTGTATAATCTCCACTTACAATAGTGTAAGGCTCCCTCTCTGACTGTTGGTGACAGCATAATCTCCCTTTTCCCTATCTCTTTCTTTCTCTCTCTCTCTTTCTCTCTCTCTCTCTCTTTATAGATATACCTATATATACTTCACAGTCTCTTTCAACGCGTAGATTATACGGATAAAACATTAGAATTTCATCAACAAGTTCGGAGAATATCTCTAGGAAAAGCAGACTCGTGCAAAGACTCTTTATAAATTCAAACGAACGATAATAATAACTTCTGTGTTCTCCGTTAAACGAGAGAAAGAGAATAAATTTGAAAGGGGGATTTTAAATCAAGTTGAAAAAATAGAAACTCGGCACGTGACATAGAGAGAGAGAGAGAGAGAGGGAGAGAGAGAGAGAGAGAGAGAGATAGAGATGTTATTCGTTCCGCGAACTTCTCTTCATTCGCCCGTTTCTTTGGTAATTTGTCATTGTCTACAACTTCGAAGATCGTTTCTTCGTTCCTCATACTCTCTTCGAAGATAAAGTATGACTTACTACTGTGCCGTAAAGGATGCAGTATGCTCGTGTTTCGGTCACTTTTTCTTCCCGCAGATTTCAAAAATCTCGTCGATGTCGATTTCTTCGAGAAAGAGAGGAGTGTCTCTTGGATTTTATTCTATTGTATTTTGTCGAATAAATGACGATGAACGATGCGTTCGTATGAGAAAAATAAATTCTCTATCTATCTAAAGTTCGAACGTTAGATAAATACTTTCTTTCTTTGTTTTCTTTTATTTGTTTCTTTTTTTTTTTTTTTTTTTTAGAATTCGACTAGATAAAATATTTAAATATGTATTTGTACGTCTGTGCATGTTGTAATTATTTTTCTTTCATGTAAAAATTTAACCAGAAAATCGACATGAACTGGTTAATCGATCGAAAAAAAATAGAAAACTATGTATTTTTATTATACTTTTTACTTTGATTCATTTCAGTTTGATTCATGATCAGTTTATCATCATTTTCGTTCAATATCAACATTTGATACAATCAGAGTTCTTGTTGACAAGGCGGTAGCCACTGTTTTCGACTACAAAGCGATCGTTTCCGAGAAACACGAAGGGACTGCCGACAGATTCCAACATAGAGTAACAGTGCCATAGTCTTTGTCATTTCAAGCATACAAATTGACAGCTGTCAGACGCAAATGACATGGCGACCGTACTTAAGCTCAGTACACACATTATATATATATATATATATATATATATATATATATATATATATATATATAATATCCTATGGTTACGGTAATTTTCTAGATATGATTTTCTTGAACTTATTTCAATCGATATGTACCGATCAGCGATAATACCAACGTTTTTTTTCTGTTATTTTCTTCTTTTTTAAGAAAAATATCAAGATTGACAACTGTGAAATCTTCTTGAAGCTAATAGAAACATTTCACTTTTTTTCTGTATAAATTTTTAATTTAATTTCCATAATTAAGCTTTCCTAATATATTATAATTATCGGATTTTAATTTTGATAGAATTTTTTTTTTTCTAGATTTCAATCATACAATCTTCGTAACAACAACGAAAAAATATAGTTTTTCTATGATGCAAGTTTTATACGAGAAATTCCAATTACAGAAGCTACTTGCATTTTCTTCACTGACCATAAACTAACGTCTGTCAAATTCGGTTCGATAATGTTTGACACACGCGAATGTAGCGAGCTGTCCTGTCGATAAGCACAGACAGACTGAGAGAAACAAAAAGAGAGAGAAAGAGAGAGAGAGAGAGACAGACAGACAGAGAGAGAGAGAGAGAGAGAGACAGACAGACAGAGAGAGAGAGAGAGAGAAATAGAGAGAGAAAGAAAGAGAAAGAGCTTCTATAGCAAAGAGTCAGAAAAACGAAGACAGACATTTGTTTCGTCTTCGTAGTCATGGTGATAACACGAAGAAGATGCCTACTGGTGATCTACTCGAAAAGAAAGAGGCTTTGGAAAAAAGGCACTCTGAAATTCAGGAGACATTTCTCTTACAGCTACTAACCACAAATATACACACATATATACATACATATATACATACAGATACATTCACTTGCAAAGAAACGAAACGATTCTCTCTCTCTCTCTCTCTCTCTCTCTCTCTCTCTCTCTCTCTCTTTACTTTTTCTTTTTTGCTTT
>NC_140812.1:4152500-4155000 GCF_050613455.1 Vespa mandarinia
GGCAGTCCGCCAAGGAATCTCTGGAGCGCGACGCTTACCTTTTTCTCTTCTATGGGAGTTCGTTGCTAGTATCGTTATATATGTACACCATCGCGCATATCCGGTCTTCCTGGAAGGCGACTTTTGCTCGATTTCAAGATAGCAATTCTACGTTTTCTACAGTGCAACAATTTTAGAAAACAAATCTTGTAAAATTATCTTTTGTTTTTAAGATAATTTATGAGAAAATCTTAGAACCCAGGTGATAATTTTATAAAATAAGAAAATGTTGTTTATAAACATTTCTTGTGAAAAATGATACTTGTTGTTACGTTTCTATTGTATAATCAACGAAACGATCAAGAAAGCAATAGATGGAAGAAAGTTAATGTCCAGTAAACGTCCGTTATTCTAGAAAGTCTTAGTTCGTACAAACAACATAACCATAGATCATAATAGTTTGGATGGGTCTCTTGATCGAGAGTGAGTCTGGTGGAAACACGATATCATAATGCATCGAACGCTCGTTAAAGCACCAGAGGTGTATCTCGAATGAAACATAAATGTACATGCAAATAAAACGTAACGTCGTTTAGAGGAGAGAGAGAAAGAAAGATAGATAGAGAGAGAGAGAGAGAGAGAAAGAGAGGAGACAGAATAAAGAAAACTTAAAGAAGAAGAGAAGGAAAGTAGTATCGTGTTTTTAGAGAGTGAAAGAGAAGGATATTGCTTACTCGATAAATTCGTATCTTCGCGGTCGTAAAACGTAAACGCGTTTCTCCGTCTCCCCTCGTTCCTCTCCTCTCTCTCTCTCTCTCTTTCTCTTTCTCGAGAAGAGACTGAGACTCGGTAAACACTGGCTTGATTAACGATAATGGTAGCACACGACGATTTCCAATACTAGTTTCGCCCTCTCGATCGGTTCGTCGACTCGGTTTGGACAGAAGGGAATCGAAGAGGAGGGTGAGGGTGAGGGGGTTAGTGAGAAGTGTGTGTATGGTCTCTCTGTGTGAAGTGTGCCGAGGACAAACCATCGACACATATCGAGCAACGAGCAACGTTGGTTCCGTAATGCATGAACCGTTGAACGTATGTACAACGACTATTCGATGAGCGACGTAATCCCGGGGAATGCGTGCTCGGACATTCTGATTAGTGCTTTACATCTTACGACAATCGAACGACGTGTTATTAATTCTCCATCTTTTTTCGTTCCTTACGCCTTTAATTTTTTTCGAAATACAAATACATTGATAATAATATGAGCATTATATATTAGACAGATTATTCAATATTGATTCTTTTTGAGATTTATAACAAATTTCTAATTAGTATTATTATCTATCATATATATCGTATTATATTAATAAATTTACAAATGAATCGTTAGAACATTTTTAATAGTCAAGCACACATTGACGATGGTTTAACATTTATTTTTATTTCTGATTCGTTACAAACTGTTTATCTTCTTTTTGACTTTGTCTCAACAACTGAATTTCTTTTTCTTTAACGAGATAATCTTCCATGAGATACGAAAATATCATCGCTACATCGCAGATAGTGATTTCCCGCGACGTCCCACTTTCTTGCTCGTCGTTAGCGTTTACCTAAACTAATTCGTTGCGTCCGTGTATTTAACCAATTCTCTTGCGGATCCGTCGACGACTACTACTTCTACGAATTAGAGTGCATGAGAAGAGAGAGAGAGAGAGAGAGAGAGAAAGAGAGAGAGAATTTCTCGATCGAGGTCACGTCATGTGGGAAAAGGAAGAAGAAGCAAAACGACGCTCTCGAGGAGTGCCTCGTAAACTAGGAAGAATGTGAATTCTCTTTCTTTCTCTCTCTCTTTCTCTATCTCTCTATCTATTTATCTATCTATTTGTCTATCTATATCTCTTTCTCTTTATATCCCGCAAATGTATCGTTTTTTTCTTTACGTACGCCAACCAAATAATGGGAAAGCTAAAATGCACTACGAAAGATACTCTCGATAACTTTTTACAACTATTTTTATCGTTCGTTTCGAAATAATTAAAGTATCTCTTTTAACTTATATAAAGGTTTATATATATATATATATTCGGGTGATAATTTCTCAAATTACGTGAAAACTTTTTCTATTCATGAGATAATCGTAAAATGTATTCTCCAATGAAATTTTTATTGCCATCAGCGTGCAGATTGATAAATCTCTTCAACCCTCCATAACCTCAATTTTTCTATCGTGTCTAGCAAAAAATTATATATATAGTATATCTGATGTGACAGTTATGGTTGAAAATAGATAATATAAACTTTTGATATGAAGTAAAAATTAATTTTGCGTCGCGATAAAATGAGAATAAACTTAAAAAGTAACGATATATAAAATAGCGCGATCTCGAAGTTAAATAGCTTTGTAAAGGGTTAAATTTACAATTAGTATTATACAGATTACAATCAGTATTAAATGAATCGATTAAACAATGATAAGAAATGATTTCAACTTCGGTTAACTTTTTATCTTAAATATCATTTT
>NC_140812.1:4157500-4170000 GCF_050613455.1 Vespa mandarinia
CGTTAGCGCTTTTGTTCCGTGCGAATCTTATTAGCGACAACCATTTTATAGGGAATCGAGTTAAGCACAGTTTTCTGCATTAATCCTTCCGTTCTTCTCCCCTATCTTTCTCTCTCTCTCTCTCTCTCTCTCTCTCTCTCTCTCTCTCTCTCTCTCGTTCTATTTCTATCTCTCATTTTCTCTCTATGTCTATCCATCCTCCATCGTTCGGCACTGAAATACTTTTGGTCGTGTTCTGCGATTACCATATAATGAAGAATATTTTGAATTAAACGATCCGATCGTTTTTCGATGGAATTAATTGATCGAGTTTTACCATCGCGTTAAAAATCAAAATTTTAACAAAATCATTTTCCAAATATATTTTATCTTTCTCTTTTATAAATTAAAATGAATTATTCCAAGGAAATTAATTTTTTGATTTTTTGAAATAAGAACAAATACGAAGATTTTATTTCTTTGTTTTTTAATTTAAGCAAAAAAAGGCTTTTATGAAGAATTTTTTCCCTCTATAAAAATTTAGTTGTATAATAGACAAGTTTCACGTTTGATTATACATATCGAGGTTGATCTCAAAATCTCTCCATCTCTCTCTCACTCTCTCTCTCTCTCTCTCTCTTTATTATTATAGGTAACTGAATCTGTATTAATTCTAGGTAGGTATTTCTGTTGTTGGATTACACCAAAAGAGAAAGAGAGATAGATAGAGAATGAGAGAGAGAGAGAGAGAGTCGGAGAATTCGTAACTCCGAAATTCGTATCCTGGTGTGTTTGCTGGTAGCACGCGGCCGTGTAATTAATGCCCTAATGTTTAAAGTCGAAACGCGGTAATTAGCTGTGAATTTGAGCTAACGTCTGATTAAATTAAATATTCAGCTAATATTTAGCTAACGTTCATGCGCCATTACGAGAATCCTATTGTTAAATGAACGCACGCATTATGTTCATTCCGAAACCGGAAGCGTGGATTTTTAATTTTCACGATACTTTATCAATACCGGCGTTTTTTCAAATAAAAAAAAAATTACATAACTTTTTCTTTACGTACATTTAATTACATATATCTTTTTTTTTTTTAGAACTATTGCTTTGTTTTTGTTCTTGAAGAAAAATCGTCGTTCTTTTTCAGAATGAAGAAAATTTTTTTTACTTTTCCCCAACTCTATCTACTACAATGAAGAAAAGAAGAAGAAAACGAAGAAAAAAATACGAATGCTAGAAGGGGGGAAAAAGAAAAAAGAAAAAAGAAAATAAAAGTAAAAATAATGGGTGAGTGATAAAAGATAGCGACGATTCGACGAGGAAAAGCAAAGATCGCGTTCACCGTCCACGCGTTTCCCGTCACGATCGGAATCCTCAAGAGAAATTCTCCCCTTTTATTCATCGTCCATATTCCCTCCTTCTTCTCCTTTCATCGATCGGCCAACGCCTCGAATTGTTCCAATGAGCGAGAGCGTTACATCGACTCCCTACGAGGACGAGGACTGTGTGCTCATCCATTCGAATACGATCGCACATCGACTATCTCTTTCTCTTTCTTTCTCTCATAATAGAAAGATAGAGACCCGTAGGCCCGTATAATTTTCCAGAGCGACAAATCATTCTCGGAATGATTTTTGTTTGCCAAAGTGAAATTCGCCGGCTCGATTCGTGCGAGATTATATAGGTTGGTGAATACGTAAAAGGGTGAAGAAGGGTGAAGAGGTATAGCTTTGAGAAAAGGGAGAATCGAACGATCTCTATCTCTCTCTCTCTCTCTCTCTCTCTCTCTCTCTCTCTCTTTCTCTTTCTCTCTCCCTCTTTCTCTCTCTCTTTTTTCTTTCACATAGTCATAGCCATTCTCTTTTTTTTCTTCTTTTTATTCTCTCTCCCTCTCTCTCTCTCTCTCTCACTCTCTCTCTCCCTCTATCTATCTATTTCTCTCGATTACCGCAGGGTAATCGTTTTTACTTTGGAGACTTTAACCGTTCACGCAGCAGTTTCGAGAAGAGAAAAGGAGGTTGAGGAAGAAGAGGGAGAGGAAGCAAAGGACGATTCATTCGCAGCATAGTGGAATTGCCGTCTCGTCTTGGCGACCCACATAGAGAGAGTGAAAGAGAAAGAGAGAGAATGAAAGAGAGAGAAAGAGAAAGAGAGAGAGAGAGAGAGAGAGAGAGAGACCGTTTCAGCGTGCACTCCAAAAGCATTAATTGCGCGGCGCTAATAAACGACGAGCCCCTATCGTTTTCCCATCTTCCTCGTCGCTCCTGCTTTTCCGGCCTCGTGAATAATTATATGCGAGCGCATTAATGCCACCGCACGAAATGGAGACGGCGTTGCAGCGGCCGATCCTGGGGAGAAACAAACCAACAAGAAAGAGAGAGAGAGAGAGAGAGAGAGAGAGAGACTTTGCTTTGTGTTCCTTCTTGAATACTCGCTATATTCAACCTTATTATTCGAGTTTCAACGTTCAGTATTTAACGTAAGATTGAACAAATAAATAGCTAATTTAATTGAAAATTATATTCAATGAACAAGGAACACATCATAATAGTGATTCATTTATCAAGAATAAATCAATGAAGTAGAGAGAAAGAGAGAATATTTTTCGTTTGAAGAAATTCGTTATATTCAACGTTGTTATTCGAGTCTCGATGTTTGATAATTAAAATAAGATTCAACGAATACATAGTTAAATTATTTGAAAATCATGAAGAAGGAACAAAAAGTACTTTATATTGTATTTGTTGTTCATTAATACTTGTGAAAGATATAGGATATATATATATATATATTTATATATATATATATATATATATATATATATAGAATTTAGATATATATATATATATATATATAGAATAATCGTAGATATGTGACGATTGTTAAGCGTTTTCGAGACAATTTGAAAATACGTTTTATCCGAGGGAGAAGATAAATAAGAGCGAATTACTAAAAGGAAGGAGTGAGAGGTTGCTACCACGTTTGCGATTTGTTTACGAAGCCGCCACCACTACCATCGCCACTACTACTGGCACAAGCAGCCTGCGTAATTTCATTTTAGATAAGAGTCTTAAGCCCCTCACAGAGAATATTTGCATTTTGTCCGTGTATTCATCCGAGTTTGTTTGCTTTATCTTCTAGCTGCACCGTATATTTGTGTAAACTATACTTATTAATTATCGACTACTTGCCCTGCCACGTCTAACTTCTCGCTTTGTACAAACAACGAACGAGAAGAAGAAACAAGAAATGGTGAGAAAGAGAGAGAAAGAAAGAGAATCGATAGTATTACACTAGGGAAACGCATTTAAAGCGTTTTAGATATTTTATGCGTTAACGAGGACGAAGGAAAACAGATATCGTTACGATCTCGCTCCAGCGATATTATTCTACGTTACCAAAACGAAGGGTGAAGTAAAATAACATTTTTCAGATTGGATTAGCCTACAATAGTACTCTATCCCGTAGAAAATAAAACATTATTGATGAATACAAAAGATCTTTATAATAAAACCAACTTCATCTACTAAATAGAAATTAAACAAAACAAAAAAAAATGAATAACTAGTACTATTAATAATTATGACATTTAATTAATATTATGTATTCACTTATATCCCATATATTCAATTTAGATGTAATATGTATATACATGCATTGCATATGTATGACTATTAATCCTGAAAAATTGGCCCATTGACAATTTCGTTAAGAGGTTAAATTTTCTCATGTAACGATTCGGGATGACTATTCAACCCATCCTGACCGAATTCGTCGCGCACCTGACGCGACCCCAATGAGAACGATAAAAATTCAAAGCACCCTAGGAACAGGAGCATCTACGAGTTTAAATAGATCTCCCCCTTTTTAAAAGAGAGAGAAAGAAAGAAAAAGAGAATGAAAGAAATATAGATAGCTCTAGATAGCCAGATAAAATGAGAAAGACAGTGTAAGGGGGTAAG
Organism: Vespa mandarinia; assembly: GCF_050613455.1. Taxonomy (NCBI): domain Eukaryota; kingdom Metazoa; phylum Arthropoda; class Insecta; order Hymenoptera; family Vespidae; genus Vespa; species Vespa mandarinia. The sequence continues at coordinate 4,161,445 of NC_140812.1, forward strand.
TGGGAGGGTAACAGGAAGGGTGCTCGAGCCGCACATTCGAATATCCTTCGAGCGACGACGTACAATGGAATACCACCCGCATCCAATCGATTTCTCCGAATTCAATTAGTCGCAGCATATTGCCGGCTGCGAATAACCGAACGAGTCCTCTGCCAGTCCGATGACAACGACGACGACGACGAGGACGACGACGACGACGTCATAGCGTCTATCGTCGAACGTTTCCCTGCGTTTACTAGATTTAGTAAGTGTCCAGTTAAACATTCATTCGACGTACGATACGTAACGTCAGCCGATAAGCCAGCATTATTTTCAAGCTCTCATTCATTGTGTTCAAAAAGAAAAGTGAAAAAGAATAGTCATAAAAAAAAAGGAAAAGAAAAAAGGAAAAAATAAATAAAACAACAATTACAAATACAATTTCATAAAAATCAGGTTGGATAAAACATAAAACGTAATAAGTAAAAATCATAGAAAAAGAAAAAAGAACAAAAAAAAAAAGAAAAAGAGTGAGCAACCCCACTGCGTTTTAAATTCGAAGTTGACGGTGGAAAGTATATGACGGTATACCAAAGGGGGTGGCCTTACAAATCCACCCTGACATGGTGCATATACTAAGCCACGGCGTACAGTTAGAGACAGTAGGTCGACTTATGCGAGCCACGTGCGCGTTCCGTTCTAATTTGCTTACGAGCAACGGGGCCTTAAAGTACAATGCGTCATTGCGTGGGTGAGGGGTGGCAATAACGGTGGTGGTAGTAGTGGTGAAGAGGGGTAAGAGAGGAGGATCGTACGTGCGTCGATGGCTCTTTCAAACAATGCTAGCCGTGTCCTACTCTTTCGCTTCCTTATTGTTTTACTCCGCTAGAAGAGTAGAGTTCTCGCTATAGAAACGGGCTATTTAAATCAACGGTAAATACACAGAGTGAAAAAGAGAAAGAGAGAGAGAGAGAGAGAGAGAGAGAGAGAGAGAAAGAGAGAAAGAATGAGACCGGTCCAGAGTATTATTGGGACGCTGACTCCGTTGAGGTAGGTTCCTATGGATCTCCGTTGGATTTTAACTGACGTTAAGGGTCCCACTCTTCTTTGTCAGTCCCTTTTTTTCGGACATTTAACGTCCCTTCGAAGGGAGTTTTTGTACACGAGTATACCGATCTCATGGGATAAATACGATAACACTCTTCTTCGATAGAAATTTAAATAGTGGTGTTCTTTTTTACATTGGGATATTCTTATAATAGAGAATTGTATGCGAATATATAAAAATATAAAAAAAAAAGGTAATATCTTTTCGTGAGTAGTAATAACGAATAATATTCAATATAAGATAACTTCCCGTTAAAATCCATCGAAGTAAAATTGTTTCAATATGGAATTTTGAGATAAGAACGGGAAAGAAAGTTTTTATCTTTCTCCCTCTCTCTCTCTGTTTCTCTCTTTCTCTCTTCCTTTTTCAGAGTCGAAACATTTTATTTCATTTTCTCGTTTCGCACTCGTTACGGATATATCCGTATTTAAAGTCTGGTTAAGACATCCGTGGAAAACCTGAGGAAAGTAATGTAATCTTGAAAAGTGAGAAAAGAGGGCTTAAAATTTGCATATATTTTTAAAATATGTGTGCGTTAGAATATTATATTAAGAATATTTATCACGAGTATCGTGGGATAAATAATATTTGTATAGTTTTTACATTGAGTTGGAAATAAATTTGTTTGATTACATCGAATCTATGGAGAAAGCTTCGCGTTACATTGAAATGTTAATCGTTTTATCGTTATTTTATCGATTACATCGAGATCTCCGTGACAGGTAACACAAACCGGTGATCGATTTAAACGAACTAACGTTCGTTTGGCCTCGTTTAATTGATCGCAATTGGTCCTCTCTTTCTATTCGTGTATGATCGCGATCGCATAATCCAAATTCGATCGACGAAGTAAACTCTATTACGATTTCAGGCAGAACTAGAACGACGAGAGAGCTATCATAAATTGCGCGCTCAAACTAATGCCGGGGCCGTGCGGATTGAATTGCAATTAATTGGCAGTAACCGGAGTATGATTAAATTACAGCTTATTCGTCACGGCCGAAAACAGCTGCACACCATCGATTAATCACGCTTTAATTAACTTTATTCCGGTTACCGAGAAATGAACTCGAGATCGTCCAAGTTCGACCTTGATATGCATATCGTTGTTTATTATCATTTATACTTCATAATAATTGTAACGCTGACATATATGAAGAATTTTCGGATATCATCATTTTCATCGTTAGGACAAAAAGGAGTTATCAAAATATGTATATATGCATATATATGTCTATGTATCATGTACAAATTGTCCAATAATTCAAGCAGATTATGCGTCGATAACAATAGATTTGCATTGCAGATTAGAATGACGAGACTTGGAGCATTTAAGGTAGACAAAATGATAAACTTGTTATTGATATACAATTCTAGAGACACAACTTTTTTTGCGAATAATTATTCATGTTTGAGGTCTCCGATGCAACGATAAAATTCACGCGGGAAATCACTCAAGCCCTTTCTCTTTCTCCACCGTCCCTTTTTACGCGGGATAACCAAGTTAAAAAAAAAGCGAAATCGTCGTCCCGGACTTATCAGATACGATCGATCATTATATTACCGTAATCCGTCTATTACGGACAGTCCTGGGGCTTGTACGTTTTCCGCGTGATTTATTAACACTGACAGACGTCGGGGTCGGTTTATAAGCGACAAATTATTCGCGAATCAAACGTTCAAAAGTATCGAGATTTGATCCATTTTCGGGATGACATATTAACCTCCGGAGTATCAGTCTGATGTCACGTTGGTTCAACCACGCATGTAACGTTGTCTATATGAGATGAATTTAGATAAACTGAGGATATGTATATATACATACAAACGTAAATATATGTGTATGTGTGTGTGTGAGTGTGAGTAGTAGAAAATATATACATATATATAGTATAGATAGTCATGATGTAAATTTACAAGCGAGATATCCATTTTATTTTTGAAAATAGAATTCCCGTTAGAATCGATTAATCAAAAGTGTTCTATCTTAATTAATATTTTTATTAATATTCGAATATTTAATATTCAAATTATTTGACTAGTGATCAATTAGTTAGTACGAAGTATAAATTTGAGAAAAGAGTAAGGCGATCAATGAAAATTCTCTGTTATTATTCCCATTTTGTCTTTCATCAACGACATAATGTTTTTATAATTACGCCATAAGAATAATAATCGCGAATCGATTCTAATATCATCTTTCAATATAATCTTTAAAACTTACCAACGCGATCTATGTCTTCTTGAGTGAAGTAGTGATGCATAGCTGTTACTGTGGATGGCTTTTCGGTTTGCGGTAGCAATTGAATCACTCGACCGACAGTTTATGGCCGTACGATGATCATCGCGAGCAATACAGTGGTCACTTTGCTCCGCTATTACTCACTTCCATCTCAAACACAACGACGACATCGACCGTTCGCCACTTCCGTTCTGGGATTGTTCCTGCTATTATTTCGGTGACGGCGGTACGCCCGAAATCCGCCGTTGTTGAATACGACGACGAAGATTCGCCGAACGTGCGATTCCGCGTGCGGAAATGAATGGAATTACCCGATTTAAGGGAACGTTCACACCTTCGATAAATCGACTCGGTTCATTGTACTGTTATGACGGAACGTAGTGAATGACGTTCAATTCTGTTTTAATATATCATCGTCATTGTCGAACATCAGAGTTCGTACTATCGATCGGTTTCTATATTTTATTTCCATATAAAAAACTCCGTTTGTCGTTTAAAAATTTAATAAAAATAAAAAATGACGAAAGAGATCGAGTTTGGACGTAAACGAAAGAAAAAAGAAAAACACGACTCTCTCCCAAGGACACAACACACGTGACCGATTGTTTACAGTTTGGTTTATTATTTTTTAATTATTTTTTTTTTTTCAACTAGACACGCGTCATCGTCGAAATTTATAGAAATCCATCGAGAGTTTTATACACTTTCAATACCTTTCACTCTTTCTTTCAACCCCCTACCAATTTCCTCCCTCGAACACCCCTCTTCTTCCTCTCTCTCTCTCTCTCTCTCCCTCTCTCCCTTTCTCCCTCTCTCTCTTCCTCTTCCTATCCACTCGTGTCTCTATCTCTCTCCCCGTCCCCCCCCCCCAAAGATCGAGGACCAGTGGACTGGTCTCCGCGGCGAAGTATCACTCTCTCCCTCTCTCTCTCTCTCTCTCTCTCTCTCTCACTCTTTTAGTTGACGTGCGCGTCCTGTACCACGAGTGCGAGTGAGAAGTAGAGACTAGAGAAAAAAGAAGATACGAACGGACATACGAACGACGAACGAAGAAACAACAACGAGTAATAGTAAACACTCTGATCCTCCAGATAGAACGACAATCACACGGCAACGTTTAAAACACCCTCGCAATGATAAATTATCAATCGGTAAGGAGGTTAAGAACACAGGAGAATTGTCGCACGAACCGATAAAACGAGCTCGACAACATTGTGGTACAGCGCAGCCGACGCGAGCCGATTCTGCGCAGAGTTCAGTATTCTCGTAGGCGGTTGCACGCTACTCGTGTGTAAGAGAGAAAAAGAGAGAGATAGAGATAGAGATAGATAGAGAGAAAGAGAGAGAGAGAGAGAGAGAGAGAGAGAGAGAGAAAGAGGGTTCGACGGTGGCGCCATCGAAGGATGAACGGACAGAGGGGCGACAACGGAGGGGAGGACATCCTGGTGCCACCTGCACTTCCCTCCTCTTCTTCTCTTTCACTTTCTCTGTCTCGTTCTATCTCTATTTTCGTCTCTCTCTCTCTCTCTCTATCTCTCTCTCTCTCTCTATCTCTATCTCTACCTTTCTCTCTTTCTCTCTCTCTTGGTAAGCTCGGCTAACTTCCCCGTTCTCTCGGCAACGCGCCGCAGCCGCCTCCACGGCCTGCGGTATCGATTGGCCCAGTTGTCCCTCGTCAGAGCGCGGCGGTCGCTCTAACATCCGAACGCGACCCACCATCACCACTGCCACCTTCTTCCTCGCCATCTTCACCTTCGATCACTCCTCTTCCTTCTCCTCCCTTCTTTTACTACTTCTTCTTCTTCTTTTTCACCCTCTTTCTTTTATCTATAAGTTTATTTTTTAATCACATCCTTTAACCCATCGTCCCAAACATCTTGTCTACGTTAATACCGATTTCATTTGATAATCGCTATTATTCTGTATTTATCCTATTCGATTCTATTTTTAACTTTATCATTCTTACATTTGAAGTTACTTTATTATCTTTGTACCAAGTTTATTCTGACTGTTATTTCTTACCGTTTCACCGTTTTAATTGACTGTGTATGCTCTCTTCCTATGCATTTTACTCTTTACATTTGCTTTATGTTACTCTAGTTTCTCTTATTATTGTTACTCCGTTTTGCGTTTACTTTATACTTATATGTCTCACTTTGGTTTTCGAAGTATTATCTCTTACTATCGCTTATTATATTTTTCAGTTTTCCAAACATGTATCTCTACAGAGACATAGATAAATAATATTTTTCTATTCTTTATCTTTTATTGTTTCTTCCACGATCTTTCCAGATATGACTTTTCTCAATTATTATTATTATTATTATTATTATTATTATTATTATTATTACTATTACTATTATTATTATTATTATTATTATTATTATTGTTATTATTATTATTATTATTATTATTGTCGTTATTATCGTAGAGATATCGTTTGTTTTGTTATCTACAAATGCATTTTTAGAGTTTACTTCTTATCTCGTGTTTCCCTTTCATCCCTGGCTAATGGTTACTCTCCCCTTCTCTCTTTATTTAATCGTTTTTGGTTTATAGAGAAAGGGAATACGTCGATAGCTACGACTACGAGGACGATGACATCTCTTCGAAAGTGGACTCGAGGATTTTCCGCTTGGTCGCGCACTATCAAGTCAGATGATCTTTCGATTTCGCGATAGTCCCGAGACGCTGGATGTCGGTTGTGCCCTTCCGCTCGATCGCTGTAAACACTGACCAGTTCTATGCTACTACTATTACTACTACTATCTACTACTACTTCCTTCTCTCTCTTTCTCTCTCTCTATCTCTCTCTCTCTCTCTCTCTCTCTCTCTCTCTCTCTATCGACTAGTCGACTCATCGATTTCAAACGGAAGAGACAAATTTAAGAAATGTATGTGCGGTCATTTCTTATGTAAGGAGAAAGATGTTTGTTTTCTAAGTCTGATCGTAACGGACTATGACTACTTTCGAGAAATTCGAATCGGACAGAAAATATTTGTCGATCGATACAATTATTCTTATGAAGTACAATTAATATAAAAACTGAAATTGTCATCAATCGGATAAAAAATAATCGATCAAATTTTCGCGCATTCACATAAATTAATATAAAAAATAATATTAATAATCCTTGAAATAAGAAAAAAAAAAATAAAAAAAAATAAAAAAATAAAAAAAAAATAAAAAAATAAAAAAAAAAATATAAAAAATAAAATAAAAACAGAGAAATATATCGCAATTGTTATGACTACGATATGAGACTCATATAATAAGAAAGATAATTCTTCTTTCGTAGTTATAATAGTAATAATAATGGTAGTAATAGTAATAGCAGCAGCAGAAGGTTGTCGTCCTAAGTTCGGTAGAAGAAGTTAAAGAATCAAAGATGTACTTTCTCTCATCGCGGAGAGGTGCGTCTAACAACAATAAGAAGACCGGGGAATAACTCGTAGAGGGAATACGACGAAGGGGACGATGTGCTGCTGCTTGCCACGGGTCCGTGACTAGTGCGAAACAGAAAACAAGAGGGAGTATAAACGACAAAGGAGCTCGGCATTATTATATGCCAGGGCTTAATGCATGACAATGCCAAGCAGACTGTCTCTCTCCCTCTCTCTCTCTCTCTCTCTCTCTCTCTCTCTCTCTTTTTCTCTATCTCTGTTTCTCCTTCTCTCTCTTTCGTTCCTGGGTTGTTCCTGCGGGCATTGGCTCAAGCACCGCCACGGGACTGTCGCTTCACAATGCTACGCTAACAAGGTCAGCAATTAATGAATCGTTGGCAATGTGTTGCCAGAAAAATACGCGGACCTGCTGGGACCGATGTATTATTAAGGAGGCGGTTTCTACGCTTTTTTCATCCCTTAACTACTCGTTTCTCTTCGCTCGTTTTTCTTCTTTCTCTCTCTCTTTCATTCTTTACCATTTTTTTTTCAAAAATGTAACATGGACCAGTTCATTCGACCGATAATAAAAAACTAAAACTTTTAATTAAAGATAAATTCTTATCGGTGTCTCCATTTTATTTATTGTACTTTATATCATTGAAATCATTGTACTTGTATAATTATAAATTTGAAATCGTATTATGATCGAACGTGGAACGTTCGTTCCAATGTATTTCTTTTTTTTTCTTTTTTTTTTTTTTACTTCAACTTTAATACTTCTCGGAAAGACGATCGATTCTAAAACGAGGGAACGCGAGTTCGTTCATCCGCGAATGTCGTGTGCCTTGGACGATCGATGTAACGGACGAACGAATCGCGAGGTCGTACCGAGGATCACCAAGGGATATATTTTACGTGGGTTAAGATACGTTTAAAGCGACCAAGTATGAGAATAAATCAAGTTCACTGGGGTCGAAATTTCCTCCGAGTCCTGTTCGGATTCGTCGCGATAGCGTTCATACTATACCATAGACAAATGTATTCTCTGTCTTTCTTTCCGTCTATTTCTATTTCTCTCTTCGTATATTCTTTCCTTTTAATAATTTTCTAAAATTATAAAAAGAGAGAAGGAAAGAAAAAAAAACATCGTCTTCGATGATATTCTTTTTCTCACTCGCATTATCGAAAGAGAGGAAATCGTTGGAATGTAAAAGAAAAAAAAAGAAAAAAAAGAGTGTATAAAAATCGTCGATTTTTATCTCATAGCCGTTATCTCTTTCACGATATCGTCTCGTTCGAAGGAGTTTGAAGGATGAATCCAATAACGTTCGAAAGCGGAAAACGGCGGATGCGAAATACGCCCGCGGGACGGAAAACGTTTTCCTAAAACAGACCAATGAGCCATCCCCGTTCCACATACATCAGACTCGTCTCTTTGGGGTCCAACGCGTTCGAGTTCGTGTCGCCATGAGCTCGTCGTCGTTCTCTCGTGTAACCAGAGCAGCACTACTGCTACTATATATACATGTATACGTATATGTATATAGATGTATAGCTATATAGAACTGTCCATGCATCATATGTTACAGATTGGTTTTAGGCAAAAGAACGGCTCTATGTATAATACCGCGGACGTTTCGAAGTCGGCGAGGGAAATGGTTGGAAAATAACGAAAGTAAAGCGACGACTATCTATTTTCGATCGTATCACCAACAACCGTGCACAACGCGAGGGCTCGTTCGTACAATTTTTTATCGTTCCAGTAGAGCCGTATCCTAACGCTCCTTTCATGGTTTCAACTAAATAACATTGGAAACCAATCGATCCTTACTCGGTATAT
>NC_140812.1:4177500-4190000 GCF_050613455.1 Vespa mandarinia
ATACTTATTCGCAATCGACGATAACACGAAAGCAAATAGAAGAGATTCCAAGAACACCGAGAATATTTCGATTATAATTTCCACTTATGGTTACCATTACTGCCTATAGACTATCGCGTGGCATTACCTTCTTGGAATCGAAAGCTCGCATGCAAATATGTGTGTCGTGCAATGACATTTAGAACGGACGAACGTGAAAGCCCTTCTTCCCACCTCTGATCTTCCACGCGACCCTCCTTCTCCTTCTACTGCTATTGCTGGTGCTAGTGCTTTCTACCCTTCGAATCGAGTTTCGATCTTTCGTTCCTTCCCCTTGACTCAATCCACCCATATGTATCTCTCTCTCTCTCTCTCTCTCTCTCTCTCTCTCTCTCTCTCTCTCTCTTTCTCTTTCTCTTTCTGTACCAAAGATCAATACACGTGCACGATTTCGCCTGCCATCTACGCTTCCATTTACTTTTATTTTATGCCTTCGATTTCATCGTAAGATCCTTTTGCAATCATAGGTATAGAACTTATCGAATCTAGTATGTGTTCTCATGTCTTTCTTTTTTTTTTCATTTAGATTGCTTTTCATCATATGGAATTTTAATCCACTATTTTATTCTTCTTTCGTTATAAAATAATAATTAAGAAAATTTATGTCAGAATGATTAATGTTTTCTAAATATAAGTTGTACTATAAGTCTCGTAATATATAATTCTTATTTATTTTTGGACATGAAAGATTACATTAAAGTGAATTAAATACTGTACATGTATTTAAATAAGTTCTTAATTGTTTTTTTCCTTTTCAAATATTCAATTTAATCTATATAAAGTTATAAATAGTCCTGTTAGGAAATTATTGAAAACGTCGGACTAGTTGAATTGAATTACGTTTAGAGCTTGAAACCGCGTCTAGCAGGAGGTATTTACTTATCCAGTGGGAAATCAAGATACAAATTTTTAAATATGCCCCGATCAGAATTTATTCAACATCTGTTATTGAAAGTTCTCAAAAGTATATTAAATCTTGATTTCTCTAACGTTATTTCCTTTGCGTAAAAACATTAGCGGGTCGTTCGATAAAATCGAACTTCTCCATATCTTTATTATGTACGTCAATTTTCACACGAATTGTGATTCACACACGTATTGTGTATTTATCGGATTATTATAGAAAAATCGAGTTACGAAAGATCTATTGAATAAAAAAAAAAAATAAATTCGATATCTCTTACATAATATTATATAAAAGAAAAAGAAATTTCGTTGTGAACATTTCTAATGAAAAATATCCCACGTAATAATAAAATTCAGTTAGTTCTACGTTATTTCATTTTATCACGTAGTCAATGGAAATGCGATTGCCCCTCAATCTTACTACCTAGATACAACGTCGGAAGCCAGTATAAAATGAGAAATCGAGAGATAGAAAGAGACAAAAAGTGTGTATGTGTGTGTGTGTGTGTGTGTGTATGGAAGAGAGAAAGAGAGAGAGAAAGAGAGAGTTAGAGAAAGAGATAAAGTACGTAGGATAAAAAGATGCAAAAGAAGGAAAAGGGCTAGATCGTACATAGTGACTCGAGCAACTGAAAGAACCACGATCATTCGCATGTTCATTAAAACGCAAACGAATTCCGTGCGTCCCTTGTGCCAGTCGGTTGACTAACTTAACGGACCGTCGTATTTCTCTTCCATGGACTACGATACATATACCTATATATATGTCTTTCTATATAAGTATATATGTATGTATAGTTGTAGAGTGTCTATGCAGAGAACGAATAAGAAAGAAAGAAAAAGAGAGAAGCACCGTGTAAACGATTACGTGCCACTCGTGGAAGCGACATCCCTCCTCCTCTTTCTCTTCACGTTCACCATCGTCGTCGTCGTCGTCGTCGTCGTCGTCGTCGTCGTCGTCGTTGCTACTGTCGCTGCTGTATCGCCGTTGGCAGTTCCGTTAAGCGGAGCACACGAGTTGACTTCGTCGTAGTGTGTCGTCGTTCTTTGCACGAACACACGTTGGCAGCGGCTCCGCGAATTGTTTTCTTTTCCACTCCACACCTTCGCCCCTTTCACCTCTGTCGTTTGTCACACGCGCCGCTCCTGCGAACCTCTCCCTTTACCTTGCCGTTCCTTTCACACACAACCCACTACCATCGTCGATGCACGATAGCAGCTCTGTTTCATTTGCAACCACCTCCATTAATATCATTCTGATTTATTTTTTTGTCGTACCTATTCTTTATTTTCTTTCTTTCTATCTGTCTTTCGAGTTTTATCTTCACTTTTTTTCTTTGCTCTTTGTTTTTCTTTCTCTTCTTTTTTCTTTCTTTTCTTCTTATCTTTTTTCTCTCTCTCTCTTTTTTTTTTTATACAGTTGGACTTAGATGCTAGAATATCGATTCGACCAGTTTTTCTTTAGACTTTGAATTATTTACCCTTAGCATGAACGAATACGAATATACCAATACATTTGACTTAGATTATCATAATTATTACTAACGCATATGTATAACGGCATATATGTTTAATTTATATGTTTAACGGAAGAAATAATTAATTAATCGTTCAGAATGAGTCCAATAAGAAATAATAAAATATTTCAAAACGAAATGAACATAATTTTTATTCTAATACTTCCATTTTCATGGAAGGCAAAAAATACAATAAAAGATTAGGAAAAGGCAAGAAAATATTCATACTTTTCAGCACAGCATGTCGTACAATAACCATCGTAAGACCGGCATACCGTAATAATGCCAGCCGATATTACTGTCCCTTCTTTTCTTTTTTTTTTCTTTTTCTTTTTCTTTTTTATCCCCCTGGAGTGTCGTTTCAGCGGCTTCCGCCAATTTGAACCTATGACGTATCGATCCAGCACTCACACCATTACCAACGCTCGTCCTGCCACCTTCGTTATCCGCTCGACGATGTTACGAGCCGCGAAGGTATTACAACTTTCATCGGCATTTGACGATTCTTCCTCCTTTTCCTCCTCCTCCATTTTCTTCTCCTCCACGACCATCGTCGGGATATTACTCCTAGCTAAAGGAAAAACAAACGGCGACTCTCCACCCCCGTCGTAACGGATCCAAGTTTCACAATAATACCGAACCGTGGAAGATCGTCTTTTCTTTCGTTCCACTCTTGGAAAAGGGAGAGAAAAGAAAAAGAGGGATGAGAAAGTGAAAGAAGAAAAGCGAGGAGATAAGGGTATACTCTTTTTTTTTATATTTCGTTCGATATCGTGCGTGAAAACAATGGTAAATAATGTGAACGTATTTATCTTATTTTTCGTAGAAGATCGATATCTATAAGGTTATTTGAAAAAAGCTAACATAAATTGGAGTTGTAATATTAGTTGTAATATCAGATTTTTACTATTATTCATTCATTGATTCTATTAATGATCCATTATATTATGCATCATAGATATTAAATACATATACTTTTATATATATATATATGTATTTATATTTTCAAATTCACCAGGACTATTAATAAATGTTGAAATCGTTCTTCTATTTTATGTGTCAATACGCATATCACAAAATATCTGATTAAAAGTAAATTGTTCGTCTATAGTTTGCTTATCCATTGGGCTATCCACGGCGGCTATTTGCTACGAGCAAAAGGGGTAATGACCAAACGCATATACGTCGATCAGATATTAAAGCGTCTCGAGGAAAATAGTGAATTTATCAAACCTGTTTAACGAGTCCTCCCCTCGTTTCTCTCTCCTTTCTCCGCACCGAAAACGAATTTCAAAGCCATTCTCAAATACACACACACACACACACACACATACACACACACATATATATATAAGCATATATAGTATATGTTATATATCGTATCATACTGGCCGTCATGCGATTCGAAATTCCCGTTACGCTGTTGGCGGTCTAAATTTCCGCAAATAAATTATATTCGCTCATTGATCCGTCATTATGTCTCGACGGGTGTTTAACGCGTCGAAATATCGAAACGTCCGGACAATAGGATTACCAGCACATGCAATCGGTATCATCGATACAATTACTAATCACTCGATTTCATTAATTTGTCATGTTAGATATGATAAGCGATGACGTTTAACTTCAACATTAATACGAGATATGTATTTATGTGAGAAAGTAAAAAAACAAAAAGAAAGAAACAAATAAATTTTATACTTTTTCGTGGAATTTATGCGTATCTATTATTTAATAAAATAAATGAAAAATGTCATGTTACTTTGTATGAAATTATTTATTAATATTGTTTATAACAAATTGTTAAATAATTGTTAACGATATTTAATATTGTCAAGAAAATATGTTTATGTTGACATATTAAATTTTTTCTTCGAAAGTTGTATTAACCTTCATTCATTTTTGGGTAGCACGTGTTCAGTCAGCTGATCAACGTAAACAGTTTCTTTTCCTACTATTACTATATATTGTACTATGAGTGTACTACGGTTAAGAATTATGAGTGGCAATATTTCAAAGGTGATATTTTCGGAATGGAAAGTCATAGAGACTCGAAATAAAAACTATTTTAAAAGATAAACTATCCTCATTTTATCTATGTACATTAAAACAATCGATTGATTTCGTCGATGTAAGAATTTATACATATTTCACGATTTTCTTATTTTCTTAAAAATTAATCTTTATACATTACTTAAAAAAAAAAAGAAATTTCCAAAGTACTAGCGCGAAATAATTTGATATAAAATATCGATTTCATAACGAAGTGTCGACATTACAAGTGTCGCTGACAAAAAAGTTTCTACTCTAAAAAAAAAAAGAAAAAAAAATAGAAAAGTCGAGAGTAAGGAAGATAGAAGGATGTATAAGAGGTAAAAGAGACAGAGACAGAGAGAAAGAGAGAGAAAAAGAGAGAGAGAGAGAGAGAGAGAGAGAAAAGATGGAGGAAAGATATTTTCGATGAAACTTCGCAGTCAGCGAGTTTTCAGTGGATTCGAAAAGTCGGCCATTGGGATGCTCTCTCTCGCGTAAAGCCAGTTGGACAGTTCGCGAACGTCGGAATATCTCTCCTAGCGTACGTGAATAGATATATCTAACTTGAAGGAAGTGAAGGCGGAGGTAGAGGAAGAGGAGGAGAAGAATGAAGAGAAGAACAGGGGTGCTGTGGAGCGTAAGCGAAGGAATGGAAATATAGGCGGTCATCCCCTAAACCAAAGTAACGACAGCCGACGCCGGCACTGTCCATACGTCTTCTCCCTAAACCGGCCAATAAATCGAAGAAATCGATGGCTGATTGAATGGAACCAAGTAGTAGATTGCCACACTCTCCTCTCTCTCTCTCTCTCTTTCTTTTTCTTTTTTTTCTTCTTTTTCTTTCATTCTTTCTTCTCTGTTTCCATTCATCGCCCTTACCGTACTTTCACGACTCTTCAAAATTGTGTATGGCAAAAATCTATCACAGGACTTGAAACGAGCAAGGATCCAAGAATTTGTCGAATTCGAGGATTCTTTAAAGAAACATTCAACAAACGTCAGATTAACGTTTGTCCATTACTCGCTTTATCGATTCTCTTCCTCTCTCTCTCTCTCTCTCTCTCTTTCTCTTTATTTTTCTCTTTCGTTCTTTCTTTGCTCTACAATAGACAAGAGAAACAACACCAGGCCAATGTTTGGCAAGAGCTCTTAATTTATTTAGACACTAACGTTCACGAGGACCCGTTAAAGGAACGTCGTTTCGTTCAAGACGACGTCTCGACGCGAGTGATTTATCGATAAGACGTAACGAGAACAATACTTTTCGATACATTTATCTGGTACTAGTTGAGCTAGCAAATTTATTTGTGTCTTTTTCTAATTAACTTCGGCTCTGATAAATGATTGTCTTCGTTATCAAATTTGTGAACTGGAAAGAGAAAGAGAGAGAGAGAGAGAGAGAGGAACAGAGCGAAAAAAAATAAGAACAAGAACGAGAACAACAAATTCTATATAAAAAGGACATTTTTGTTTGCAAGAATATCTCATTAATTCTTACTATTTCATTTCAATCGAATAAAATATGCGTTATGTTAGCTTCATCATATCGTCATCCCGTACACGTCATTCAACGTACATATATGTATATATTTATATATATATATATATATATATATATATATATGTACTTATATCCGTACGTACATAGGATACATAGAACGTCTCGTAATATTCGATGATACGATCAAGATCGTTGCTTATATCAACGCAAGCGTTGTGGATGCATCGACTGGAGATCTAAATGAGACACGACAGGGTCGTAAATGCGCGAGGGCATGTCAACGTCAATCCGTCCAACCCCTCGCAGCTTAAAATTAGCAAGGGTGTCCTGAATTTCAAGGAGTCACAGAATAGTGAAGGAGAGGAAGAGAGATATCCGATCGGTGTTTCTAAATCGTACGAAGGGTATCGTTCTGGAAAACGCAAAGGGATAAAAGAGTAGGACATGGTAAAAGGGGTGTAAAAGGAGTAAACTTCATAAAATGGGGAGTGTTAGAAATCGTCATGCATTTGTCTTTGAGATAATACTGAAGGGGTTCGGGATTTTTAAGTTACTTATTAAAATTACAAAGGGATGTGACATTCGTTGAACGTAAGCGACAGTAGATGAAAATAGAAAGATGGAAGTAGAAAAAAAAAATTGAGAAAGAAAAAAAAAAGAAAAATGAGAAGGAGATCGGATTGACAAGGAACGTGAATCGAAAGCTTTTTGTCCTTCCTGTGTCCAGATTGACATACAGGTAGAAATGATTCAAAGACCATTGGATGGGTGCCAATAATCCAGAATTGACGTATATGAACGTCCGTTCATATTCTTCGATCGAATACTAATGAGTCGTGAGGATAGATCGCTTTTAACGAACAAGTACCACGAGTTTGTGGAGGTACGAAATGCGGCCGGCATTCGGAGGACGCCATTAAAAGGGACGACGACACGATGTAACGTGAAACTGTTAACTTACAAGGATCCAAGAGTATGTACATTTTCGAGAGTGTAACGACGACGTGAAATGTTTACTATCCGTTCTCGAAATTTCTCTTATTTGCTCTTTCTCTTTCTCTCTCTCCCTCGTCTCGTTTCTATTAGATATAACGTGTTATTACGAAATATTCGAACAGTTCGAGCGGTTAGGTGACTCTTCGTTATCGAGAATACGATTGGAAAATGATATGAAAAGTTTTCGATTGGGGTCTTCCTGTTGAAGAAAATGAAACGAAACTCGAAAATACTCTACGAGATATCGTTTTGGTCGTTCTTCTCTCGTCATTTGGTTATTTTATTTTTTATTATCTCTATTTCTATTTATCTCTCTCTCTCTCTCTCTCTCTCTCTCTCTCTCTGACGTTAAACACGATAAGAGGTAAGATAGTACGTTTTCCGATTTCCTCGACGATTTTATCGGCGAACAATCGACCATCCGCAATGTAATATTTCTAAACTAAGCAAACATATATCAAGCGAGCGACGACGCTCTGGGATATCTTTTATAAACCAAAGAAAGAGAGAAATAAGCGAAAAAAAAGAGAAAGAGAGAGAGAGAGAGAGAGAACTAAAGGGACTAAAATAAGAGAAGATAGAAAAAGAAGAAATGCAAGGATATCGACTTCGAGAAGAACTCGAGCCAAGCAGTACGAGTTGCTTGATATTGAGAAGTAAATTGAATCTGAACGCTATCATAAAAGATGGATATCAACGTTCGCCATTCTCCGAATTTTCTCTTTGCCCTATGCCAACTCGAGCTCTACTATCTTCTCCAAATGTTCTTTATCAAATTCGTTATTAACTTTGTTTCGTACATAAGTTTTCTCTGATTGTATGATCGATAAAAAAGAGAGAAGAAAGAGAGAATATTTTCGCTGTTCGATTAATACGAAACAATTGATGTTTTCTTTTTAAATAATATAAATTCAATTTTTCATCGATCATATACCATACGTTCGTATTAAAAGCACGCGATGAAATTTCTTGTAGAACGTCGAACGTGCTTTCGTTTGGGAAGCACCAATTAAGTAGTTGAAAGCATCGAAGAGACGCGAGCACCCTTACCAACATCCTTATCGTTTAAAGCACACACGGTAAGTAAATTGCGGAAACATGATACGTATATGTATATTTGTGTGTGTGTATCTTGATGGTACTTTGATCAACCGGCCTTAAATTAGTTTGTTAGCAAAGTATTAAAAGCGTTTTAAGTAATAAGGGCGTGTAGCTCGTGATTCGATTAATTTTGCTGTCGCAAAGCCGAATTATTTGTGAGTTAAAAATATTTTTCTTCCCCCTTTTACCATTACTCATATACATATACGATATTCCTTGTATTGTATCTTCTGTCGTTTTTATTAATAAAGCAAGTACCAAGATAATTTCAATTATTTGGACAAATTTATATATATATATATATATATATATATATATTCTTACAAAATTCAAAATCTACTTGTTTAAATTAATCAGTAAT
Organism: Vespa mandarinia; assembly: GCF_050613455.1. NCBI lineage: Eukaryota > Metazoa > Arthropoda > Insecta > Hymenoptera > Vespidae > Vespa > Vespa mandarinia. The sequence continues at coordinate 4,185,956 of NC_140812.1, forward strand.
CATTTTACTTCGTTTATAATCCCTCGAAAATTATGTTTATCGATGAACTCTTTGCAGATGGATGCCCTACATGACTTTTTTTTTTAATGAAGCAAGTACCATGATAATTTCAATTATTTGGACAAATTTATTTATATATATATATATACTTACAAAATTCAAAATCTACTTGTTTAAATTAATCAGTAATTCTTTTACTTCGTTTATAATCCCTCGAAAATTATGTTTATCGATGAATTCTGCAGATGGACGCCCTACATGACTCTCTCTCTCTCTCTCTCTCTCTCTCTCTCTCTCTCTCTCTTTCTCTCTCTCTGTCTGTTTATATTTTGTTTATCAACGTTAATAAAACCGACCTTCTCTCTCTCTCTCTCTCTCTCTCTCTCTCTCTCTCTCTCTCTGTACACCTGTTGCTACGCAAGCAAGCAAGCAAGCAAGCAAGCAAGCAAGGAAGCAAGCAAGCACGTAAATAACTAATATTAAATTCATTTACGTGCGCGCGAATACGTTACCACATAGCAAAGGAAATCATATAGGAGAGATACGATCGGAGATCGGACAATAAACAACAAAATGCGAGAAGTTCGACGCGTATTTCTCGGAAACGATCGGAAAACGATGCACCTTCGAGATTTAAAACTTACCTATCTACCTACCGATTCTCACATATCTTCGATGGTACTCGATATCGTTCGTTCCCCGTCGCGTTCTACATACATATCTTGGATAATATTCATGACAACGTCTCGAACAGATTGTTCGATTTATCGGCTCGTCGTGAGCATCGGACTATTCTCGACGAAGTTACCTAGCCAACTATCTGTTCGTCCGCCTCCTCCTTCTCCACCTACTGTACTCCACCTACATCTTCTCCTCCTTTCATTTTCCTCATACGTAACACGATATTTTAGCACCGGCAGGAAAGCTCGACGAGCTTCAGAACGTGAAGCTTTGTTAACGTTGAAACGAGATAAAGAGAGAGAAAGAGAGAGAGAGAGAGAGAGAGAGGGAGAGAGAGAGAGACAGAAGAAGACGAGAAAAGCGAAGCTAGGTACTCTTTGTCGTACAGAAGGCGCGGCTCGTGAAAGAGGATATCGAAATGGAAAACGATCGATTGCGAGGAAAAGGCAAAGCACGGTTATACGATGATAGTAGTAGGAGTGGTAGTAGTAGTAGTAATAGTAGTACAACTGGTGATAGTAGTGGTATTCGAGCTAGGGGTATGCCTGCTTGTATCTAGGTACATTATTGAAAAGCCGAGCGCAGAATAATAAAACGGATCCGACGCTTGATAACAAAGGAAACGGGGAGTTCGGAGTGTTCGTGATGAGAGTCGGCCTTCTAATAATGCAAACGCTCTCGGAAGATCCTCTTTTTAAGGCGTTTATTGCTAGCAAACTTGGACACCTATAACTGCACCTGCATATATCTCTTTTCGTTTCTTTCATTTTCTTTCATTTTCTTCTTTTCTTTCCTTTTTACGCATTAAACACGTTCAGTTCTTTTTTTCTTTTTTATCCTACTTTTTTTCTCTGTTTTTATAAATGTAAGAGTTCGAATAAAAAGAAATTGTATTTTATCGATATATAAAATATAATCGATGAGTTTTCTAGGACGAGGAAAGAAAGAAAAGCTTCGATTCAGCAAGTAATCCTCTCTTAACTTTGAAAGATGGAAAGATAAAAAAAAAAAAAAAGAAAGGATAGTTCCTAAACGAGCCGAGAATCGTTCGTCGTAAATCGAAGAATCGTTTACACAAAACCTTCTTCTTTCTTCGATTCTTTTTTTTTTACATCGCTCGATCACCGTTAGGTTTTTCTCGCAAATACATTTCGCTCTCGCCAAGTGAAACATTCGAAAAGTTTTCAAGAGATATCGACAAATAAAAGGAAAGATTACTAAGAACTATCTTTATTATTACGATCCAATAGATTTAACGAATATGAAAATGTTTTAATATAACAAAAGAGTTTGTTGCTTTGACATTCGCAAGGTTTATTTATTAATAAATGTATGTACATAATATATATAGAAGTGTTCGTACGTGGATGCGCGCGCATACGTGTTCATGGCAGAAACAGAGGATTTAGTTTCGTTAAAAACAAACGTTCGTAAGTACATTTCTCGAATTCGTCGTGTAATATAACTCGTCACTTCATTCATTCACTTTACCAAACAACCCCTCGAGTTTTACATTGTTTTATCCTAGTCACCGGCATAGCATTCATTCGGTAAATTATTTATACTCTGTACGAGAAATGCTGGTCATCATTGTTACTTGCTTGTCTAGTTTTCATCGGTGTGTGTATATATATATATATGTGTTTATCTATATATGTCTATCTATGTGTGTCGACTATGCTGTTAATAAAATTCGTAGGGTAGTTTTCCAGGCAGGCAATGATATTTCCGTTTTCTTTCTTGGAAAGAAAATAAAGAGGAACATACTACGTCGACGAAGTTTATTTCTTTTCGTTATCAAGACGTAGATGTAACGAACAACAGTGAATGTTTTATATGGTCTCTCGGAAAAATAATAGTCCAGCAGACCACTATGATATATCATCGAACTATAGAATTATTTTTGATAGTTAAAATAATGATTGCTTATCTTACAAATTTGTAATAAGAGGAAAAAGAAATGAGAATTTAAGAAAAAGTATTTACTATTATCTATAGATAGTTGATCAAATTCTCTTTTTCTCTCTCTCTCTCTCTCTCTTTTTCTTTCTCTCTCTCTCTCTCTCTTTTTCTTTCTCTCTCTCTCTCTCTCTCTTTTTCTTTCTCTCTCTCTCTCTCTCTTTTTCTTTCTCTCTCTCTCTCTCTCTCTCTCTCCTAATTCCAACCGATCCAATTATGTTAACGTAAGAGAATAAGTTTCGAAAGATAGGAAAGAAAAAGAAAGAAAAAGGATGCAAGTGGGTGATTTCTAAACAAAGCACGAACCAGAAAACGGCAGACACTCGGTGTACCATTCATTCTTAAACCGCATCGAGGCGGCTAATTCGAAGTCAAATAAAAGACTCGCCGAGAGGCTTCTAACACTTTTTCGACCTCCGTTCGATATTCTTTGGGAGAGTTAAGGCTAACTATTTTACCAACTCTCTTTTCTTTTACAAATGTTAGATAGAGGTTAGATGCTACGTCTTACGATGCTACAAACACACACACACACACACATATACACACACATATATATATATAAATTATTACATGTTTACAATTTAAATGTCAATGAAAAGAATGTTTATTGTTTAAGAATAAAAAAAAGCAGAGTTTATAGAAAAAATCTATTCATCCACTACTAATGTTATTTGATCGTAAACGATAAGATCATCTTCTCTTATCTTTTTTCTAACGATCGTCTCGAAATGATTGGCAAATACACAGTAAACGATAACAACCGACACAATCTCGAAATGCTCGTTAACTCTTTTTGTAGAATCTTTTTCCGATGGACGGACTATTAACCAATGTGCTTGCTTCTCGACATAGGAAAATAAAAAAGAAAAAAAAAGAAAAAAAATACAAGTTGCCCATCGGCGTTTCGTTAGTGCACTGACCAAAGAGAGAGAGAGAGAGAGAGAGAGAAAGAGAGAGAGAGGGAGAAAGAGAGAAAGAGAAGGACAAAAAATGAATACTCGACGAGTCACGAACATGCGTTACAGAGGCAAAATGCGATCTCTATTTGCTTGAGTACGGTTATTATTATCAAGAGAGAAAGAGAAAGAGAGAGAGAGAGAGAGAGAGAGAGAGAGAAAGAGGGAGAGAGAAAGAGAAAGGGAAAGAGTCTCGTAGAGAGATTCGTAAAAATTCACTGTCAGTGCGACGATGGGGTTGAAGCACACCGGAAGAAACGCCATTAAATCCGAAACGTTTTTGCGAAAAACTTGGCCCATAGTGACGTTGTACTCGACACAGATTTCCGACGACGATTCTAAACTGTTTATGCGGCCATAACATTACAAGAGAGAAATTATGAGAGAGAAAATTACAACAACTCTGGCGAATATCGCTAACGTGAGGGAGAGAGAGAGAGAGAGAA
>NC_140812.1:4195000-4207500 GCF_050613455.1 Vespa mandarinia
TGATACATTTTCAACACTTTATTTACCACTAGCCTAATAAATATGTATATTTTCGTTCCGCAGGTGCGTAAGGAATGTATACCGTGTAAATCATAAGAAAAATGTGACAGAGCGATAACGAGAATCGGAATATCCTGAAAAGATGATAGGAAGAATAGAACCGAAACGGAGGGTGACTCGAAAAGATGAACACGAGAAAGAAAGGGAGAAAGGAAGGAAGGAAGGAAGGAAGGAAGGAAGGAAGGAAGGAAGGAAACAAGGAGCAAAAGACAGAGAGAGAGAGAGGGAGAGAAAGAGAGAGAAAGGAGCGGAATGGCATTTGCACTGGCTCCCGGCCAAATCCCACCTCATCAAAATGTCGGAAAGACGGCTCCGGACGACGAGTCGGAGGCAACACGGTCTGAATGTCATCCCTTGAGGAACTGTCCCTGCGATATCCCTGGTTAAAAGGGAGAGAGGAAGGAAAGAACGATATTCGCGGGTTTCCTTGATACTTTTGGCCGATGCAGGATAAAAGGATACGATAAATACGATGGAAATCGGAAGTCATTACTCACGTGTCCCACCATTAACGTCCTCTTTTTGTCTTTTTCTTGTAATATATATATAGACGTGAGGCGATTCAATGACCATCGAAATGGAACTCAATGATTATCCTTTACTCTCTTTGGGAAATATCCTGTACAAATTTTTTACGAACAAATAAGACTTCAACGATATTAATTTCACTGTGTTTTATAGAATGTTAATCGTTTTATGCGTTTCGTTAATACTTAAATTTCTTTTCGATTCATAAACTATTGAGGGATAAATTCACAACGTCGATATTTCGTGGAATAATTTGCTCCGGTGATCTGCCAAATCGAATAACCACGTTGTTACAAAGAATATAATTACGAATCGAACAGCGTAATGATATACTCTCTACTCATCTCTGTCTCGTTCTTACGCTTCGACGAGTTTAGATCAGTTCGAAATTATCCGTTCCTTTCGAGGGGTAGACTGTAACGCAACGTGCCCATTAAGTCGACTTAACGTTGAGAATCTCTATGGGGTTCCCTACAATTACGCTTGCGTTTTTCGACCGATCGACCATCTTTTATTCTGGCCATATGGTGCTGCCGCGAACAATTTTTTAAATTAGTAATCGCTCGATCGATTTCTTGCAAGATCTCTCTCTCTCTCTCTCTTTCTTTTCCTCTCTCTCTATCTCTTTCTTTTCCCCTCTCTCTCTCTCTCTCTCTCTCTTTCTTTTCCTCTCTCTCTATCTCTCTCTCTCTCTCTCTTTCTTTTCCTCTCTCTCTCTATCTCTTTCTTTTCCTCTCTCTCTCTCTCTCTTTCTTTTCCTCTCTCTCTCTCTCTCTCTTTCTTTTCCTCTCTCTCTCTTTCTTTTCCTCTCTCTCTCTCTCTCTCTTTCTTTTCCTCTCTCTCTCTCTCTCTTTCTTTTCCTCTCTCTCTCTCTCTCTTTCTTTTCTTCTCTCTCTCTCTCTCACTCTCTCTCTCTCACTCTCTCTCTCTCTCTCCTATTAAAAACTTCAACAAATATTTTTTCTTTTCATAAAAATTACAATCATTCTACTGAAAGATATTTTCCAACGACGATTTTATAAAATAATTCATTTTCCATCTCGTAAATTATGCTAGGAAATGCTCGTTATAAGATTATCCCAAGGAAATGCGATTTCCTTACTTCGTCGTTTCGCTATCGGCTTATCAGTGAGAGAGATAGAAAGATAGAGATAGATAGGTAGATAAATAGAAAGAGAGAGAGAGAGAGAGAGAGAGAGAAATAGTCCGATAACAGTAGCAGAAGGGAACAGGAGTACTAATAGCGTAGAAGTTCGTCGTCTACGTTACAATTTTTCTTTTTCCTTTTGTATATATCCACGAACAATTACCTTCGCGACGAAAGAAGTCCTACGGACCATGAATAAGTATCCTCTTATTTCACTTTTGACAATTTTATTACGACGTCTTCTTCAACGACATCGTCATCGTCTTCATCGCGGTACAGTTTTTTCTTTTTTTCTAGAGCTTCGAGATATCGAAGAAGAATCACTTTGGAGGAACTATTGAAAACTATCAAGCGGAAGCTGAGTAACTGGAATAACGACTTTAATCGATAACCGATCGTTACTCTACGGGTGAAGCTTCATTTACTTTCCTTTTTCTATTTCTATTTCTATTTCTTTTTTCTTAACCTTACTGTCTTTGAGTTTAGTCATGCGAGCTATAACACATTATTACAGAGTATTGAACGCCGACAAAGAGAAAAAGGAAGAGAGAAACATGGTCGAATAAAATCATTACTTCTCGAAAAGGGACAACGATATCGATACAAGGGTCTCAACGTTTACCTGATACACCTGGCGGTATTATAAAGATTATGCTAGCTGGGTCATCGCCGCCCCTAACCAGGAAAAGGCTCTTTCGTGTTCGTCGGTACAGAAATAAATAAGTACGCAACGAGGGAAACCCTATGCAGGTGGTCCACCCTCCCCGTTTCATCGCTTTGTTCCTCGCTTCAGTGTAGCGAACGTCAATCAAATACCGAGCGCCCGGAGGGTTTCGAATTAGGCGATACACACTAGCACGCATGACGTATAAAACGAGGGTCCACGAGTATCGTCATACGAGATTCAGCCTTTAGCAAAAGGAAGCACCAAGTCGGAGCAATAAGCCTAATTGCTATCTGCTTTGAGAGAATTTTTTAATTTACTATTCTCTTTTTTTTATTCTTCTTTTTCATTCTTCTTTTTTATTCTTCTTTTTTATTTTTTTATTTTTTTATTTATAATAAATTTTTCTTCGACAAAAATAATTATCTATTTACGAGTTAAACTACAAATAAAATTGACATATTTCTCATAAGAAAATAAATAGAAGGTCATTGGAGAAAAGACTGACGATTGTAAGTATGCTCATGAATACGGAAAATGGGAAAGAATGACTATTTACTTCACATTTAGTAATATCTCGGCCAAGCGTAGGTTATACATATCTACCGTTTGGTAGATAATCTTTCACCACAGTCATAATTAGGCCGCAGGAGATTCACCCTGAGTTATATTTGAAAATGTGTCTTGTAAATACGCTCGCAAATATCCTTTACCAAAAGAGAGAAGATCGCTTTGTTGGGCCATTAATAATAGAATTTCACGGTTTTTCGCAAGACACAAAGATATATATTTCAGATAGAAATGATTATAATTAATTTCTTGATATTGGATATTTAATGAAAAATAAAAATTTATATTTCATATATATATTGTTTTTTTCTTTTCATATCGATATTTATTATGCAAAAAAAAATTCCAAACATTTTTCTAATTATCGATCAGAAATATTTTGTTTCATAGCGTCCGATAAATGCATCAATGAAGCATAGATTCGGGAATACATTGCTCGGTGCTTGTTCACGATGAATTATTGTCCATCATGACGATAGAGAACAATCCTTCTCTCCCACGGCTCACGAATGCATTTAAACGTACTTATAGCTGCATATATTTTGTCCTTAATCCAAGAGAAATACCAATCGATATTAGAAGGGTGGTCGTCGCGTGAATCCTCTGCGGTCGCGAACTCCATTCTCCATTCTCTAATTACCAGTCTTTGGGTGGGAAACAAAAATACGATTTAAGCGGTAACGAATGTACGTACGATCGATATTTTCTCTCTCCTTCCTTCGAGATAAATAAAAAGGTGATCTGCTTCAGTTTCTTTTTCTTCTTCTTCTTCTTTTTTTTTCTTTTCTTTTCAAATTCTCCTTTTATTTGGTTCAATTTCAATTGTAATTTAAACTTTTCATCCAGGTCATTGATTTCTGGCTTCCCTTCATAATTGTTTGATCACAGAATCACAGAAGAAAGTTTTGATTTATAAAAGAAATGAAAACATGAAATTCAATGATATTATCGATAACTCTCGAAAGTTTAGGTATTCGAAGATTCTTTATAATTGTATTTAAATTGAAAGTTAATATTCTTTCTCCGATCTTCACTATTACCATCCACTACCTTCTACCATCTACCGTCTCTCTCTCTCTCTCTCTCTCTCTCTCTCTCTCTCCCTCTCTCACTATCCGGTTACAAACGGTCGCACGAGCAGCGACGCAGCGGTCGACGGTTCTCGTAACGAAAGCCACGTTGCCCATTACGCGGCGGTTAAGCCGGATAATCGATCGGCCGTGCGGTGGAAGCGGGGAAACGGTAGCGGGCAATAACGGTAGTGCGAGTAGAGCAACGACAGCGACGATGGCGGCAGCAGCAGCAGCAGCAGCAGCAACAGCAGCAGCACACGCACCGGCACAGATAAATTAGACAGCCTGCCAATACACCGCTCATTAGCGTGCCAGCCGCAGAAAATGCCGCGGGCCAATTATGAAAAGCGAAGTTGCGTCGAATAGATGAGCGAGAGAGAGAGAGAGAGAGAGAGAGAGAGAGAGTTACCAACAGAAAATGCAATCCTCTTTTGAAAAAACTTTTGAATAAAAAATAATAAAGAAAACAAAAATAAATCGTTGAACACACATAAAGATGAAGTTTTCAAGATAAAAGAATAAAATAGTTTCGTTGAGTTATTCTATCTGCACGAATTTAAATTGAAATGGCGGGAAAACGTGTAGACAGACGTAACACGTATACATAGACAAAGATACAATCAGAACGGAACCATGTATATACATAAATGAATACGAACGTAGGAGAAGTTGGCGGTCGAAAACCGCTGTCCTTTTCACCCGGGCTAATTCGAGCGACATCACCACGGTGCAAATCGAATTAATTGTTATCCACGTTTTGATCCTACGTTACGCTGCGCTTCGAGGACGTCTATCAAGCGTTCTCTCTCTCTCTCTCTCTCTCTCTCTCTCTTTCTCTCTCTTTCTCTCTGTTTCTCTCTCTCTTTCTCTCTCTCTCTCTCTCTTTCTCTCTGTCTCTCTCTTTCTCTCTGTCTCTCTGTCTCTCTCTCTCTCTCTTTCTCTCTGTCTCTCTCTTTCTCTTTCTCTCGTACTTGCAGAGAACCAACCAACCATCATCGCAAACCGTGACCACCGCGAGCCGCACTGCCGCGGCTTTTGGTTTCGCGTTTTAACGCGTTGCCATGAGTGCGGAACGTACATAGCGTGTACATTTTTTGAAAGTCCTTCTCTATTACAACGTAAAATCACGACAAAATTTTTTTCGAACGAATTGGTGATATCTCTTTTTTACAATGATTATTCTTGTCATCGAGATCTTCCGAGCTTCGTTCAAATTATACTTATTTGTATATATATATCGTACACATAGATATATATATATATATATATATATATACATATTATAGATGTACATATAATTGTGATTCACTCGAATTCAATCGAATCGCGTAATCAACGCAAATCATCTACTGGAAATTCGAGATTGTTTAATTGGCACATGTTTTTTACGATTTCATGAATACCACCACCATTCCAAGATTTTCATCGATGCGGTGAATAAAGTTTGTTGTGAACGTGTATCCTGTTTTATTTTTCGTATTCTTTTCTCTTTTTTTTATTTGGAAATGGTGATGCTAGCGGAGGTGGTCTACTCCCTCTTGGCAAATATATCACGTTAGATTAAGCAAATCCCGGTATTATAGTACGCTCGCTCGTCCGTTCGGACGTGGTAATCGTTTTACGCGAACCTAACTGCATCTCATCGTTAACGTCGTTAACTCAACATCGTGTTAGCGTCGATAACGAGGAAACTTCCTGACGATCGAACGACGAGGATATATCCTAAAAATATTAGAACGAAATATGAGATACAGAATGGAATTCGAACGAAAATGTATACGTTCAGATTTCTTTGATGATAAACAATTTTTATATAAAAAAAATAAAAGAAAAGAAAAGAAAAGAAGAAGATAAATCTTTCATGTTTCCTGGTAATTGACAGTCTCAAATAATAAAATTATTAAACATTTTATATGAACGGTCAATAATAGAAAAAAAGTAACAAAAAAACAAAAAAATTTTTTCGTTGACGAAGATAATTATCTGGTTTGTTGATATAAAAAAAAAAAAGAAAAAATAAAGAAAAAAGATGGGGGTAGAGTCCATATGGCATGAGTACGCTTTGGTATACACATTGCACAAGATTCGCGGAGAATCTCGCGTTAAATTTGCACTGGCTGGCAATCAGCCGCCATTCTAGCGGCGTTGCGCCACCGTTACGTGCTACGCTTACCTACGTTATTACGTGAATATGTGACCACCACTTGCACCAACACACCCTGCGTCACGTAATAGTACGATGGCGTTTCTCTCGGTGTCCTTCCCAACCCTTTTCTCTGTTCCTATCTCTTTCTCTCTTTCTTCCTCTCGGTCAGCATCGTGGTCTAGACAACACGTACGCATCGGAGGAGCCTCGGCCTTAATTAGGCCCCTACACGTCGCTCCGACCGTTCCATTTGCATCCACCTCTTGGAGTTCCTACTTTAAGACTATTAAAAAATACCAGGGCTAATCCTTTCGGAACGCGGCTGACTCTACTACGTGCGCTACTTTGAAACGACGATCCGTTTTAAGGAACATTTCTTTCTTGTTTTCTTTATCTTTCTTTTTTCTTTTTTCTTTTTTCTTTTTTATTATAACAATAGAACATTTTTGTGAAGATTTTTATATCGAAATATATATTTGAAAATAATTATGTAAGAGAATATTGTTTTCTTATAAAAGACGATTTGTTGGTTTCGTTTTTTTTTTTATATCTGAGATATATCGATGAATAAATCAATAAATATTAAGAAACGATGGCACATAAGAAATTGTACGGTTTTAATACGAATAGAAAAATTTTTTTTCTTCTATTAAAATTACGACGAAAACGTAACGAGTCTCTTGCGAATTTACGTGAAATTAAACGTTATTTCCAGAGGCTCGATAATGTCACGCATTTGACGTTCCGACATTTTCCAAATGAATCACGTTATCCTATCGCACGATGAATTATAATATATAATACATATGTGTATATATATTTATATAAATATATCTACCTACACATAATTAGTGTAAAATTCGAATCGAAAGAGCATCATGATGTTGGATACATTAACGCTCTCGTGACATCCATTACGGTATCCTCGACGATGATATTACGGATGCGAGAGTGCATCGATATAATTCGTCAAAGATATAACTCGAAACCATCTTCGAATTCGTGAAAAATAAAGAAAGAAAAAAAAATTACATTGCTCGATACCCGAAAAATCCACCATATAGGTTAGTTTCTACTGAAAGCTTTTAGGGCAATAGGATCGAATGAAATCAAAGCGATTCCATTGGCCAGGTTAATCGTCTTGAAAGGGCTCGTGTAGTATCCATTTTACGTTGTACACACACTTAGGATTTATATGTGTATATATGTGTGTATATGTTTGTATATATTTGTATGTGTGTTTGCGCGCGCGCGTGTATGTGTGTATAAAAATAAATCTCGTCCATTTAGAAAACCAAACAAAAATCAAATAAAGAGGCAAATTTCGCGTTCGTTAGATTCTTTTATAAATCGATGTAAACCATGAGATAAAAAGAGAACGATTAGAAGAAGGATGGGAATACTTACAAAAAGAACGACGTCATGTGAGATATACATACATTTTACGAAAGGTATGGCTTCCTTTACAATGTCTATAAAGCGATAGCACGAAATATAGACGGCTCGAAGTGCCAGCACTTTTCATAGAAGAGAAGAGAAACGCCAGGAGGAGAGAAGCACCAGGATCCTTCTTCTTCCTTCTATGTGAAAAGATGTGGCTTACCAAAGGACCTACACGAGTGCACATTTCTCTCTCTCTCTCTCTCTCTCTCTTTCTATTCCATCTTTACTACGCCTTATTTTTCTCTTCTCCCGCAATCACGTCTTCCAAGTAGCGCTTCTCGAAAGGCACTCTCTTATTTGCAACATCCGCCATACGTTTTCGCTTGAATATGCTCTCTCTTTCTTTCTCTTCCTCTTTCTTTCTCTCATTCTCTCTCTCTCTCTCTTTCTCTCTCTCTCTCTGTCTTTCTTTCTCTCTTGTCGCCTATAATTGAAGAATATTGCCCCGCAAGACTCGCAAATGGAACGCGACTCTAATTTCATTATCCGAGGCCGAGACATATTCCGGCGTTCGCCACAAAGGAATACCTTAACCACGCTGACTCGTCTACCGCTTCGCCTATTGGATTATGAGAACGGTACTCGAGTATGAGGAGGAAAAAGAGAAAGAGGAAGAGAAAGGGAGAGAAAGAGAGAGAGAGAGAGAGAGAGAAAGAGAAAGGAAGAGGATGACGACTGTTGGAAAGTATATTCCATGAGAAAACCGTAAGAATATATAGTTAAAAGAGATGTTTTAATAAAAAAAAAAGAAGAATAAAAAATACAAAAAACAAAAAGAATGTTAAGACCCATTGAGCGAATTATCGATCGGTTCATTGTATATAAATACATCCATAGATGAGAAAATGCATAAATTTACGATATTTCTTCAAAAATAATTATTTTCAAGGGGAAACGCTTTTGAAAAGGTTATTGAAAAGTTATTGAAAATCACGGAAAGTTATGATGGCGACCGTACCGAAGTTGAAAATATTAAATACAGATGACAGGAAGGCGTGACGTTTGTGTAATAACGGCCGGGAAAATTTTGCTATAACAGAATTTTCTAATCGAAGGTAGCAAATCGAGTTTTTCGTTTCAACAAAAAATATCATCGAGCCGATCGTAAACTTTTAAATGATGATCGTACTTGATAATCGATTATACTAGAAACTCTCATCGAGATTCATAAATCGTTAGAAGCCGAAGGAAATCCTTTTTATTCCATCCTTTTCTTTCCTTTTTTCACTTTATATTATAACCTCTCTCTCTCTCTTCCTCTCTCTCTCTCTTATCGTTCTTCCAGCACTATCTTTTAAACGCTCTTTCAACAGAGAGTAGACGCGACTGGCCTGACCATAAAGTTGCGAATCGATACCTTTCTCTGTTCGACAAAGAGGCTATTTGCCGTATTACCAAAGCTATATAGCGATCCTTCCGAAACGACCTGTAGTATTAACCTTTCTCTCTACGGTGCTCTTACAGACTTCCTGCTCGATTTCACCTTCGGTAAATACTTTTAGCCTGGGGCTTGCCTCACCGGAGAAAGTTCTTTTTCTTTCTTTCTCTCTGTCAGATAACGTCTAACAATTAAGTTGGACGCGTCCGCGACGTAGGATCGACGTTGGAGATGCGAAAGATTTATCAGAAGTAATGTAACAGTGGAGATACTCCATTTTATAATCAATTTTTTACTAGTCAAATAAATATTGAACCATTTAACCAATCAAATAAAATATATATTATTCTTCTCAACGAAAAAAGAAATAGAATTATCATTTCCATTAAAAAGGATCTCTGTTGAAATTTTACTTCGAATCTTTGGTTGACCTTATCTACTGAAAACATGAAATCTCGTTTCAATTACTGATCACTGTCATCGCGCGTAAAAGGAAAAAAAATCAAGCGAAAAGATGAAGAAGGTGGTTCCCTAAAATTTAATCCATCGTATACATATATATTTATATATATGTATATATATATATGTACGTACCATAGGAATATGTATGGCGATGATGATGCGATCATACGAGCCACGAACTCGGACATTTACACGCATTTAACCCTTTGACAAGCGGAAACACGCACGGCAAATCAGAATCGGCGAGAATGCGCGTACCCGTGTGGTACAAGCCCCTGTTCCTCCCACCATCACTACTATCGCCGCTACTCCCCATTCCTCCTTCACCTCTCTTCTCTCAGCACACCACGCACGAATTCGAGGCATGCATCGCCATCCAATTATCGCAGCTCGCTGACGCTAATTTTGGCCATTCAGATATCATTTCATCCGTCAATGGTACCCTGATTACCAATTGTATAACTCCTTTTTTTACATTCTCTCTCTCTCTCTCCCTCTCTCTCTCTATCTATCTCTCTCTCTCTCTCTCTCTCTCTCTTTATCTCTGTCTTGCTCGTATACTCATTCAGACAAAATACAGAGAGAAGGAGATAGGTAGATAGATAGATAGATAGAGAGAGAGAGACACGTGTGCTAAAGCTCGTCATAGTCATATAGCGTAGATAGACACGCGTCTGTCCTCTCTCGCGTACAATAGCGGCTTTCGAAGCGATCGTGCGGTCGAAGTGCGACGATTGCACTCCATCACCATAATATGCTTCGGCGGTTGGCTGTCAATTTTGCAGCTTGCGGTCGTAAACATGGGTATTCCATTCGGGAGAAAATATTCTGATATTCGGTATGTCCCAACGATGATCAAGACAACAAAGATGTCAACTGTCGTGATTATTAATTATACAATCATTCGTTTGTGTGTGAGAACATGTATGAACTTTTTTTTTAGTTTGAAAATATTCAAGCGCAAATGTCTATCGTATAGATTTATGTTTTGATTTTTTATGGTCTTAGATCATAAAATCGTATGAACAAGCTTAAGTTTTAGTTTCGTTTCCTTTCGATTATTTTTAGATTAATTCTATATATATATATATTTTTTTTTTTTTATTTAATCTAGATTATCGTTAATTGAATATCAAATTAATAATTTTTTCGGAATATGATTTTCAATGTTTAAATTCGTTCGAAAAATGAAACGATTATCTTGAAATCGACGAAATAATTAAATGATTCTTTTTTCTCTTTTAACATCATCCTCGAAAACTTTATTAAATTGTATAATTCAGTTTATTATTTACGATTCTCTTTGAGTAACATCATCAATGTTAAAAATGATAAGCAAAAGGGCACGTACAATGGATTCAACGAATTCAAGCGAGTTAGTAGAAAACTATTAGGACTACTTTTATCGCGATCACTGTGAAAGGGTTAATGTCGTGTAATATGCCGTTCCTAAATTAATAAAAGCCACGCGAACATTTTATTAGGTAGCTGCGGCAGCGAGGTGTGTGATAAAATTATGGCTACCAAACCGAGCTTTTTGTGGCGGACTTTCCGGTCATCGCCCAATAAGCCCGAAGACACAATTGATAAGGCAAGTGGAAAATTAGTTCCTCCCTCGTAATTTTAGAAGCGTTGTCGCGAGAGCTCTCGGAAATGGTTACCATCCATGTTACCACTAACGCATCATCCAAAAACGATCGTCAGACCAATAAAATTATCATTTTCTATCATTTTCACGAACATAAGATCAGAAATTGAAATAAATGTATCCTAAGTGTACATAAATGTATATGTTCAAATAATATCGCACAATTAAGAGTTAGGCGCATTAATTAAAAAAGTGATCCTAAAAATTATTATACATCGATTTACGTAGTAATAATGTAATATCTTTGTAAAAGAAAATATATATGATTCACGCAGATCACTTGCATACATCAATAAAAAAATTTGTGGCAGCCCGAAGCTAATCATTATTGATCGAACGAAAAATGTTTTCTTAACAAATAATCCAGGAACAGAAACAATAAAAACGGAAAATTCAGTCAACTTTCTGGCGTTCCCATGGATGACTTATTTATATTTGTATTAATTCATTTTTATTTTATTTGCGGTCGTAATTCCGGCGCGTTCCGACCAAGAACCAAACAGAAGAGAGTCAGAGAGTAAGAGAGAGAGAGAGAGAGAGAGAGAGAGAGAGAGAGAGAGAGAGAGAGAGAAAGAGAGAGAGAGAGAGAGAAAAAATCCAGATCTCTCTCTCTCTCTCTCTCTCTCTCTCTCTCTCTCTCTCTCTCTCTCTCTCTCGAAATACGAAGCTCACAAGGGTGAACGAGTTTTTACTGAGACGAACCAATCGAAACGATTAAACGCAAACAGTGAATGATAAAAATGCGATTGTGTGCTCCTTGAAAATAAATTTGATGAGAATAGATTTCTTTTTCCTTTTCCTCTTTTTATAAAAAAAAAAAAAAATTGCAATTGCATGTAATAATTTCTTTCGAAATTTTTCTTTCATATACTTTCATTAGAATTTTTCCGGATCCTTCTACTTGGGCCACGAATATCAGAAGACTTTGTTGACTTAAAAAAGAAAGTTATCGAAAATTATGACGTAAGAATTATTATTATTACGTCGTAAAAGTAATACAACGACATCATTAGGATACTTTTCTAATTAATGGAAGTTTCTTGTTTGGGATATAGTAAATAAGATGACGATAAGCTCGATAAATTTATATTTCTATTTTATGATCCATATATACATATATTCATCATATTACTTATACAAGAGATATAGTATTCAGACAGTTTGGAGAAAGAAACGAACGTCGAGATATTACCGAAGCTATTATCCTAATCGATGTTCGTGATAGAGGCGATGAAGGTTTACGTGGAGCTATCCACCCAACGCGAAACCCATCAACGTGCTCAGCACCGTTCGTGAATGTTCACGTGGTACGATTAGGTCAGATGATCCGTAGCGAAATATTCTCGCTTCCAATCGTTTCTCCACGGGCACGAGTAAACCA
>NC_140812.1:4217500-4227500 GCF_050613455.1 Vespa mandarinia
AGTGTCATAGAAAATAAAGGAAAGCGACGTCGTTCGTTTGCTTTGCATATTGCACAACGTAAATACTAATAAATCACTGTCGTTGGTGACTAAGTGTATAAGTGACGCATAGACAGCACATATATATACAATATATACTGTTCTTGATAGGGTAGCGGAGGGAGTAGCATTCATTTCTAAAGAGATTAAATGTACGATGAGAATAGTAGAAGTACGTGCTTTATTTAACGCATCGTTCCTTTTCTCTGGTAACGACGAGCTTTGAAAATAAGACGACTTACAATCAACGAACGTATGTATTTATCTTCCAACAAGCCACGCGAGAAAAGAAAGCAGAGGGAGAGAGAGGGAGAGGGAGAGAGAGAGAGATAGAGGGGAGGGAAAGAGAGTGTGTGAGAAAGTGGAAGAAAAGAAATAGAGAAAATCTCGTGCGAATTATTCGTTCGAGACACGATAGAGGAAGTAGAGAAAAAGTAGAGAAATGTATCATATACTCTCGAGAAAGGGATTTACTATCGATAATTTATTCATCATCGAAAAGTCACTTTGACACGCGTAAATCGTTACGTATCTACTTACTATTACTTCAAAGTTATCCAATCGAATTGGATTTCAAAGCAGAGAAATAAATACACATCAGTATAGGAATAATAAAACGATTAATAACTCGAATGATCACGAAATGATATATTTTTTCTAAGAATGATAAAAAAATTTCACGAAGACGTACGATCATTATTGTTCTAATAAAAATTCTTCTTCAGGCGTACGTACCAAAAAAATTGTTTCACTTTCTCATGAAACTTTTTGATATATCGAATAAGTTAAAAATCACGATCTAACTTCAATTATATTTTTCTCTATATTTATTTTTTCCTTTCTCCTTTTTTCTTAAAAATTTACATCGTTTTGATTAAATTTGAAATTCGATCGTTTATGAACTATTCGACGAATTGTAAGCAACAATGATTTCGTAATAAGGAGAGTTACAATTTGCAAGCAGGCGAGCGCAGGGAGTTTACATATACAATGGATATCAGAAAATCGCTACTATCAGCATACTCTAATCGGTACGATTAAAATCTTTAAGGGAGGACTTTGAATCCCCGACAAGCTCGACAAGAGAACCAGCTTTCGAAGAGAGAACGCGTAACGAATAATGCGGTACGAGAGAGCGAGAGCCAGAGAGAGAGAGAGAGAGAGAGAGAGAGAGAGAGAGAGAGAGAGAGAGAGAAAGAGGGGGGAGAGGAGAGAGAGAGAACGAGCAAGCGAGCGACAACGTGCTGACATTGCTCATTTGTGAAACTCCACGATATCTGTCACGTACAGGCATCGATAATGCGAGCCTTGTACGAACGCATTACGCGCAAGGCCCGGGCATAAACGGCTCTAGGAGGAGAGAACCGAGCACGGGATAGGCTTTTCATTACTGTTTGGTATCGCGTTTCGAGCCACCCTAACGAGTCGAATGAAGGGTTGTCGCGGTGCTGGTGGTGCCGGTTGATGGTACTGGTGGTGCTGTTGCTGGTGGTGGCGCGAACCGGCTGCGGTGGACGCGGCGAGGAGAGAAGGAAACTACTGGTGACGAAGGGAACGAGAGGAGATGGAGGAGGTAGAAGAAGAGGAGGAGGAGGAGGAAGGAGAAAAAGGGATGGAGGACTCAGAGTAACGTCGAGACGAAGGGAAGAGAGGAGGTGTGAGGTTAAACGGGGATGAACGAGAACTGAGACGGGGTTGTTTGCAGCTTCCCTCTAATTTTGTTGGAAACATCGTTACACCTAGATCGTATCATCTTGTTTATGGGCTTATACCTAGATGCTATTCGCTTCGAACCTTCCCTTCTCCGCCACTTCACTACCTCCCACGATCAACCTCCTCCCCTTTATTCCACCCACTGACTCCTTCGCTTCTGCTTCGTTCTTCGCTATTTTATTATCACGAGCTCGAACTCCGAGTTCTGTAGAAAACAGCATCTCTCGTTTTCTGTCTTGGTAAATCGATCTCTTTCTCTTATCGACATTTCGATATTAAATATTATTTAACGAGCAAAATTTAAAAACGTTAGTAGAATTTATTCGAGTAAATCTTTTCTTTTGTGCGTGCATTGTGTATATCCTTTTTTTTCTTTCTTTTTATATATAATGTAAATAGAATTCATTCGTTCCTATTATTATTGAAATTAAAAGGTAACAAGAAGAAAGAGGAGTCAGTTTAACGTTCGATCTTGTTTAATTAACGTCGATCGCTTATAGTAGGACAAATTATGCAAACACGGGAGAAATAAACGATATCGGCACTCTGGGATTTGTAGGTAATTCGGAGCCGCGGGTGTCGCATGCTCGCGAGGACCGTAATATTTCCTCGTTTACGTATTGCATAGCATGGCTGTAGATATACAGAGATACGTGGAGATACTGCTGGTGCTTATCATTGTATTATCAAACTTGGCCAATTGGGTCGTACAGGATATAGCATACACATTCGACTATACACACAAACGATATTCTCTTCGCTACCTAAAACACATTCTCCACTTATCCTTCTCGTTTTCAAACTTGAAAGAGCCACGGTATTTTCTTCTATATTCGTTTACTTTCGACGACAATAACCCTTGCAATGAATACGAGAAAATGTGATCAAGATATAACGGTGTATGTGTGTGTGTGACTGTGTGATTGGTGAAAAGTATTTACATTTCAATAAAAATTGAAACGATAATATTAATAAAATTATTCTTTCTTGTCTAACTTGTTATACTTGGAAAATATTTTTAATTTTATAATTTATATATATATATATATATATATATATATATATATATGTATATACGTTATTTTTATTAAAATAACAAATGAATAATTATAATAATTTATTGAAATTAAACATCAAGAAATTTTACATTGATCGATCTAAAAGTAAAATATTTTTTTTGTAGCACTTGAAAGAAATATTTTAAATATGAGAAAATTTTATTTTTCCTGACGTTTATTTAAAAAAAGAAGAAAAAGAATGAAAATATTTATATGTTAAAGAAGAAGCATAGAAACGATGACGATCGAGGAGGAAAAGTAAATCTTATTGTTTTGTAAATGGAATTTACGCGTCGTGCTTCGTAGTTCGCTTGATGGTCAACGGTAACACGCGTCAAGGGAATTTAACGACGTTATCGGCGGCGTTGTCCAAACAGAACCTCCACGGCGTACGCAAAGTACACAAAGTTCCGATTCGTTCCAGCGAATCGCGTGTGACCGACGCGGAGCTCTCGCGGATCGTCCGCGACGTGTAAACAGGAAGACGTGACAGGATAGTGAGGAAAAAAAAGACAAAAAAAAAGAAAAAAAAAGAAAAAAAAGAGAAAAGAGAAACAGAAAAAAAAAGAAACGCGAAGGACGACGTAACATTTTTGCAATCCTCGTGACAGAATCATTTCTTTTTCATTTCATCTATATACAGGATGTAATTTTGTGTAAACGAAATTACTAAATTCGTTTCTCCGCTATCATATTTTAATTTTTACCAGTATTATCATTATTCATGTATAAATTTATTTTCTCGCGTTATATCTAATGTACACAATACGTACATATGATTTTTCAAACAATTTTTAAAGAATAATAATCAATTAGTCACGTCGAAGTATAACAAGTAAAATGTAATATAAACAATTTGCATTGTCATTCATTCGCAGGAAGCTATTCCGATCGGTTGACCGATCATAATACACCAGTTGAAGGTTGAGGTGACCCTTCGGTATTTAGTCGATCGGTAGACCCTGAGAGCGTCGTTGTCCATTGTCATATTGTCATATTGTCGCGGGAACGGCTTTGATGGGCCGCTGCTTTAGACGAAGGCTCATTCTCGCGAGAGAATATACCCATGTGTTTCATCGTTCTACTCGGCTGTTCCTCCTACGACCACTTTGTAACGTGTATTACAAGACCGCGTTTATATACGCAGAGATGCATTCATCTCTCTCCCTCTCTCTTTCTCTCTCTTTCTCTATTTATCTGCCTCTTCTCTTTATCACATATATATATATATATATATATATATATATATATATATATATATATATATATTAGAATGTATAGACATATATATATATATATATATATATATACGTGTATATATATATATATATATATATATATATATATATATATAGATACACACATATATATATATGTCTATACATTCACGAATACATACATATATATTAGTCAAGCATGATCTTGGACGTTTGCATGGACTGTACACACATATATGTAAGCATACACATAGAAACAGCAGGCTGGCATTATATCAAAATATAGTACCTCTACCGGTGCCCGCATTACTCTATTGTATTGCAATCTCTTGATGTTGTATCGTATCCACCGTACATGTATGTGTTTAGCTATGTACCTACTAAACGGACATTACGAATCTCTTATCGTTCGTGTATATTGGAACGAGAAGGAAATTTGATCTTATCTTGCTCTTGAAAGGCTGTCTGTCAACTGACTAACTTGTAATCGAGATTATCGATCCATTTGAAATCGTTACATGTAATGAACTGTTGAAGTAATTAAGTTTCATTGAATGTCAGATTTATTTCTTTTTCTTTCTTCTTTTGTTTTTTTTTGTTGGATTTATGGTTTTCTAACTTTATTATAGAAAATTTTGCTGTATTTTTCTTTTTATAAGTACGTTCGATTTATTCGAACAACTTTATGAAATTTAATTAATCTGTCTATCGATCGATCGTAGACAAAGACGAATGACGTAACTCTCGTTAACTCTTTCTCTCTCTCTATCTCTCTCCTTCTTCCTTTATTCGTAGCTCGATCCGTTTCAAAGGATATCATTTATTTTTTACTTTTTGTGACAATCATTAACGAGCGATGTATAATTAGAATCGACGTTGACCATTCCATCGCGTTACGTAAATTATTACAAGTGACAAAATAACATGTGCACATATGTTCTTTATAAATTTCTCTCTCTATTTCTCTCTTTTTCTCTCTCTCTCTCTCTCTCTTTTTCTAATATATCTAACTTCTAATTGTTATTCAATTTCTGCCTTCCTTTGAAGAACTTATTCCAAAGCTTTCTTCTAAATCAAATATAACATTTCTCTCTTTTTCTCTCTCTTTCTTTTTTCTTCTTTGATATATTAATATATTCATATATTAATATATTAATATATGAAAGGAGAAATAAAATAAATTCGTATTGAAATCATACAAGTAAAATGTTTTTTTCTAGGTTAATTCTTGCATAACAAATTTAATAGCATTAGACGAACAAAACTTGGCACGAAATTCGAAAGAGTAATTAGTGTAAAACGACCGTGTTACTTTGCATTACATTGTCGGAGATCCGAGAAGTAAACTTGAAACGACTATATATGTAGTAGTATAAAAAGTGGTGAAGCCATGGCAAAAGTTTCAAAAAGTTAGTCGACTTTCGTTAAATAATAGCATTCTTCTTAACTTGACTGTTAAAGTTATAGGCATTGTATTAGAAACATATACATATAAAATGTCTAGAGAAAGTAAAGCATCGAACTAAGAGAGTTCGAACGATTTCCAACATGATATACTCTATAATTTGTTCTCTCTCTCTCTCTCTCTCTCTCTCTCTCTCTCTCTCTCTTTCTCTCTCTCTGATACTCTATTAAAGTTCAGTTTTAATGTCCGAATGATCGAGAATCCAAACTTTATGTTAGAAAGTCGAAGCATATCACTATGCAATAGAAGACAGAAGCTTTGGATAAGCTTTGGACAAGTAGCAGCTCTCTATGGCCATTCGTATTTCATTTGAGTTCTACTTCCTAGAGAAAGATAGATAGATAGATAGAGTATATAAGATAGACAGAGAGAGAGAGAGAGAGAGAGAGAGAGAAAATGAGAAAGAGAGAGAATACTTAGAGAGTCTATGTTCGATTAAACTCACACTCACACAGTGTGTATCAATTTTTCCTTTAACATCGCCATCAATGATACCATTAATAGCTCTATTTTATAAACGATAGCTTACCGAGTATAACTCAATAATATTCACGTTATTTTGTTTTATACACACAATTAAATAAAAAAAATAAAAAAAATCAATCGATTGAATACTTTAATTGAATCATCAAAAAATTCCATAAAGTTCCCCATTTATTAGGAATACCCTTCATATAGTCATAGCACGCTTGAGTGAGCATACGATTTGCGAAATCGATCGATCGGATTGAAATTCGTCGGTGGGCTTCGTGATCTCGACAATATGGCTGTGTCTGGGTTATGTCGAATATTCTGCGGTAAGTTAGGCACATAATAGTATATATCTGTATATGTATATATATATATATATATATATATATATATTTATATACACATATACAAATATACAAAATAAACTTTACCGATAGAACGCTCGCATTCCATTTTAATAAACGTTTCTAGTTTCCAGTGAGTGCTGGATGCGACTGCGTTTGTATCAATTAGTCCGTTACTGCAGTTATCTCCATCGACGTATAACGCAAATTAGTATAGCGCAGGTCAAAAGTGAAATAAAACGAGAGAAAACCACTAAATTTCGTAAAATTCAACAAAATATTATTTCACGATGAGATTTTGCTCAACTTTTCTCCTATTTTTTCTCTTTTTTTCTCTCTCTCTCTCTCTCTCTCTGTGTCTCTTTTTCTCTTTCTCTTTCTCCACCCCTTCGTTTTGGGTTCACGCGCGTGTCAGCAAACGATGGAAGAGCTCCCGCGGGTACGATTGTCGTGGCACAAATTATCATGCCCTCGCTAACGCGTTTTCTGAAGGGGTCGAACGCGTTTTGGGTTGACGACGACCATCGTCGTCGTATAGCCCGAAGCACTCACGGAAAGCTCCTTTCTTTTTCTACGTCTACCAATTTTTTCTTTTAGCACCAAGACTTTTTCTTTTCCCTTTCCTTTATCTTTTTCAATTTCTCTTTCGTACCCTCTTACTTTCTTTAGAATTATCTTTGATCTTGAAGATTTTTCTCTCACGATACGAATTTCTTATATATTCTTTTTTGTTAACGAAGGAGTAATAATTAATTTGATTTAATTGAATTGTTATTATTCGATCGTTAAATTTATTGTGAATCCTTTAACTTGTTCGGAAATTGTTACTTGATAAATTTACTTTCAACCACCAGACTAAATATCGACCTCACTACTTAATTTCAACCTTTCTACCTCCCTCTCTCTCTCTCTCTCCCCGAGAAAATTTATACGAAACTACTACTTACTCACACGATCGCGTCCGATCAAAACTCGCTTGTAGTACTTACTCGAGAACCCAATGACTTTTTAATGATCATTACCGAACATGACGTTAAGCGATAACACAACTTTGGAGTTTATCGAATATTTTAACGAACACGATTAGTCCTGACGTAGTGTTATAAACTATTTACTTAAATTGGATCATAAATTTGAGCGAGTAAAACAGATTGAAAATTGAAGTTTTAATTTTTTTAAACGATCATGTCGGATTTATTACATTATCATACATACAAGTATACACGTTTAAAAATAATCGTTCTAAGGAATTTGGAATTTAAGAGAAGAAAATGCACGGTTATGAATTATCTTATACGAAAGAGACCGTCAACAATGGAAAGGAAATTTTAAAACTCGAAAACGCCATTGAGTACATGAGTTTTACTTTTTTTTCTCTCCTATGTTCCGCGTGACGAGCAAACAGAGGTGGAAAACGTTAATGACGGGCAGCCCTTTAATGCCAGGCTTGGGTGTGGCCGTACATACACACATACACATACACATATGACCGTTCTGGAAAATGTCGAGGGACGTTCGATGAACATGTGTTT
Source organism: Vespa mandarinia (assembly GCF_050613455.1). Classification (NCBI taxonomy): domain Eukaryota; kingdom Metazoa; phylum Arthropoda; class Insecta; order Hymenoptera; family Vespidae; genus Vespa; species Vespa mandarinia. The sequence goes on from NC_140812.1 coordinate 4,225,340, forward strand.
TCAACGCGAATAGTGGAACGTATAATAGATATGTATATATACGTATTATATATAGAAGTATATATGCATACGCGTATTTATGTCTCTCTCTCTCTCTCTTTCTCCTATTCTCTCTTTCTCTCTCTATCTATCTACCTATCTATCTTTCTCTCTCTCTCTCTCTTTCTCTCTCTGTATATTTGGAACGACGGACAAAGCTCTCCAAATAGAACAATTCATCTACCGACATTAATACCCGCCTGGATCGCAAGAGAGCTTTGCCATTATAATTTAACAGTATGAGTTTGATCTATCAGTAACGAGTAATTTATTCTTTTAGATCGAGCTGAAGGGATTCAAAGATCATACGTAAGATATATAATATGTACAAATCTAAAATTATAATTATTTGTAAATCAACGTAATATCGATAATTCTTGAAAATTTACGTAATAAGCGACGTTCTCCTTCAATAAATTGGTAATAAAATTATTAGTAATAAAATTTTCTTATCGATGAAACAATACGGAAAAGAGACGAGGGGAAAGAGAGAGAGAGGGAGAGAAAGAGAGAGAGAGAGAGACGAGAGTGGAAGAATAGTCTACACATTTGCACACATTGTTCTTTCATTTTAACGTTACAATTTTTCTATGAAATTCATCCTGTTAAACGCGTAACCGCAGATACACACAACGGGTGAGGTACCTAACATGATAAAATTGCAACCCCTCTGGGCTTGCTTCTAGCGTGAGAAAAATTTGAGACTATTTGTAGAATGCAATTTCCAAATAGAGAAAGAAAGAGAGCGAGAAAGAGAGAGAGAGAGAGAGAGAGAGAGAGAGAGAGAGGGAGAGAGAGGGAGAGAGAAAGTGAGAGAGTTTAAAAAATGTAGGTTACATAATTTCGCACACGTATCAGCGAAAGAATTTTGCGGGTCTGAATCTTAAAAAACATCAGGAAAAGATTTTCGAAGCAGAAAGAAAAAGCTTCAGTTTTTTTAAACATGTTTGTCTTACATAAATTCATTCTCGATTAAAAAAATAAGAGAGAGAGAGAGAGAGAGAGAAAATATATCATCGAAAATTGTTGAAATCTTGAAACGAGCAAAAGCATTGCCGTATAAGGATCAAAACTATTTTTTTATATTTTAGATATTTTAAAAGCCAATAAAATGTCGGACGAACTTATTAACGGGATAACGTCGGTCTCACAAAGCATCTGAACAATCCACGAAATCCAAATGTGGAATTGGCCGTTATTAAATCCCAGAAAGATAAATTAAATCGGACTTTTTCATCAATATTTCTCTCGTTCCATTTTACCATCGATTTAGTTTAAGTAAAGTCCCCATTCCGCCGTGCCCTAATATTCGATCATAGTGTTTGATGTTTTAGTCCAAATTCTATGGAAATTCACTGTTATTGTTAGTTTTCGAATTGAATACTGTAAATAAATCGGTTCTCTTAGATTTTTGACACACTAACAGTATTTATCGCATTTTGCATTATTTGTATGTATGCAAAAAGAAAGAAAGAAAAAAAAAGAAAAAAAAGAGAGAGAGAGAATGAGAAAGAGCAATAAAAATGCAACTGTAATTGATGTAAGTACAAATAAATCTTTTTCTATCGCATTCTATGTAAAGTTTCAATAGAATTTAATTATTAATAAAAAATCATCATCTATCTCGATTTCGATTAACAATGAAAGAATAACAAAGAAATACAAAAAGAAAAACTTTTATTTCAAGGCTGTTAAAGAATTAAAAAATAATAGACAAGTCAAACTTCAGAATGCTTCAGATTGATAACCATAATATTAACAAATGGCCGTAATTAACGCTTCTACGAAGGAAATTGAGGGTCTGCTACGAACGGTTTCCGGAGGCCGCCGGATCAATTTCGTCCAATGTTACGCAAATTGTCCCAATCCTGGTGGTATTGTCATATTAATCATAGAGGCGACCCTTCGGCGAAGGGTGAGCAGTCGGCTTTCGAAAATCGTCCTTCCTCCCTTTATCACTTTGCTCGATCGAAGTTACTTTAATACGTTACAAGTCATTTTACCTTCGTCATGGAATAAAATAAGAAATGATCTTTATTTGTGTTTATAGACAAAATGGAAATTTCTTTTAAAATTATTATATTATTTTCCAAATTGATTGTCGCATATATATAATTATCGG
>NC_140812.1:4232500-4282500 GCF_050613455.1 Vespa mandarinia
TATTATTATTATATCGTGCTCTGTTCGTTAAACGGGACGCAGCACGTCAACGTGTGCGTCTTAGACGAGTCATGGATCTTGTTGGCTGACTAAACTCGAGCAAGATGTAAATCCCATTAGCGAAACTTGACGCGACTATCTCGTTCGAGTGTCTCCGCAAGGCGTAAATCAAAATTCGACGTGAGAAGATAGAAATGTTGACGGTTGAGAGTATAATTGTTCTTTCGTTAATTAATAGGAATCGATCTTGGTGTTGTCATCAAATTGGAATAAAAAAAATTACGATGTAGATAATTGTTATTTATCAAAAAAGAAAAAAAAAAGAAAAGAAAAGAAAATAACAGAAATTTTTAATAGTATCGACTTAACGAAACGACGAAAAAATTGTATTTATCGCGTATTTATGGATTATATAATTTTTAATTAAGTGAAATAACGAAAATGAAAGGAAGATGAATATCTCAAGTAATTGTGTCTATATCCTGAAACATAGATATTTCCGAAGACGACAACCAAAATCCCGCGGTTGTGGCTGGCATGTCTTCTGATGGTATGCCATGCAAACATTCAGTAACCCAATGCCGGATGCGTCGTGTTTGCGGAGACGGCTCGTCTTTATACTCTCTAACCGATTAACTTTCAAATATAATACATGCGCACTCATCTCCCCACTCGCTTACAGTTTAATTAGTTACCCTGTCCAATGTAATTGCACGAGGAAACCTTTGAGAAAGGCCATAGAGCTCGTAACACGTAATACATAATATACATAGAAGAAACAAAAATATCTTCAAGCATTTACATTGAAATTTTCTTCGTGATTCGATTAAAATATCCGTTTCATTTAATAATCTATTCAGATGATATTTTATAAAGTAACGCAAAAGTATCATACCTCTAGCGTCGTGTGAAATCGTAAAAACATTTCCGAGTATTTCCGTAATCGAGAATTTTCGAAAAGAAGACAGAATTTCCTTGAGAGCCATGAATATCCAACCATTTCCCTGTTGGAGCTTAACATGACCAAACTGAGAACGTTCATGAATTTCGAGATTTCTTCGTTTGAAAATATTCATTAAATGGTAAAATGTGAAACGAAAGAGAGAGGGAAAATGATTTCACTAACGTTGCTAGAAGAGGAAGAAGATGAAGAAGAAGAAGAAGAAGAAGAAGTATAAGAAGAAGAAAGTAAAAGAGAAAATGACCAGAGGCAACGTCGACGGTAATCTTCGCGAGAGATACTCAAGGGAGCTAGTGGAAGGTCCTTGCCTTGCAGAAAACTACCGATATCTTATTCCAAGATGGGCGTAAGGAATAATTTTCTATGCATAGCTCGATTTCAGCGGTGTCGTTGTGTTTAGCTTTGGCCGTGGCGGGAGTGGTAAAGACGCGTGACATTGCCATTACATTTTAACTCGTCGAATAGTGGTTTAACGAAGGAAACCTGGCGTGATATCACATATACATACATATATATACATTCGAAACTCCACGTTAGGCTTTTAGTAGCTAGCAACCACCTTTCACGTATTCCCTAGTGAGTAGTCGCTCCTCTCCATGCAGCTTCCACCACCCTTTCCTCATCTTGAAAATCGAAAATCGTAGTCCTACTTCTCTTCTCCTCTTACTCCTACTCCGTCTCCTTCTCCTTCTCCTTCTCCTTCTCCTTTCATCGTCTGCTTCCACTCTCCTTCTCTTTCTCTCTTATCCACTATACTCTCGACTTTTTGATTAACCTATGCATACTTGAAATCGCCCTGGCACGATTTCCCAAACATGAAAGTTTAAACACCCTTTCACCAAAGCAACCTCCTTGAGAGAAATAAGAGAACCGTACAACTCCCTCGTTGTCGGCGTTTCTTTCTTTCTTTCTTTCTTTCATTCTTTCTTTTTTTATTTCTTTCTTTCCTTTCTTATTTCTTTATTTCTTTACTTCGATTACATTTTCCACATTACTTTTTCTTTCTCTTTTTAAACTATATATCCAATAATACTGAATTCATCGATTGTTACGATGGAATATCGAAGAAATTATTAAATTTCCTAAAAACAGCGACGTTATTACTACGATCGTTAGAATCAAAGAAGGTGCGTATTAATGATCCTAACGTTGCCAAAAGATTTTGGATTGGAGCCCAATAATATTCAATACTGTTCTTCCTCCTAATGTTCTCTTTGAATTGAACATTATAAATAGGATAATGGAAAGATCACAAAAGAACGATGAACATTACCAAAGCTTCCAAACGTTATTATCCAAAGTGTAACTTGGCACGTATCTTCAAAATCACGAGAGATTCGGTTGAGTCTCCTACGGTTACGGGCACGCGAACTTTCACTCGAGAATCTCTCGACGAAAGATATAACGACGCTTCACATTCCTCGGATAACTTCCTGCTGCTCAGATTCCATGTGATGGATGTGTATAGCCATACATAAATATGTGCTGGGTATACATATACTTACGTAGTATATACGCATATGTGTGTGTGTGTGTGTGTGTGTCTATAAGTAGAGAAATAAATTATCCACGTAAGAAAGAGAAAAGTCGAACTTCTCAGGGGCAATGTAATGTCTCCATTATTTTCGAGAGAGCCCTGATGCCACGAATATTTCTACTAATTATATCGATGTATTTTCATCTCTCTCTTTCACCCTCTATAATGTTCCCTTTCTTTCTCTCTCAGAGTCACCCTTCTATATGTGCGATATATAGGAATTTTCCAGAATGTGGATAACGGCTTGGGGGGACCGTCTCCGGAAATAATATGAAGAGATGTTGGCGAAGAGATAGAGATAGAGAGAGACAGAGAGAGAGAGAGAGAGAGAGAGAGAAAGAGATGAATAGATAGATAGATAGGTAGAGAGTGGTCTCTACTAAGGGAGAGAAAGAGAAAAGGAAACGGAACGGGCGCGAAGGGGACAATTTGCTGAGAATTTCAAGAACGCAACACCTTGATCGGCTCGAAATGAAATAAGCCAACGAATATTAATTCAGGGGATACGCAGCAGACAAGGGAGAGAGGGTCGTGTCGATAGAGGCTACACCTATATGCTTTTATGGCACGAAAAAAGGGAAAGTTCGGAGATTGAAAATTGGAAATTTTCTTCTCAATTTTTTTTTCTTCCTTTTTTCCCTTTTTATCCTTTTCCCTTTTCCTTCACCCAAGCACACGTATCTACTTTTCCATTAACACGTTTAATTACTAATGACTTTTTCTTGTAGCATCCGCACATGATTATCTTTTCATTCCCCGACGTTATCTTCGAAGTAATTTATTAATGAACTCGTAACTCGGTTAAAAAAAAGAATGTATGAGACAGACAGACAGACAGACAGACAGAGAGAGAGAGAGAGAGAAATGTGTTATCTTGACCGAGAAATTTACTTAACTACGCTGAAACTTAAACTTTTTTTACACGAACATAACATATACTTTCGACCATATACTTGTTTCTTGACGGTCGACATAAATTTCTAACTATACATATATAAAAAGCAAATATTATAGAGAGAGCGAACCGATCGTCGTGTAGCCCTTAATTGCGCATGGGCACATTATACTCCCTGTCTCTCTCTTTCTCTTTCTCTCTCTCTCTCTTTCTTTCCCTTTTCCTCTCTCTCTCTCTCTCTCTCTCTCTCTCTCTCTTTCCCTCTCTCTCTCTCTCTCTATAAATATGAGTGCGCACGCGCACGAGTACATACATACGGGTCACTATTATCTGAATACGCGATGTGGTCACGCCAGCACCACCTCTGGGATTCTGACGGGTCCCGCATGCAACTTATGATCGTTACTAACGGAACATTACGTAAGCTCGCGATAAGCGCATAATAGTTCATTCTAATCGTTATTTAAAACGCGCCCGACCCTGCACCACCCTACCACTGGACCTGTTAACTCCTCTGTAATCTTCCTGGAACACGTTACTAATTGTATTAGCTTCATCGTTTGCACCTGAACAAGTTTTATATCTTTCATATAAAAAGATTGATAGTTAATTAACAGATTTTTTTTCTTTTCTTTTTTTCTTCCTTTTTTTCCCCATATGAGTATATACACAATAATTATAGTTTCCTTCTTGTTCCGATATTTTAGATCAAGATCTTTCTTTTTAATATTTTTTTCATACGATTTAAGATTATGATTTTTCGAAAGAGAAAGAGAAGGAGAAAGAGAGAGGGAGAGAAAGAAAGGCAGAGTGAGAGAGAGAGAGAGAGAGAGGGGAAAGAAAAAGAAACAGACAGAGTTAAATTAGAAATTTGTTTTCTTCGGTGATGATCGATACAACCCTGACGCGGTTAATAATAAACGACGAAGAACAAGGAGTGCATAAATCTTAGCTAGAAAAGCATCGAGAAAGAGCGAGAAAGTTCAAATCTCTCGGTAAGTTTATGTTTATCCGCTTCAGTGCACAGTAGTAGCAGTAACAACAACATTACCACCACTACCACCATTACTATCATCCACGATAAAAGCGAAACGGGGAATCATCGTTTGCTTTGTATTATTCTTCGAAATTTATCCCGCGAGTAGTTTAGGAAGAGAAACTTTATTACGTGATTCCGGCGGCCAACTAATTTCGAGAAAGTGTATTTCCATGGTACCCAAACAAAAGAGAGTATCGCAAGAAGCACCGCTCTACTGCCGATGGAGTTCTTCGAGCGGAAGAAAACGACCGGTAGCAGCAGCACCAACTATAAGGGGATTCACAGTAAGGATTCAATTATTTGCCAGTTGAATATTTATCGAGTCGTCAAGAAGCTAAGAAAGAAGAAACGAGATAATATCTATGATTTGACGAAATCCTACGAAGAGAGAGAGAGAGGGGTGGGGGAGAAATAATAATGGATAATAATAATACGAAATATGAAAAAAAAAAAGAAAGAAATGTTCTCCCTTGTCTTCGATACGACGGAAAAATACTTTTCACGTTCGATAAAAACTATATATTTGTTCATAAAATATACTCGTATTTATTAATCAAAATATATCTATATACATATACATACATAAAGATAATATTAATAAGGAAAAGAATCTCTTCTTTGACAAGACAATAAAACATTTTCCAATGAATATATACCAATATTAAAAGTACGAGATATTTCTTTGTGTAAAATTTGTTTATTAATCGCGTATCCTATGTGTAGAAATATATATATATGTGTGTGTGTGTGTGTGTGTGTGTATTATATGTAATGTGTATAAAGAAAAGTATGAAACACGGAAGAGACGGAGACATCATTACGTAAAGGAAAGTGTCGCGAGCCGTGTGGATATTACGTTTTCAAACAGAATTCGCGTAGTGTTTCGCACAGCACCGTCTACGATTCCGTAGTTATATGTACATATATGGGGAGGATGAGTATAAGCAGTAGGATATTGCGAGAACTGAATTTATTTTCTCCCTTAGAAATCGTTGCTGCATATCTATATATGGAACGTCAGTGAGAGCGGATATCTCCAATCGAAATTGGATTGGTTGACGTGACTTTTGTAACTCGTTGCACATTGACCGCGTGACGTAGCGAAAGAGACCTTTCCTGCCGCATACACATTTTAAATTATGACCTCGTCATGCTGCTGTTGCTAGTGCTGCTGCGTCAGTGGCCTAGATTCGACAGTATTGTTGTGATAGAAATAGCGCACGGTGAAAGTTTTCTCTCCGTTTAACTGAATTTCCCTTTCTGCGTTCTTGTATTTTTCTATTCTATTTTACGGTGAAATATGTCAACGTATTTTATATTAAAGATACGCGTGACAAATTAATAATGAAATATAAAATTCATTTATTTATTATGCAATAGTATTTATACGTAATAAATATACAATATTTATCAGAATTACCTTCAGAGTTTTCATTTTTTATGAATAATCATAGCGATAAGATAATCGATATTATTGACTGATCACATTTTCGATACATATATATATATATATATATATATATATATATATATTAAAATTATTGACACATATACTCTGATAGTTTTCAATGTAGAGTAGGAAAAAAAAGAAAAATGTGAATGAATGGGAATCTCTATAACATGTATTTCTATAACATATAAACTGTATGTGCATTGGATCACTAAATTTCTCTATTTATCAAAAATGAATATTGCATTATGTATTTGCGATTGACCGACTGGGAATGATCATAAACATTACGTAAACATCGTTTTGAACTTCAACTTGAACGATGAGCCTCTCAAATGCATGAAATGAAATGCACACTTTCCTAGGAGTTTCTCTCGATCGAGTCTAAAAATAATTCAACTTGCTTACTTGCAGTGATGGTAGTAGTAATGGTGACGGTATTGTGAACGAATAATAATAACGCGGAGGCCTTGGAAAATCTTTTCAATCGGGGGTTAAATGGGATAAATCGTGAGCGCTTTCCTTTCAACGACGCTTCCTGCCGTTCGCTATTTCGCGTCGCATTACGGTGCGCATAATAATGCTCATTGAATCGTTCCGCAATCCACTTACATGAAACACTGCTTTTCCAAGGAAGGAAAATTCGATTTACAGAAGTTTAATAGGATCGCGCACGACTTAATACCCGTCGCAAGTTTCCTCGGACGGTAGTCTCCTTCTCTCTTTCTCTCTCTTTCTCTCTTTCTCTCACTCTCTCTTTCTCTTTCTTCTTTACTTACTTTCGCTTCCTCATTCTCCGACCACAACTTTTCTCTCTTCTCTTTCTCTCTCTTTTTATCTCTACCGAGCTGCGTGCAAATTGCTATCCTTTGCGATGCCCACGCCTCCGTATTTTCAAACTAAACTTTTAAGCACTATTATTTATCTAAGAACGTAACAAAGAAAGATACGGATCCGTGCATCTTAATACAATATATCGTATATGGAATAACATAGAATAACGTTGGAATAAGGTACAACGGTAAAAATGAAAAAGAAGGGAAAAATGAAAGAAAAAAAAATTAAATAGGTAAGTATAATAACTTGTAGAAACATAATTTGATTACTTTCTTTTTTATTTACCATTTTTCATTTTTCTTAAAATTCTCTCTCTCTCTCTTTCTCTCCCTCTCTCTCTCTCTCTCTCGCTCTCACTGGCTTTTTTTCTTTCATTTTGAGGACAAGTACTACGTGGGTGATCTTCGCAACGTTGGTCTTTGTCTGGCCTTATTCCATCACACCCATTCCCTCTTTTCTTGTCCAGAATTCCACCTTCGGCTTTCCTGATCTCAAATTAATTACGTGACAAACAGTTTCTTACCCTCCCAATGGCGATGTCTCGCACCTTCTTATTGCTCCCTCGTCAGGGTTCGTCCCTGGAATTCGGTTGGTCCTATTAAGTACACCAAAGTCACGGGACAATGGAGATAAGACGATTGCGTTTGGACGAAGTTGTGTCTAGGGACTGTTCGTAGAAAAGCTTCCAGCTACGCTTAGAACGATTAGATGATCTTATACGTAAACTTGAGATCATTTTTCTTTTCTTACGTGTATTAGGAAAGATTAATTATTAAAAAAAAAAAAGAAAAGAAAGGAAAAGGGAGAAAAAAATAGTAGTTTTTGAACGAGATTAAATTGCGTTTTTCATTTTTTTCTTCGATTCTGAAATTTGCTTAAGTTGACAGGATTTTGATTGCAAACTATTCTTTATCTTTATCTCTCTTTTTCTTTTGGTACGCTACTGTAGTAGGCAAGACGCGTTCAAGCCATAGCTAGTCATCCTCATGGAGAGATATTATTGGAAAAAATATATCAGCCCCATAAAGAAACCCGGTGGAAAGATTTAAGCTGAAAATTGCTTTCAACCGATAAGTGCCTGTCTTTTTTTCTCTTCTTGCTTTTCTCTTAGTTTCGACCAGCACGTTTTAATATTTTTTCACGAGCTAAGACTATCGATTTGGCTCGCGTGAATTCGATAATCGCATAATGCGTTTTGTGCATTAACTTTCTTTCTTTCTTTCTTTCTTTCTTTCTTTCTTTCTCTTTCTCTTTCTCTCTCTCTCTCTCTCTCTCTCCCTCTCTTTCTCTCTTCGATATTAATCGTGTCTCGTACTTTTTTGCATTCTCCGACATTTATTAGTTTTCCAGTCGTCGTCGTGTCGTATTTTTGCCACCCTTCGTACAGTTTTCCATCAGATGATCGTATCCCTTCGTGTTTAATATCAACGAAAACGACGTCGTTTTAATGGCTTTATTTTCACGATATCCATTTATTCGAATGAATCATCGACCAAGAATCTCATATCGAACGATGCAAATAGAGATATTTTATATGCATTTTTATTTTCGTGGATTCGCGGGAAATGAAATTTATAATAAATATTCGACGCATATACCTACGTTATATATTTTTATGAAATTTAATTCGAATATTAAATTAAATCTCAGTATGTTGTATATAATCACATGAGTGTGGATTTAAGATTATAATATTTTTGTCTTAAGAAATCGTAACAAGTAAACTTTTAAAAAAAAGTTATATGAGATACTTCTGAATGTACTTACATCAAGATCCAAAAAAGTCATCGAAAATGTCGCATGGAATCTTTGCCTCGTTCGGCAATCGGCGCGACTTCGTGACACCTGGCACAAGTAACTAGCTGGGTATACTTTGGTGAACATCTTATAAATTTTCATGGTTGGTACGCCGCTACAAGTCGGCCGTCGACCACGATAAGTATTTCGAATGTCGACGAAGAAGAGAAGGGGCAAGAGAAAGAGAGAAAGAGAGAACGAGGCAGTGCTATTGTTGTCTCGATGATAAGATCTCGCGCTAAATCCAAGCCTTGCTCGGCACTACGAGGACAGTTTGAATTATGCTGGTTGGTACCACAATGGTGGAGGTTGAGAGGAAGGGTAGAGCAAGGGCAACGGAGTTCAGGATTTATAGGAAGCGGCGCATCACGCAAAACAGAGTAAAAGAGAGAAGGAGGGAGAAAGAGAATCTTGCTTAAGCCTACCGAGAATTATTTCTGATATGCGCTTCTCTTATCGCAGCACACTGTACAAATACTGAGCAGAATTCTTAATACCAGTCACTTGTAGTTACTCACCAGTCTTTATTACTTTTCTTTTTGCTGATTACAAAATCGAAAAAGAGGAAGAGAGAGAAAAAGAAAGATATGAAGAAATTTCTATGAGAACATGAAAGGATATTCTCGAGTATCTATCGACTACTCGGTTGATTAAAAAACGATTAGCTAGCGAATCATGATGGTGGTAATTAGCGAGCTATCCGGCCGACTCCGATTAGCCACTTGGTAGAGCATAAAAGGTTTTGAAATCATTTTTGCAGAAAGAAAACCGTGAGTAGTTGTTGCTGCTGTGGTAGCTTTCCTTTACGTGCTAATGGCTAATCGATGAATCGAATCGGATCCACTCCTATCTATTTCCTGAGAATCCAGTACTTATTCTACGCCATAACTCTTATTAGGATAATAATAAACAAAGGATGTAAATACATAAAGAGAAAGAAAAGCTACCATTCACAATCCTTATCATAAATTACCTCTTAATATTTCGAACTAGAATGCATAGTTCACGAAAATATTTTCGTTTAAAGGAGAATGTAGAAGAAAATAGTATAAACCGGAATAATCAGAGGTAAGTAGTATTAGAAATTAGCTCGGAGCCATTCGTTGGAGGATATATCCCGTTGGAGGATTAGCCAGTTTAATGCAAAGCAAGCTGTTGGAAGCTGTGGAAGTTTATTCGTTTGCTCGAAAATATGAAGTGGCTTTTGCGAGAAACGTGTGCGTGGGAACCTTGTGTTTATTTGCGTTCCCGATATTCGTCGGTTAGTTTATAAAAGCAAAATCAAAGTGTCCGCCATCGACACGGTACCGCGTCGTGACGCTCATCCTCCCTCTATCCTTCTCACTCCCCTATTCCTCTTTCAATCCCTGTTGACCGCTCCCGGGCACGTTTGTTCGCCCCCCCCCCCCTAAAACGCACAATAATCGCGATAACGAGCGATCGAGTAACGACGATGCTGACATTTTTGATCCCATCCCCAATTGCTCGTTCTCTCTCTCTCTCTCTCTTTCTTTCTCTCTCTCTCTCTCTTTCTCTCTCTCTCTCTCTTTCTCTCTCTCTCTCTCTCTCTCTCTCTTTCGCTTTCGCTTTGCAGACAGACGGAAAATCGGACGGTCGATGACTTCTGCCGCGTTACGTTCATCGCAGTTAAATAATAAAAACGGCCGGCGGGCTTCCCCACGGATGGTCGCGCTGTAAATTCGCACGGAGTAATTTGTAATCGATAGCAGCACGCGCCTCGTTTTTCCATTTTAACGGACGCACGTAAACAGATCGTGCGTGATCCTGCGAAACGGAAACACGTTCGATGATCCAACTTTTCTCTTTCTCACTTTCTGTTTGTTTATCCTTTTTTCTTTACATATGAGTCTGTCTTTTTTCTTTTTTCTTTTTTTTTCATTTCTTTACTCGTTTATTTTTTGTTGTTTTTACGTATAAATATATATCGACGTCGTAGTCATTTTCTCCGACTAATGCCAATGCCATTAATTAATTTACATTTAATCGTAATACCGTTTGCACTTCTTCATTTTGCTTCCCTTAGGCTCGACATAAATCGAGTGTAATAAAGGCAACCTATAAGAATGAACCCAGTTACGACCCTACGCTTAAACTGTGATCTTGAGAACGAAAGAAAAAGAGAGAGAGATTGTATAGAGGTCAAAATTGATATTAGATCGGTTAATTGCATCAACGTTAATCCAACGAAAATTATTTAGCCTGTTTCGTAGTTGGTACGAATAAAAGCGACAGATAACGTAACTGAGGATGAGAGCCAATGCAATGAATAGAATGAAATAACTTTGTTCTCCTTGAAACATGATAGTTTTAAGATATTTGATTTTCATTGTTATAACAAAAAGAATGAGAAAGAAAAAAGATTGTTTCAAGATATTTGATTTTCATTGTTTTAACAGAAAGAAAGAAAAAGAGAGGAGATACGATTTATATTCACAATTTTCTCTTCCTCCTTCTCTTTCTCTCTCTCTCTCTCTCTTTAGTATTCAGTATATATTATTTTTACATTGAGAGAATTTCAGTTCCTTATAATAATTATTATTCTCCCTTCAATCTAAAGCAATAATTAGCATTTGCTAACTTCCCCTATATCGTGAAACGACGAACTTTAAATACGAAGACGATAACGTTGTGTAGTAAAGCGAACAACTTTGGAAATCGTTCGAATTGTGGCTTATTAAATTCTGGAGGAAGAACGTTAACATGTCGCTTTCTCGATAACACCGAGCATCGACATCGTCATAGAGAATGAAAACGAGAAGGATAGATATATTATACTATCTACGTAGGACGAGAGGGAGAGAGAGAGAGAGAGAGAGAGAGAGGAATAATTGACTCGTACTACTGTAACCTAGACGACGATATGTAAACGGCGCTCCGGGAGGATGAATATGCAAGAAAATCTCCATGACGATAGAGTTACGTTTTACTTTACGAACGACTATCAGTGCCCATCGTATTCGTTCATGAATATTCCGGGCGATACCGTTTGACGCGAAACACTTTGCTCGAAACGCGTTTTGACCTTTCGGCTCTTCCTAACATCGTCACTTTCGTAGGATCTCAGTCTCTTTTACTTCTGAAAAAGAATTCAAATGTTAATTTTAAAGGGGAGGGGGGGAAAGGATTTGTTAAAAAGTGTCAACGTGAAAAATTTCTGTTTTTATTTCACTTATTTTAATAATCATTATCGGTTTATTAACAAAATCGTTAGAACCTATATAAAGCTTTTTCTTTCTTTGTCGGCTAATCAAAGAGATTGAAAAAAGTAACGGATCAACGTCGTTAGAAAATCACTTAACATTTAAAGAAAGAGAGTAAAGTGTTTCAAGTTTATCGACTTTCGAGCCATGCCAAGTTTCTGACTGAGTAGAAAGTGCTACTGGCAAAAGCAAGTAGTAGGTACCTACGGTTCGATTCGACTGTCGTCATCGTCGTCGTTGAGGAGACTACCTCTCTCTTCTCCTCCTTCGATACTCAACACAGGAGAAGATTTAATCGGCAATGCTATGAGATTAGAAGCAAGCAAGAACGAGGCAAATACGGAAGAGAGAGAGAGAGAGAGAGAGAGAAAGAGAGAGAAAGAGAGAGAAAGAGAGGGAGAAAGAGAGAGAGAGAGAAAATACAGAGTACAGAGTTCAATATATGGTGTGTCGAACCGTATCCGGCTTACTCTCTAATAAGTAGCAATTAGCAAGCCAGTAATTAATATGGGTTACGATGAACGCCCACCAACCACGAAGAAATACGATCTTGCGCCATTACCAAGTTCGAACTATCACCGATATTTATCTTTTGGATTTGTTACTATCTGGAATTTCACGATATCGTTGTTCCACATTAAAGCTTTGTAATGACTAGTTGAGTAATGATTGAAATTTCATATTACCCAATTATATGATTTTATTTATCTTGTTATCAATTATATTAATTAATAAGAAACGAAATATCTAAACTTTATATTAAATAAATAAGAGAAAAAATTTATTTTTATTCTATAGATTATTCTAAAATGTATAATAATGATTTTATATTTAATATTATTTCTATTATTTTGGAGATAACAAGGACGAACAATTTTTATTTCATTTGCCTTATTCGATAAAATCGTCGAACCATTATCGAATATTAGTGTGACGATGTCTCCGTTTCATACCCAAGAGACCAAACAAAGATATCCATCGAAGTTCTCTTTCTTTCTTTGGTCACTCTCTCTTTCGATCGATCGATCGCTATCCTCATACACTTTTTCGCTTAAGTGTAACGACCTCGTGCGCTCGCGCGCCCTCGTTCGTTCGTTCGTTCGTTCGTTCGTTCGCTCGCTCGCGTCTAATACGACGATTATACTAATAAAATTTCCGTCCGCTTTAGCGAACGGGCGTTGCCAACGGCGAGACATTAGTCGGGTGAAGCCGGGAAAGCCCAGAAGAAGGCAAACATTTGCCCGCCTTTCGACCCCTCCTTCCTCTTTCTCCTCTTTCTCCACCTTTAGCCCTCAAACTCCGTCCCTTTCCCATCTTCCCACTCCTAGCGTGTGCAAACAACCAACGTGGCTCGGGCTCGTCCTTGTTCAGGATAGTGGAAGAACTTGCACCGCTCTACGCTTGGGCGAGTTTCAGAGAGAAGGAACAACTTTTCTTTCCAAACTATTTCTTACCAAATTGAACCCTTTCAAATCGAAATTATATTTTTGATATATCCCGTATACCGGACATAGTTCAAGATTCATTTTAAATTCAATTTTAAATTCAATTTATAAACGCCATAAGTTTCTTTTATAATTTTTTGATTTTTCATTATAAATTTATATATATATATATATATATATAAATTTATAATGAAAAATATATATATATATATATATATTTGAAGAGACCTGTCGAGCATGATTCGACATAAAATTGTGAAAATTTGATACTCTTTATTATGAAAGCGATAAAATCTTGCTCGTTAATTTGAATGCGTGTCGATTGATAAGTTCTAAGGATCACTGTGAACGAAGTGGACGGAATAAGTTTCACGTCGTTCGAAGTTATACTCACAATTATCTCGAGGAGTGACTCGTACACAAAGTCGAACGTAAAGGCACGATGAGCGAAACACGGACGGTGAATATTCGCGTGCTCTCTTCGCGAACTTTGCTAGAACTACGGACGACCACTTGAACTTACACCGGAGTTATAGGGTGTCATTAAGCGACTCACCTTACTCACCGTCTATATAATCACGATTCTTGGACTATTTTACCTAATTAAAGCAAATGCTTTCTTATGGACAATTTTCTTCAAGTGTACATATTATTGAGAATCTATCGTAATTTTGATTTATTCGTACAAAAGAAAAAAAAAAAAAGAAAAAGAAAAAGAAAAAGAAAAGAAGTACGATTAAGTTACGTTCTATTTTATCGATGGAGTGATCGTTTAAAAAAATATCATTTAGTTCGAACAAAGTATACGTAATTTTATGATAATCATACTATGCTGGTAGAAAATTTTTCTTACAATCTTCTTATCGAACACACCCCTCAGTAGTTTCCACAAGGGACAAAAACAGTTTGTTCTAATTTCGGAGATACGCAAAGATACCTTAAATTTAAGCACCCTAGATGATAATAACCTTTTCTACGTGAGAGATTCTCCCGAGTGAGCAATCAATTCCTTTCTCTTTTCTAGCAAAGTGATCGTTTCAGCTAAACCAAGGAGCACAATATTATCTATATACATACTTACACACATACATATAAGATTTTCTTTTCTCTCATAACCGTTGTTGTTCGAAAAATTGCGGTTTATGCTATGCCCGCGTACTCGACTCTACGAGTAACAAACGTCGAGAGTGATACGAGCTCTTACGAAAATTCATATCTCGTCCTTCCACTATCCACTTTTACCACTACCATTATAGACACGAAGCGTCTTCACCGACGACGACGACTACTACGACGACTACTACGACGACGAGGACGACGACGACGATGGGAATTTATGCGAAATCGAGTTACTACGCCGATTCCATCTACTCCGATTCCCTTTCGACGTAATAAAACTTCTCTCGACTTCCTCTTTTTCTCTCTCTCTCTCTCTCTCTCTCTATCTTTCTCTCTCTCTTTCTCTTTTTTTTTCTTTCCGTTGCGAATATTCTTAGGGAATCGTTCTTTATGACTTTCTTTTTAACATTCAATCGATGTCGTTTCAACTTTGTGTATATATATCAATGAGAAATAAAAAATCCAAAGATATCGCAAATATAATAATATCACAGGTATGAGATATATAATAATTAATATAAATTTGTGAATTGATTGTGAATCATAATCAATTTATCTTACATTTTTTGTTTCTATTACCAAAAAATAAAAAAGAAAAAAAGAAAAATTTATCAACGTCAATGAAAGTTACTCTTTTATAAAAACGATTTTGAAAGAAATTTGACATTGTCGAATTGCATTTATCTTAGGCACTTATCGACAAAAAAATTTTTTGTGATCACCAACGGTTCATTTTATGATTATTAATAAGAACTTTAGCGAACGTTTCATTAATCGATCGCTTGTAAATGTGTAGGAGCGAATTATTATTAATTGTTATTAATTTTGAATTATCATTATTTTGTAACGTAAGTGACTATTTCTTTTTTTTTTATTACTTTAAAATTCCATTAGAGATAAGAATTAAATGACGGATAATTAAGTATTAACAATCATTTCTCTTAATTCAAGGATTTTATTTTTACTGTAATAACAAAAAAAAAAGAAGAAAAAGAAAAAAAAGAAGAAAGAAGCTAAATCATCTTTCGCTAAAACGTTATACAAAACGCATTATATTGATATAAATATTTGTTATTAGCATCTATATAAGAATAATAATAATTATAACGACAACAACAATAATAATGATATTATTAATAATAATAATAAAAGTCCCGCATAAGATTAATCTACATGATAAGAAAGAGAGAGAGAGAGAGAGAGAGAGAGAGAGAGAGAGAGAGAAAAGAAAGAGAAAACTTCATCTGAGGATTATCCTCGCGTTCGATTGAGAATATCTTCCGACAAACGACGTCGGCAATGCAGAGTAATAACTTTGATGCATGTACATACATACACACATTCACATAAATACGTACGTGCGAATAGAACGATTTTATTAAGCGATATGACGATCACACTGTCATTTCTCATAGCTTCGTTTAAAAAGAAAAAAAACAAGAAGAAAACAGAAGAGAAACACAAGAATTACTTCCTCATTTTACTTTCGCATTGTTTTTTATTCATGTATATCAAATCATCATTTTCAACGGCAAAATTGATCACATGTGAAGTGCAAAAAAAAAAACAAAATAAAAAATACAATAAAAATAATGAAAAATTCGAAACGAAGTTGACCGTAGGCCTCTTTTTTATTATACGATAAAAACACACAATACGCAGGGGGTGGAGGCTACTAGTTGAGCGATAAAAAGAGTGCACACCAACAACATTGCATTCAATGAAACTTTGCGCTTCGTAAAACAATACGGCTTATCGAGAATGCATTACAATAAATTCACATGTAAGCAGAGTGAAGCATGCACGGCCGATATAGCCATGCAATGTGTCCCATAAAATTCGGATGATCCTGGACGGAAATGCAATGCATTCGATATTACAGAGGACGGAAAGACCGATTTTTATTCTAGACAAAATCCCGACCAGCGCGTTTATTTCAAATAACGTATAGCAGACACAACACACCCACGCAACAAACACATTTGAAAGTGTGAACGCGAATCGATTCATGCCATAGCCGAAAAGCCACCGTAACGATATTTTTCCTCGAGCAGTGGCGATCGATCGATAGAAAAATTTCCGACTTGTGATCCGATTAACTCTCGGGGTTGGAGAAGCAAAGGATAAAAAGTTATGACCTTTTTTCTGTTTTTTTCTTTTACTTTTCTTTTTTGTTCTATTTTCTTTTTTCTTGGGTTGTTTTTCAGACGTTACCTTGGTAAATATTTTTACATGGAGAAACTCCAATCTCTTTTCGATTCCTCTTTTTTCCCTTTATCGTTTCTTTTTCTTTTATTTAAAATTTTTATTTTCCTTTCCTCTTTTCATCCCCATCGAAAATCTAGCATTTACTCGTTCCGGTGGAATGAAGCGACAAATATCTCGTTTCCTTTTTTTTTTCTTCTGTTTTCGACCCATTTTTTAATTTCTTTAATTTTCCCTTTCGGAATTTTACGAAATTCGCGGAAATACGGTAAGAAGGAAAGTGAAAAGAAATCGAAATCAAGTTGTCCCTACAACTATTATTACTACTACTACCACTACTACTACTTCTACCACTACTACTACTATCACTACCACCACTACTACTACTTCTACCACTACTACTACTATCACTACCACCACTACTACTATCACTACCACCACTACTACTACTACTACCACTACTACTACTTCTACCACTACTACTACTATCACAACCACCACTACTACTACTACTACTACCACTACTACTACTTCTACCACTACTACTACTATCACCACCACCACTACTACTACTACTACTACTAATACTACTACTACTAATATTACTACTAATACTACTACTACTACTACTACTAATACTACTACTACTAATACTACTACTAATACTACTACTACTACTACTAATACTACTACTACTAATACTACTACTAATACTACTACTACTACTAATACTACTACTAATACTACTACTACTACTACTACTACTACTACTACTAATACTACTACTACTACTACTACTACTACTACTACTACTACTACTACTACTACTACTACTACTACTACTACTACTACTACTACCACTACTACTACTACTACCACTACTACTATTACTACTACTACTATTACTACTACTACTACTACTGTACTGTATTCTATAAGGGAGTGGGAGAAGTAGGAGGATGGTGAAATAACGCGAACCGATAACCGCACTTGTTAATACCCTCGCTCCCTATTATCGTAGAAGTGTTTACGACAGCAGTTAAACGCGAATCGAATGTACTATGTAAATCGTGCGCGCGAGCACATCAAATGCTCGGGAAGAGCGTTGTGGGAGCGTACAAACGACTGTTTAGTCGGCGTCGCGATACTCCAACAGTATATGTACCTAGAAATATAGAGAAACGAATATACGCCGAGTATATTTGCAATGAATTTACGGGGGCGTTAATGCATAACCCCTGCTCCACTATCCATTAGTTTAAACAGATTCCCCGCGTTACGTGGCACCAAGAGAGAACGCAGGTTCAGCACTTGGATAACCCACACGCGAGAAAACGCGGCTGATACGTTGTGAGCAAATTAAACGTTTGTTAGCCCGAAAGCCAAATGTCGTTTTCTAACGTTAACATTCTATTGTTATCTTTTTGTTTAAAGTATTTCAATAAATATTCAATGGTTAACATAGGAATAAACTATAATCCATTTCAAATTCAAGATTAGAACGTGTTATGTAAAATAATTATTATAAAAACTCACCAGAATAGGTTTCCGATGGTATCTGATCCGTTGGTACAGTGAAATTTCCAGTAGCATTTGGAGGACATCCATTTCGAGTTTGTTGATTACGTAGGGTGTGCGTTGCGTGTAAAGATGGGCCACGAGGTGGTACTTCCGGTGGTGCTGGTTCCGGAGGAGAATCTCTTCCAGTGTCTGAAAAGAATTATCGTTCTAGTTATTGGAAATAATTTCGTTTTTTAATAACGAAGGGAGAATTAGGGAACGTTCATTCGATTCGTTATAATAATACGTGTTCTCATTGTACGATGGAGAATCAGTAAATTTGCAATAAAACATTGACATGCAGGTAATAAAATTTCACATTTATCGTTGCTCTCTCCCTCCCCCTCTCCCCCTCCCCCCTCTCTCTCTCTCTCTCTCTCTCTCTCTCACTATCCTGCTTATACATTCGCTCGCATTTTCACGTTCGCAATGTCCACTAATCCAGAATAATTAAACGAGACGTCGACAATCGAGACCTTCGCAATTATTGCTGCTTTATGTAGTTCGAAGCATAACGGAGAGAGATCGATTAGACGTTATTAGAAGTGCGAGGGAGCATGAAGAATGCGCGAGCGAGCGCTTTTGTAATTAGGAAATAGTCTAATTGGAGCATCGATCTCTCTCTCGTTTTAGAGCGAGGCTGCTATTATTCGAAAATAACGTGAAGTAAAATCGTACATACATATATATATATATATAAATATATATTAAATATATATATATATATTTACACGTATTTATGTACTTATGACGTTAGCATGACGCACAATATGTTCTAACGTGAGAAAGCAACAATCCTCACGAACGATGCAAGATGAAAATATTATAGGGGGTGGTACTTTCGCGTGTACACACACCTATGTTAATCCCGTTTTATCGCTACATCTCATGACGCAAGTAGTAATATCGATTCGCTCTATAGAACTAGCGAGTCAGCGAATAATTAAGGATCTATTTATAATTAAAGCGAACTATTCTCGTTGTATCAAATACTTTCGCATTAAACATAAGATGGCTTTGGTATGGGACACGGTAATGTTATCAACTATTTTTTACTATCGATTTCTTTTTTCTTTTATTTTTTTCTTTTTTTCATTTTTACATTTTAGACAAATATTTACAATTAAAAATATAAGATATAATTTCTATATCCTTTCGTTCCTTTCAATAGGAATCTGTTATAATAAAAAAGGAAAATAATGAAAATAAATGACCTATAAGAGATACAATACAAAATAATATTTAGTAAAGAAAAAATAGATACACCACGCTATATAACTATATAATTATTATACCTCGTTAAGGGAGTTTGCGAACGTAATAAAAACGTGACCGCGTCTTTTTTCATTTACCGAGCTTCGCGTATAAACAAATTAGAACGTTTAAAAAGTTTTCTAACGGAATACTAAAAATTTTCCAATTCTGAACGGCCCCCTGTTCTTTCTCTTTTCCTCTCTCCCTCTTTTTGTCCCTTTCTCTCTCTCTCTCTCTCTCTCTCTTTATTTCTTTCTTTTTCTCTTTCTCTTTCTCTTTCTCTTTTCCTCTCTCCCTCTTTTTGTCCCTTTCTCTCTCTCTCTCTCTCTCTCTCTCTCTCTCTTTATTTCTTTCTTTTTCTCTTTCTCTTTCTCTCTTCTCTCTCTTTCTTTTTTTCTCTTTTCTTCTTTCTCTCTCACCTCCGTACCTTGCTGGCCCTTGGGGCTTTCCGTAGTCGAGTTACTTACAAAGTTGTTCAAACTCGTAAGGAACTCCTTCCGACGAATAATTAAAGTTACATAAACGCAAAGAGCGCAAAAGAACCGGAGCGGTCCGCTCGCATTCGCGCGCGTTTGAAGACAATGAAAGTATTTCGTCGGACAAGTTCTTTGCTCTATCGTGGAAAACCTTTTTTCTTTATAAACGAAAGAATGCGAAAAATTCGGAACGAATTATGCCTCGTCTTCACGTGCCTACAATTTCTTTTAGGTAAATATAAACAAAAGAAAAAATATGAATATTAAAAATCTCGAGTACAAATTTTCTTACAGGTGGAGGAGAAGCTGAGAATTAGTTGTAACAGCGGATATGGGGAGCCTTAAGATGATACCATACTGAATGCATATGTGTATGTATGTATCTATAGTCACACAATATATGTACATATATATATATATATATATATATATATATATATATATATATACGTATATCTATATGTATACAATTGAAGCAATACGTAACCATTAGAGGTTGTTAATGTTACAGAGCGCATTATTGTAAATCAAGGTTAACTGCAATACAGTGGTCTATCGCGCTTTCGCGAAGCTATGTAACTTGCTTGCGGTAACTCTGATGCCGGATAATGGAATTTCGGTGCCGGGTCTTGCGGATTAAAATCCATTACGGTTATAACTTACGTGAGCATTGTAATTTCTAAGAAAATTATTCAAGAAAGCTAGAGAGACATGGGATTGACGTAACGCGCATGCATAATCCGACATATTATTGTATGAGAATAAAATAAAGATTTTTCTTTTCTTCTTCGGTATAATTCTTTACTTCATTATTAAATAGACAATTGTTTATTTATTTATTTTTTTATTTATTATTAGTTTTACATCTGGTCTGTTACGTTCTATTCTTAGTATATATTGTTATATCCCAGTATAGTTTTATATTTGAGTTTTTCAGCACTATTTCTGGATGATATTTGTAATATGGCAGATTTTCGGGGAGGAAGTAATATTTAAATGTAAGTTCCAAATATTATTATTATTACTAATATTATTATTATTTTTATTATCGTTATTATTATTATTGTTGTTATTGTTGTTATTATTGTTGTTGTTATTTTTGTTATTGTTATTATTATTATTATTATACTTGATTATGCTCGATTAAAAGAGAAATGACGTGGAAAATCGTTGATATTTTATCGGATGAAATTTCGATATGGTTTTTAATACTTGTTACTGGATACGACTTGTTAATGAATATTCAATTTTGGTATACATCTCTCTTTCTCTCTCTCTCTCTCTCTCTCCCTTTTTCTTTTTCTTTTTGTGTTAAATTACATAAAGATAATGTATTAAATATATAACTATACAAATTACAAACATAATAAACGTTTTTTAACGCGTGATTCATTATCTGACGGAAATGGAAGACAAGAAAAAACAACATACACACACACACACATACACGCACATACACATGCACTCACACATGCACGCACACACATACACACAAACACATATATCGAATAATTTTCTCTTTAAAGATAGTTTGTGCAATTTTTTATAAACGCCCGACAAAGACAATGATGAAAGACAAATTAAAAAGAACACAATAGAAGACAAATTATATAACATGGTGTATGCACACATCACCAATTGGGATTTACATACCTGTGAAGTAAATAGGCCTGGAGAGACCTGTGCAGATCCAGAGGTGAACGTGCAGAGAGACAAAAGTGCATTAGTGCGAGTGAAAAATTTGATAAAGTGCGTACGTGCTAGATATGATCGATATGAATCTGATGAGAGATTGTGGAAATATATCGTGATGAGAATGTAAATTGTTGCTAATGTTGCTATGCTTGTTGTGAATACGTCATGCAAAATTGGAATTCTTTTAAAAACGATCGTCAAATGCTTAACCGTTAATGCATCCACGTAGTCGAGACGATAATGAAGATGAAAAATGACGAATGATCGTGACTCGGATTTTACATGTTATGACCATGAAACGATTATCAAATATTTCCTTCTAGCACGTTCATATTAACCAGGAGTCAAAATGAATTGCGACGGGGATGGTACAAAAGCGCAAGGTCGATATCTACTGCAATAAGCAGTAATAATTGCTTAATTAAAGCGGACTGTGAAATGCGCAATGCGTTTCTGTCAGGTGCAGCCGGGACCATCGCGTTTCTCGGACAACTTTACTCTCGAAATACATACGTACATTCGTTCTAGTTATTGAACTATTCTCTCCATCTCTTTCCCCTACCTGTACCAACCCACTAACCCACCCGCCCACTCGCCACGTAGCCTCTTGGACTCTGCAAACACCTGTAACGCTCAATTAGAAAATCGATAACCTATCTACGGACACTCCGAGGACAATTTCTACTAGTTTATCGCGAGCTTCATCGTTGGAGAGTCAACGAACGATCCATTATTTTTATCCATTTCTCTTTCGAGAGTCGATTATCGGGAGCCAATCGTAACGAATTCCTTTGGATTGCTAGAACCATTCGAGGATCATTCACTTATATACGACGCGTATAAATTCATTTTATATATATATATATCTTCTTTTATTTTTTTCCGTGAAATCTTTTGCAAGGAGGAAGAAATTAGAAAAAATATTTCTCGATGATCTATATATATGCACATGCATATATAAACGGCGTGTTCATTTGAAAACTTCCAGTGTAAAAATCTCAAATTGGGAAAAATGTTGAAAACAAAAGTTTCACAGTTTCAAGAGGGAAGTATAAAAAACCTGTGTATTTTTTACTTGTTGGACAGTTTTGAAGTTATTTGAAGGTTAACTTTCCTTTTTTTTTTTTTCTTTGCTTTTTTAACGAAAACCTATATTTTCCTTTACAGATTTTTATTTTACGAGAAAGAAGAAAAATCTTATTTATAGATCTAATAAAATAAAAATTTTTGTCAATTTCGTCACTTTCAAAATGTGAAGGATGAAAACAAAACTTCTTTAATTTTTTAGTTGTTATTAGATAATATGGTAATATCAATAATATATCCACTTTTTTATATGACTTTCTTTACCTTTTCGAGTTATTGACGGTGAAAATATTTAAATGAACATGCCGTGTATATGAGTTCTCCAAAATAACATTAGTTTCTTTATTTTGATAATACAATAATATGTAAATATATAGAAAAGTTGAATGGGTGAAGATAAGGTCATTTTAATTATTTTTAAATATGATACTGATATATATCGTATAATCGTTAATATCGGGCATCATAGTTCATGTATAATATTCTATAGATTGGTATATAACCGATATTGAATTACGTGGAAACGAGGTAATGAGATTCTATTGCAGTTGAAAGCTTCGTCAATCTGTACGCGAAGTATCAATTAAGCATTATATCGTCATATTCCTGTTATGTGTATACAATCGAACTATATAAATTTCTCATTAAGCGCGAAGGGTGTATTATTCGCGTTAGAACGCCGATAGATCATTGAGTTCTGCTAAATTACATCCTACCGACAATTACAACCTAATTCTCTTTGTAGAAATGATGTTTAAAGACTTGAAATATCGTCTTTTCGTATATATAATAACTATTTAATAACTGATCGAGAGAATTTCTATTATGATTTATAATGCAAATTTTTAATCTTAATAATCTTGTGGTCGAATGAATATATATAAAGGACGTTAAAGGACGTGATGTGTATCGTTAAATTTACGTTGGTGCAAAAGTCGAAGTGTGTCGAAACACGGATCGTGGAGAGATTCGTTTCGCAAAATTTAATCAGAAACATCAAGAAGCATGGAGACGACGGGTAGAAAGGTAGATAGGAAGGAAGGTACATAGGTAGGATAGGTAGGTAGGAGAGAACCGTGGAAGCCAATTACGGATCGTACGTTGCGGCACATCACTGACATTTGATTCAAACGGGTGATACCACCTTCATCGATGGGTGGTAGTAGCAATGGAGATGGTGATGGTTGTAGTAGTTGGTAGGAAGGGTTAGTCAGACATTGCAAGGGAGTGCAAGGTGGCCGACAGTGACTTGATGCGGTTAGCGGATCGCCCCGTTAATTCGATTTGATGCTCTAACGCCTCCTCCACGTCAGGGAATACATATTCATGTAAATACGAATTATTTCATGTGATAGTCCGCCATTTTCATGCCTACCTTCTCTTCTCTACCTCCCTCCCTCTCTCTCTCTCTCTCTCTCTCTCTCTTTTCTTTCTATAACTGGACTTTCATCGTTAGATGTAACCACGAAGCAACAATTAGATGAAGAAGAAAAATAAAGAAGAAACTAATATCCATAAAGACTAATCGTTTGACTTTTCAAAAGTATGTCAGTGGAGTCTGTAAGAGGGAAGAAGAATTTCTATAGAGCAATAAAATCTTCATAGATTCTCTGTTAGAATAGAGAAACCAGAATAAGGAACACCAGTAACGATAATGGCGAACACGGACTATTGGCATAGTTTCCGAGTGGTACTTAAAATTATTCCTACTTGGATCGAGCCTGGCACTAATCCAGGCACATCCCATTCCACGCTTGCTTCTCAACATTTTCGTCGAATACGCTGGCCGGTTAAAACGTTTCGCCTTGTTCAAAATTGATAACCGAGTTTTCTTCTTCTTCTTCTTCTTCTTCTTCTTCCTCGTTCGCTAACTCTTACCCCAAGAAAATGAGATTCGTCGTCGCTCGAAAGAAGAACGAAGTTGAAAATCTTTTGCCAGGATCGTAAAAGAAATAGTCTAAGAAACCGATTAACTAACGTGACTTTATAATAACATAAAAAAAAAACCCGAATAGGACTCTTCACATAATATATCAAAAGGAAAAAATCTTCTCTTAGGACTATTCTTGCCATTAAAAAAATTTCATTGTATATTAAAAAGCAACGTTATCGGTAATCCTGATCGGTCTAACTAAATCATACATACATATTTCTTCATAATTTCTAAAGAAAACTGAACTTTATTTTATTTTTATAAATTCTCGAGACATTCATTGTACATACTAAACAAATTTTTTTTTTAACACGGCTTAATAACAGTAGCAGTAGTGGTAGTTCAAGTTAGTGGCACGTAATACACGCGGTTCACGTCCACACGTATTACTCAGCTATACGTTACAGGCTGAACAGATTTACGGTGACAAATTACCGCAACTGTGCCGAGTTTCTGGTGAGAGAGCCAGACCGTATGCGTGTGTGTGTGTGTGCGTGCGGGCGCGCGCGCGCGCACCAGCTCGCTCGGCAATTCAATAACGTGCTACTCGACTGGCCTACATTAGACTCCGACGGTCTAATGTAATATCAATCGTCTTTCTGTTGGCGGTGTGCAAGGGGTTAACGTGGGTAAGCCCTGACCGTTGGGAGCCATTTGCTAATAGATGCCGCGACATGCCTCCATTAGACCGCAGGGACATTCCTTCGAGCAATATACCCCATTGGAGATTCAGACTCGAATTACTCCTTACGATATACCAGTAATCACAACGGAAAAACTTATAACAACATCTCATTATATGATTCTAATATTTTAGTAGAGTATCCTTAAAATAGTCGGACGTGAGCTATAAGTGTATTATATTCTGTGTTATTCCTTTTATTTTTTATTTTCTAAATTTGTTCAAACATGTATCATTTTGGAAAATGTTTGTAACGCGTTAATTGATATTTTAAATAATAAAATTATTTTTTGCGGATATTTCTGTTCGTATTTCTTTTTCTTTTTTTTTTTTTTCTTTTGAATTTTTGAACATAATAGGTAAACATAATATTATACGGATTTTATCTTATAAAAATTTGAATCCAATCGAGAAGAAACGTTTGCTAACGCATAATACCACTGTAACGGCATTTAGTAAATACGCGTTTATAATACACGAATTCGATCGAGCTCCCTTTCCAGGGGCATAACATACGCGTTACGACGCCGTGGAGAGTTCGAAGTAAAAGCGGCGAATTTATTGGCATACGGCGCCGTCACTCGTGTCAACCATTGTAACAACGTTTCCACGCATGCGATACCCGTTGTAAGATCCACGGTAACATCGCTGGTTCCCATGTTACTGATACATCAATGTCCGAAACTTCGATGCTCGCTGTCGATCCTCGCTTTCTGAAAGTATCATACGTATTCGAAACGTTGCGAGAAATTTTATTGTCGTTATAGTTAAATCTGACATAACTTTTTATAATGCCGATAATAAATAAGTAAATAATAACAATAATATAAACGTTCGATATGTTCTTCGTCATTTTAATTGCCTCGAAAGAGTTTCGTAACATAGAAAACAACGTTGAAGCTAGACAAAATTCTCTCTCTCTCTCTCTCCCTCTCTTTAGAGGAAGGGCCATCCTCCGAAACGAGATGCCCGCGAAATTTCGTTTAAAAGTTAAGCTAGGTAGTAGTAGGTGGCTGAGTGAAGTAAGTGGGGAAAGAGGAAGGATGAGGGGTGAAGTGCAGGTGGCCATTGCCGTGGTGGTCACTACTCGACAGTGGGTTCAAAGCCGCAAAGCTACTTTCTCATCTCTCTATATCTCATACACATACAAATACAACATAGACGTTTCAGTAGCAAGCTTTACTGCTAAAACTGTTTTACACATATACGAGAGATCCTGGTGTGAGTCAGTTGTGAACACCAAGGTGGCTAGGCCTAAATCCTCCTGGCATTCCAAAACAATATAGTCTACGGAGCCACGTTAACTTGGCTAGTGAGCTATGCTCTAACTAGCCAGTTCTCTCGCTGCTAACTGCTAACTCGGTTACCTCTCCTCGAAACTCTCTCTCTCTCTCTTTCTCTCTCTCTCTCTCTCTCTCTCTCTCTCTACACATACGCACAGAGACGCTCTTTCTCTCTCACTTTGTTCCTTTCTACCCGTTCCAATTCTCTTTCTCTCTCTTTCTCTCTCTCTCTCTCTCTCTCTCTTTCTCTTTCTCTCTTTCTCTCTTTCTCTCCTCGTAAGCAAAGAGCTCAGCTACCGTTAGTTACCAGCGAGCACCGGCGACTTGTCTGAAACAACAACGGAGCCAACTTCGAAACGGAAAGTCCCTTAGTTATTTAATGAGCCAACGTATGTGGTGGTAGTTCGTCGATTAACGCATTGTGTTAGTGGACCTAGAAAGCAACTCCTAGTCTATTTCTAGAGTTCAAGATTCGAGTCCAAAAGTTTCTTGGAATTTCCTATGTTCATTGAGTTCTCCTTAAATTTCTAATAAAGCTGAATCTTCTAAGTTTCTAATTTAAAAAAATATTTGAAAAGGATATATATATATATTTTTTTTTTATTTATAAGTAGGATATAATATATGTTTGTAATTTTGTACGTTATGTAGTTAAAAAATGTTTTGAATCGCATAAATTATGTTGTCGAAGTGTTTTAAGGATATGAAAAATAAATTGAGTATTGTTTTTTTCAATTTGAAGTATCTTAAATTATGTTGAATGGACTTGGGCACCTTCAAATTTTATAATGAATCTGATTGTTAATTTTGAAAGTGACCTAATTCCATTCTTGATAAGAAAACGCATATTATTCACTTAATAATTGCCACTATTTTAACAGGAACTATAAATATAACACCCTTAGATATACTTAAGTAGTATGATTCATTAGTATCCTATACGTATATTTTTAAATTCATTGAAACGGAAACCTTTAAATATCTCGATTTGAAGATAAATGGACTTAGGTCACTTTCAATATAAAAAAAAATATATATATATATATATGTATATTTTTTTTTGTTTCAATATATCTACTGTATTATTTATTATATTTTCTCATTCTTATTACGAAATTGTAAATATATTGTTCATTACTAATTATTATTTTATCTTTCTAATAAGGATCTCTTCATTTTCTTTCTTCTTTGTCTTCGTAAATAGTATCGAAGTACCACACATCAAAGATTCCAAAGTCGATTGGATCTTTACGTTTCGCTACACGGAAGACTATTAATATTAAGCCTTTAACGAGAAACACGTTTACGCGAAACCCGATTTAACTTCGGCCAGGGGCTCGATACCAGCCGATAATAACATTAGCACCGTAATCGTGTTTGAGGCACGGATCGTTAACTTATCGCGCCAAGTTTTACGTTGCGATTCCTTGAACTGACCTGTATTTCTCTTTCTCTCTCACCCTCCACCCTCCCAATCTCTCTTTCTCTCTCTCTCTCTCTCTCTCTCTCTCTCTCTCTCTCTCTCTCAATGATCTCGATCGAACTATATATTAAATCATTCTTAGCATTATTGTCGTTGATGTACAACGATATATTATTTTTTTAGCTTGATGAATATGAAAAATAAATTGTAAAAAAACGATACAACATGAATTATTGGATGAAGCGATGGAAATAAAAAATGAGACGATACCTAACATGTCTGAAATTCATGATCGAATGATGAGATCGATACATGCGATGAATATGATCAATTGAATTAAAAAAAAATTTATCATGGATTAATTAATTATTGGTTGGCTCACCATTGCCAAGGTGTATACGCGAATGCTCGTCGGGAAAGACGACGGTCTCTGAACGGTCGCTCGCAGTTGAGCTACTACTCAAGGCGCTTGCGTGACCTCGGCGTGTTCTTCGACCTAAGGTACCACCACCTCCTCCCCCTCCTCCTCCTCCTCCTCCTCCAGCGGTATTCGTCTTTTTGCTTGGTGCCGCATATACCGTTTCACCTGCACGATACCAAGATTCTCGATCAGACGCTATCGCTTCTTAACCTCGAAACGTTTCGAATTCTCGACGGCCATTGCCTTTGGTATAGCCTATTGAGATCGATTTCGAATAGTTTCATGATGATAAGGTTTTTGGTAAAAAAAGTTTTGTAAAAATCGACGGTATGAAAATTGACATTTAGTTTTCATTATCACATAATGAAATAATGTAAAAATTTCTCGTAAGTTTTGATAAATCATAATTATTAAAATTATATGTTGAATTCTTATTATTTAATTATATACAAGTATCAAGTTCATCGTGTATATATTTTGGTTTTGTTTTGTTTTACTATTTATGGAATTTAACCAACTTTGTTAATTAATCCGAATTTCTTTTTAAATTTCCAAATTATATTTTTCGCATTCAAATAGATGATTCTAAATTATACAAAGTCATTATTTAGATATCTCGATTAACATAATCCGGCGAATGTGTTAAATATGTTAATAAAAGTCAGCAAAATAAGTCATACTGATCTCATAATTATCGTTTCGCGTGCATTCGCGTTGAATCTAATTAAATCCCTACCGTTTCCATTGCGAGATCTGTCCGAGGATACGCTCCCGTTGTAATGATGCCGCCGAGAGTTGGTGCTTTCGAGAGGAAACGGGGAGGCTTGTCGATGATTTGGCGTCAACGTTGGTGGTGGCGTTGGAAACGGCGTCGTAGGGTTGTCCGTCGTTGCGGCACCCTCCGTGTCCGAGCCAGTGCGATAAGAACGATCACCGGCACCTAAAACATATCGTTGAACGTCGAAACTTTATCGTTTGTCATTTAATCGATTTTATAATTACATTAGTTTACTTTGTGTTCAACTTTTAATTATATGGGATGCATATAAAAATTGTTTTTCTCGTATATTTTAAGGCTATAATAAATCATCTATTGTATATTATTTTCAGTCATACTTTTTTAGATCATAATCAAAATATCATCTAAAATAAAAAAAAAATATTTAAACAAATACCAAATTGAACTATCCTCTCGTAATTTTTTAATTCAAGAAAGATTTAAAATCGAGCTCATCCGAAATTATATATATATATATATATATAAATTATATATAAATATATATTATATATATATATTATATATAATTATTATATATATTATATATATTATATATAAATATATATTATATATAAATTATATATATTATATATATTAGGGGGGCCGGAAAGTAATGTCGTTTCTGCGCATGTCGATATTTGATTGTGATTAAAAATAAAAACTTGTTAAAAATTTATTCGTTTGAATATAATCTTAGAAAGCGACATTACTTTCCGGTCCCCCTAATATATATATATATATATATAATATATATATATATATATATATATATGTATGTATGTATGTATACGAAAGTTATATGGAGATAATAAAAGAGAGCTGTCATATTTAGCGACCGTCTCGTCATCTTATTTTATTGTCTCCCGAGCAGTCTTTTACGAAATCCTTGTGAAAATCCTCTTTGGAGATGCTTCTGGTGTCTATTTTCTCGCCGTTTGACCCAAGCTGTATTTGCTTAAGCGAAACTCACGCAGTATTCTTGAGTTATGGTACAGCATTCTTTAAGGAAAGTATGATAGCTCGACTTTCTCCCTCTTTTCTAACACCTTCGAAGATAATCCTCTTTAGAAAGAAGTAAAAATCGAAGAGAAAATAATGCCAAGACGATAAACGATTTTCGACCTTATCGAAAGTGTGACTCAGCGTGCAAGGGGCGTGATGTTTGTTCTGTTAATTGGTAGCTAATTGTCGTTTGCAAGAAGGCTTGCCTTTTCTTTAATCCTCTATTAAAGTTTCTACCTCGATGCGTGGGGACAAAAGGGGTAAGAGAGAATACGCTAAGAAACAGATACATTTTCTCTCCCTCTCTCTCTCTCTCTCTCTTTTTCTTTCTTAAGGACATCGATGTACCAAAAGAAAGAAGAAGAAGAAGATGAGGGATGGTCGGGAAAGAGGATCGAACGTAGTCGGTAATTAATGAGGAAAGTTTTACAAATAGCCGAAGGCATAGTCACTAAACGCCTTAGCAAGCCCGTGAAATTCATCCACAAGCGAAATATCCTCGTGCAGTACTAACTTTTTAATTGATTATTATCCTTTCTCCTTCTTCTCTCTCTCTCTCTCTCCCTCCCTCTCTCACTCTCCCTCTCTCTCACTCTCTCTCTCTTTCTCTTTTTTGCCTTCTTCGCGTACGGACGATAATCGACGATCGGTCCTCGCATTTTCGTCTTTTCTTTTCTCTTATACTTTGTCCAAACGACAACGATTATAATCGATCACGTTGTGCTACGAATATCATCGAACACGAGTTCAAAGTTTCAAGTTAAGAACACCAAGAAAAAAGAAAAAAATTCATTTCTCTTCGAGGAGGAAGAAAAAAATTTTACAAGATTTTTATATTACGTAATATACAATATATTTTCAAAATCTCTTCTATTGTTATTATTGTATTATTAAGTGTATATCATATATGTCCGTGTATATATATTTGTGGGCGGACGCGTGCTAGCGCGCGTATGTATGTAAGTCAATTTCATCTCACCACCAATAATCGAAGAAATCGATGGCGTTTCTTCTCTGCTACTTTTAGTTTTAACACGGTAAAAGATCAAAGATCATCGTAAAAGGAGAAGCGGTTATATGAGAGAGAGAGAGAGAGAGAGAGAGAGAGAGAGAGAAAAAGGCAGAGAGAGAGAGAGAGAGAGAGAGAGAGAGAAAGGCAAGATGTGCAGCCTTGATAGTCGAGACGTCTGAGAGTGAGTAGCCGAGAGCCGGGCCAGTGGCGCTGATATTGCTCGCATTAAACTTTCATATTCAATCTTGGCACCCACCACCGTTGGGGCCGCCCTACGTTCTCCTCCCGAACCCCCACTACTCTCTTTCCCCTTACGATGAGCCACGGTATGCTCTCTCGTTGCTGAGAGCAAGAGCACCAACATCAACCCCACATGTAATTGTGTTATGCCCTCTTCTCTCTCCGTCACCCTCCTCCGACTGACTCCTCTTCCTCTTCCTCATCCTCCTTCATCTGTCTGTCTGTCTCTCTTTCTCTCTCTCTCTCTCTCTCTCTCTCTCTCTCTTTCTCTCTTTCTTGCTCTCTAAAGTTTCCCTCTTCTCAACCTTCTTTTCCTGCCCCATAGATTCTCTTCCTCTCACTCTTCCATCGTTTTACCTTCCTCTATTGAATTTTCTAATCCATATGGATTTGAATTTAAAAAGATCTATACTTTTTTCTCTTCCATCTTTCCATTCTATGAGTATCTTAAAGTTATAAATATATTTACAGGAACTATAAAGATATACAATATTTGTATTATTTGAACAAATTGATAAGAACTTAGATTGGCAGAAATTTTTCAATTGTATTTATAAAAAAAAGTAAAAAAATAATATCATAATATACAACGTCCATATCATAGATGACGAACAAACGAAATATCATTCGAGTTTATCGCGAATATTCGAAAGCAGGAATACTCGGAAATTCGATGATGTCGTCGAACCATTCGTCATGTGGCTAGTGATAAGAGAATAATCGATCGTTGGATTAGCAGTGGGCCGAGCCGAATGAACAGTCAATGGTTATCTTTAATCGAAGAGTGCCAGAGTGAGACAGAAACGGAGAGAGAGAGAGAGAGAGAGAGAGAGAGAGAGAGAGAGAGAGAGACAGAGAGGGAGAGAGAGAAACAGAGAAACAGAGAAACAGAGTGAAAGAGAGTTAATCACAGCGGTCGATCGCGTGCTCGACTACGTCGCCGTTGCTTTCGACGCTTTCGTTCCTCGTGCGAGTTAGCACAACCAAACGATTTATCTTTACCATTGAAACATAAGTAATAGTAGTAGCAAAAGCTAGTGAATGGTGAAACAGAGAGGAAGAAAGATAGAAAACATCACGAGACAATTTACAACGTCTTGTCTTCTCGTCCAGTAGCAAGTCCTGTTCTGTTTCTTCGGGGCCAACAACGACAACGACGGCAACGACGTTTCGTTTCCGTAGTTGGGCTAAATGCATACTGGCTAGCCGGATTCGAGGGAGACGAGAGTTAAAGAGGAAGCGGAGGAAAAGGCAGAGGTTGTAGAGAGGGAGAGTGAAACGGCCGCACGTTCTGTGTAGGACGCATTTTGTTTGTAGGGGATGGTTACCATAGTAACGAAACCAAAGCGGCTCGGCCATCGAATGCGCTTCGTTCTCGTTGTCCTCTTCGTCGTCCTCTTCGTCCTCAACGATGTTGGTCCGAAACTTGCGGAAGAGTTCGCCTCCGGCCCTTTCCAATGCTTCCACTATGCGACGTTTATTCGAGGGAAGAAATCTCGCGAACGTTTTCGATTACAAGTAGAGACAAATTTTCTAGACGAGAAATCTACTTCTCGGCATGATTCGATGGACGACAGACGAACGACGCACGGTGTTAGCTTCCTTCGGGGAATATTTTTTTATTTGATATATTATATTTCATGAACGTCGCCCAATAGTGATTTCTAGATGGGGTAACTTTTCGTGCGGAATTATATCGTCGCTTTTCTTGCAATAACATTTCAATTTATATTAATGTTGTAAATATAAATAAAAATATTTTTTCTATAAATATTAATATAAAAGACAATAAAGTCGTGTGATCTTTAATAAATTATATTATCGATCATTTTCTTCATCCATGAAAGAAAAAGTTAATCGATTTTAAACGTTCGTGAACATGTGAAGAGATACGAGATAAGAGAGATCGCGTGGCAATTTGTAATTTGTAAGCGTTTACACCTATTACATAAGCTAGGTATAACCTTTTGATATTCCGTAATACTTTGAGATTATTCCAACGCAGCAAGACGGAATTTACCGCGTTCGGGCCTTTCGAAAAGATCCACGCAATGATCGTAAGCCGCGTACGGTGATTTAACTACGACACGAGCATTTGAAGAAAGTCGACACTATATCGAGCTTTCCCTTCGGACAAGAGAAAACTCACGATATGTTATTGTAATCGTATTTTTCCTGTTTTAACGAGCAGTATGCAGAGTGGGCAATCGTGCTTCGATTCGTCTAATTTCCATTCCACAAACGTTGTGAAAATACATCGTGGAAAGAAACGTGGAATTTCGTTCGAAGAATAACCAAGTGAAAATGTATTCCCGGTTAACACACTTTGGTGGTGTTAAATACGATCCTTTTAAAGAATCGTATTTAAAAGAGGCAATAATAATATCGATGTATCCAACGAATAAATCGATTTAATCGTTATCCATTTTATATTGGTATACGTACGTATACATATATTATGTATAATAATGAAGTTAGGAGATTTCTATTTATTAAAAAAAAAAAAAAAAAAAAAAAAGAAGAAAATTCCATTTTGATACAAAAGGATAAAAAAATATAAAGGAAAAGGCAATCCTTGTTTTTATGGTTCCTACGATTTTTTACGACAAGTATGCATTAAAGAAATTTAAATATTTCCAATATCCTTGGAATTTGGAATGTCGCGTTCTTCGATGCCTAAATCAATATGAACTCCGCGCCCCTCAAAGCCACGACTATGGTCCGCGTGTTGGGGCAGAGGAGCACATATCCATAGAAACGAATTCGTCGGACCAACGGATTTCGCAATTCCGTATAATCGAAATTCGTATTTAATATGTCGTTCAAATCGTCAAGGCGAGAAGGGGAAAAAAAACTCCAATAAAATTAGCATACGTATTTATTTATCTCCTAACTTCGACGCCGAAGTACATGAGAATATTATGTCGTTTCTCGCCAAATGTTCAACGAGAATATGAATGAGATATACGTTTGTTAATTAAAATTCAAAATTAAAGCTAAATATCATTTCTAAATATATAAATTCTTTGAAATCATATTATGGAATATTTATTATTCGATCGATACTAATTGTTTTGCACTTTCAACAATCTCGTTCGTTCGTTCATTTTATCGATCGTATCGCTAATTACGAAACAACTTCGTCGCTTTTTTAACAACTATTTTTAATCCAAATGTCTTTTTTTTAATTCGCGAATATTTTCGAATTTTTATAATGTACCAATCTTTCGAGAGATATTAATCGTTTTATATTTCTTATCATATTGAAAAACGATTTCTTTTCATTGAAAATTATTTTAATGCAACAAAGAGTGATTTCCTATAGATGTCAAAAATCAGTTTGGCAGAAATCGGAGACATGTGTTGCCAAACAGAAAAGAACAGAGAGAAAGAGAGTGACATAGATAGAAATAGAGAGAAAGAGAGAAATAGAGAGAAAGAGAGAAAGAGAGAGAGAGAGAGAAACAGAGATAGACAGATAGAGAGAGGAAGAGAGGAAGAGAGAGAGAGAGAGAAGCGGAAGACGTCGGAAGGGTGCGTTTGCATTTTTCTAACATGTGTCACACGCACGAGGAACAAAGGAGAGACTGACTGCGTGGCGTGCCGCTGAGTGTCGTCCGCGCTTGAAAAGCAATTTCCGATACGTCGTCCAGGCTAAAATGCGTAGGAGATATTCGATGACACATTTCTGATAACTTTAAGAGAGCAAAGAGTGTACGGTGGCCTTGAGTGCTCCGACGAGATACTTGGAAAGAACAAGAGAAGAAGAGATAGAGAAAGAGAAAGAGAGAGAGAGAGAGAGAGAGAGAGAGAGGGGAAATCTTCAAGAAGTTATACCTTCAACAGGTGCAAAGTGGCTTCCCGTTGAAAGCGCGACCGTCTCTCTTCTCTTCTTTTCTCTTTCTACTCTTTAACTTCTGTCTCTCTCTCTTTCTCTCTCTTACTCTCTCTCTCTCTCTCTCTCTCTCTCTTGCTCTCTGTCTTTCCTTCACAAGCATTACATCCCTCTCTTCTTCTACCTCTTAAATGACTACCGAGTTCTTTGATAAAACAAGCTCATAATATCGTGTGTGTACCTTTGAGAAAACGAATCACCTAATAATGATTCTCAATGCTCTTAAAATATTAGATATACTTATTGTTATGAGTTAACGAGAAATATTAAATCTTAAATTGGATATTATTCGTTTTTGTATTTATTAAGAGAAATTAATTTATACGTAACGTTTATTTTTATTATTCTTCTGACTATGATGGAAGGATGGAAAATTGTTCATTTAAAACAAAAAAAATTCTACTAGCCCTACCTATACGACTATCCGCTTATTTTCTCTCGTAATCGTTACACGCGAATCGATACCTTAACGAACGTGTACGCGAAAAGTGGATTAAAAAAATCGTACGCGACGAATAGAAAAAGAGAGAGAGAAAGAGAGAAAGAGAAAGAGAGAGTGAGAGAGAGAGAGAAAGAGAGAGTGAAAGAGAGAGAGGGTATACGACAAACGCAATGTAACTCTCTCGTTTTTTTTCTTTACCTTTTTCCTTTTTTTTATTTTATGAAGTTCGTAAGCGCGGAGAAAAAAATTTAATCCATCCACGCGCATAGCCAAATATTTGCGAGATTTTACGCTCGCCCTCATGCACAGAGAGAATCGAACTGGGAAAAAACGATAAAGCAAGTAACTTTCCCGTTACTAGCTTTTGCTCGAATTGTCTCGACATTTTGTTTAGTTATTTTTGTTTGTTTGTCTTAATAAATGTGTATGGTACGTGTGAGCAATACTCAGATTTGTTTTCTTTTCTTTCTTTATTTTTTTATTTTAATTTTTTTCTTTTTGCAATGTTCCATTCAATGTTTGACGAAAACGCATCGACAAAAAAAAAAAGAAAAAAGAAAAAAAGGAAACTGATTTGAAGAATGAAATTTCGAAAAAAAAAATCTAAACTAATAGAAAAGAGAATTTTTGAAAGAGGATTCTCTAAACAGAATCGAGATATTCAAAGCTCACGTATTCCGTTTACAATGTTTCAAACTTAATATTCTATGCACTTTCGAAAGTAATAATAAGAAGTATGCCGTGCTGTAGACCGGGCATGTTCACTCGGTATATTTCGTATATTCTTACGGAAATGCATGAATTTTCAATAGAATTTAATTGCGATTTACATTGTTATTGCATCAAATTTGCAACGATATTTGTTCTATTTGTTCGCTTAGAAAAATGCAATTGTTTCTTATTTTTATACGATATAATATATTTTTCTTGAAGATATTTATTACGAAAACTAGATAAATAAATTGTTTCCAGTATGATGTCTTTCTTGATAGAGGGTGGATAATAGCAAGGCAAATTAAAACGTCGGATCGGAAGCGCAGCTGCTGCTACTGACACAACACAACATCGCTATCGGAGGTAGAAAGCCTGAAGGGATAAGAAGAAGCCGAGAGATTACCATTTTGAGCCCCAAGAGGGTTTAAGGAAACGTTATTGCGATTTGCTTTATGGGGAGGAGACACGAAGTATCACAAAATGATCGCGTAATTGCTACCCTCCTCGTGAATAGGCAGAGAGATATCAAGTCTATGTATGTATATACTTCGAGGAAAGGTTAATATGATGGTGTAAATATATGAATTTTATATAGGGAAAAAAAATCAAAATGAATTTTCCTTTGAGATTGGAATGCACTTAAAAATAATGCCCCGTATATATAAAATAAATCAAAAATAATTTTGAATCTATGTATTATATATATATATATCTTCTCTTTTGTTTGCTATCAAATTTTTTTTTTTTGAAAGATCAATCTCGTTATATGATTTGTTTCCATCATAATAAGAGAAAGTATATATAAACAGTTAAAAAAAAAAGAAAAAAAATGGGAACAAATTGTTCGCAATTTTTTCCCACTTTAACAATCTCGATCGGGATGAAAAACGACGTAAGCTCGGTGGTTTTGTTAATGATTTTTTTTTTCGAGCGTCCATCATCGTCGTCGTCGTTGTCGTCGTTCGAAAGCCACCCTGTCGTTCGTGCATTCTTTCTCTCTTTCTCATTAACATGACAATGTTAATTGCATTACTCGTACTCGCGTCCCCGTGTTTTCGTTAGCACTTTTTCATGTGTTAATACTTTTTAATTGGTTCTTCTCTCGTAGCCGACGTAGCGGTCTCATGAATCGTTAACAACTAACGCTTTCGTGACATTTTTTTTAACGCCCTTCCGATGTTTTTAAATTAATATCATTTACACTTGATATTTTATTCAAACTTTTTTTTTATATATAGACCGAATATATTATAGATAGATCGAAAATAGAGTTTTATTTTACAAAGAAAAATTTTTTAACGAGTTTAACACTATAAATATCTATCGATTCGATACTAATCTATAGGCAAAAGTATCCACTGTATATTTTACGAGACATGCTTTTTTTATAATATTTAAAACTATAAAGTATATTTCAATGTATTATATTTAACCAATATCATATTCCAGGTATGAAAAAGCGTCGTCGCATCTAATGAATTTCATTCAAAGCTGAGAGATTTGACGATTTTATTGTTAATAGCCTTCTTTAGACATTAACAATATCGTATCTTTCTTTCGTGCCTTTTGTTTTGCAAGTCATTGGACGATATTCGTTCCATCGAACGAGAAATTCTTCAGGCATTAAATCGTATAAACTCGTACGAACGAAACGATTAAGCTCGTCGAACTGTTTAATTATTTCGAGGCGATTCGTTATCACGATTTATATAAAAGCGAGACGAGAGGAAGTACGTATCGTTTTTCACCGACGTGTGGATAAATCGATCTTCCCAGCGACGAACAAAAATACATGAAATATGAGTCGACAGAGGTGGAAGATTAGACGACTTCAATCATAGCGTTTGTTGCTAATGAAAAGCCAATCAGTCGTCGTTTCTTTTTCGTGGAAAACGACGAATCGACGATGATTTATTCGGTGCATGTGTACTGTAAATTATTTTCCTAAGGGGTATATGAAAAACATATGCAGCCAACGCTTTTTAATATATATTTATTCTCGAAATATTATTTCTTTTTACTCTTTTTTTTTTTTTTTTAATTGCTGTTATCGAAGGTTTCGAAATGAGTTTCATTTTTTTACCAAAAAAAAAAAAAAGAAAGAAAAAAATAAATCGCGATACAATTAAACGAGGACGGCACAACAATGTAATTTGTGATTTAAGTATTCTATGAAAACAATCGCTTGACTGTAGCGAGTAATATGTCAAATAGATTAGAAGATCTAAGGTCTCCTTACTGTAACACTTCCGGAAACGGCGAGCTCGTAACATATTTCAACGGGTTATCGTTCGTGCTAAAACATCGCCGCGATAAGCAAGATGTGGACAGTTAAATGACGATCTCGGTAAATCCATTATGTTTCAAATATAGGAGGAAGAAGAAATTTGCACGTAATTGAATCTGTTTCATAAAGTTTCCTTCGCGAATGAGGACAATATTTTTGGATGATCCTTGAATTTGTTTATTTGTTTGTAAAGAATAGTTCAAAATAAATCGTGAGAAGAGAATTTTCCGTTTTGGTAAAATTATATCTGACGAATAATAGAAAATAGAAAGAGAAGGAAGCTGGATCATTGAAAATCGGTGCTACTAATTGGAAAGTCGCATTAAAAATTTCTAACCGGGCCAGTCGAGTCACAGATTTCGACGACGAAGAGTCGAAATTCGAGCGAGTAGAGAAGAAGGAAAAGTAAAAATCGTTAAGTCGAAAGTTTCGTTAATGACTTTTCCAACGTTTCATTTTAGATAATCCGACCCGCATTTCCGTAGGTACGTGTAATTAACACGTTCGAAATGAACGAACTTCTCTATATTTTTAAGTCTCGTTTGAAAATAAAATTAAAAAAAAAAAAAAGAAAACAAAAAAATCATCATCATCTTCCTCCTCATTAAGAGATCTTTTCGATTCTAATTTAAACAAAGAATATGTAGTTTTTCTTTATGAATATTTACAAATATTCTCTCTCTTTCTCTCTCTCTCTCTCTCTCTCTCTCTCTCTCTCTCTCTCTCATAACGTCGCGTGAAAATCGTTGCCGAACTTCCGGGAATCACGAAGCGTGAATAATTCCGTTTACGTGGGCGCGTTCGTTCGTTCGTCGGTCCCGACGTAAATTATTACAAGGAGCACATTAATTTCCTTTGCGAATAATTAACAAGGAGAACCGGACACAACGAAAGCTCGGCGGCTGAACAAGGTTTCGCAATGGTCAGTAGTCCTTTCGTGTAACTTGCTTCTCGAGGTACCCATACCTTTTCGCCGCCACTCTTCTCACCCTCCTACTTTTACCAGCCCCTTCTCCTACCCCCCTTTCTTACTCGCCAACCGACCTCCCCCACTCGACATCTGAAATATTAATCACGACTTACACACGCAGTTTCGAGACTAGGGGTATTCTCTCTCTTTGCATTATTAAATGAGAGCTCGCGCACGAGTTACGTTAGATAGGCTCGCTTCTTATTCCGCAAAACGAATATGGATGTGCAGCTGGTACTGTTATTATTCCGATATGAAGAGAATTACAACAATATAATCAATTCGTTAATATTAAAAACCCCCAAAAGTTCGATTCTTCAACGATCTCTGAACGTTAGCGTTCTCTCGTTAATATTTTGACCGGGAGAAAAACGAAGAAGAGAAGATAAATAATTATAGGGGAAAGGAAAAAACGATATGGTGCTAATTAAGAATTTCATTAGATAAGCTCGTTAGCATTCTTAATTATTTCTAACGACCGCATATCGTCCAGTAATTGGAACTTTTAATCCCACAGTGGAGTACGTACGATGAATAAGAAAGATTAATTTTTCTCGTGTTCTAGATTGAAATTAGCTTAAATAGACATTCCCTATTTCGATATATGATTATTATAATATAATAGGAATGTTATATTTGTATGATTTTATAAAGATTTCTAATCATTTATCCTGATCAAACTTAATCCAACGATTCTCGGTTTTAATATAGAGGGTCGGTATGAAAGTTTAAGCGAGCGATAGTTACCCGTACGAGGATACTTTAGAGTATGCGAGCGTATTGGTGGCCAGCAGCTTTCTGAGACTCTCTATCTCTATACGTATATATAGTTACGTATATCCAACGTATTCGTTTAATTACATTCCCAACGTTAAATCCACCTAACCGGTGAAACTAAGTTACACCTGTGCAACACCGGTATCTCGACGATAGTACGTAGAAATACATACATAGAGATGGTACCCATAGGTAAGTAAGTATATAGGTATAAGGTATAGGCAGAGAGAAGGTCGTAGGTGGCTCACAATCGATCCAGACGACAGACGACGGCGAACTGCTAATAGGGGAGGAGTTTTAAATGCGCCTAACGTAATAATGCGTGCATTAGGCAAGTACTATGGCGTCGGTGGCGTCTGCGGCGACGACACAACGATAGTAGTGGACCCATTCTCCGTAAGGGGTAGTTTGCCTGACAACTCGATTATACGATACTGCAGGGCTGAGTGGCAAGTGGTGATATATGGTGTGCATATACGCGATGCTCTACCACTTCCGAAGTCACTTAAAATAATGAGAAACCCCTATCGGCTTGCTTCCCTATTTTCCTCTACCTTTTTCTCTCTCTCTCTCTCTCTCTCTATCTATCTCTTTCTCTCTCTCACACCATCTTTTTTTTCCTTTTTCTTTTACTTTCTTATGGCAACACTTGCGTTGGGATCTCATCCACGAGAAGGACAACAACAACATCAACAGCAGTAATGTTGGCAACAACGTCGAAGTAGACGACGAGCCACCACCGATCCGCTAAAACTTTCTCCACTTTCTTCTTTTCTTTTCTCTTTTCTCCTCTTCTCTTCTCTTCTCTTGGGGGTTTCTACGAGAGACCTCGGTGCTCTTTCGCAATTACGGTCACCTCTAGGATGAATTTAATTTCAGGACACGGCAGTAGATGGGTATATATAAACGTACCCCGTTCTTTCGTAGCGATGCCTTGAAAACTTTGCTAATTTATCGGGTTGGTCATTTTGTAGGAAAAATGTTATTTCGACGTAGACAATAGATACACAAGTAATCGTGTAAGTGCTAGGTAGGTATATCGACACGAGTTCTCTATTATCGTCTTGACAAATTCGCGAAACGGCGACAACCATGCTCCATTATCGAGATTATTAAACTCAGAGAAGGAAGACGACGACGACGACGACGACAACGACGACGACGACGACGACAACGACGACGACGACGACGACAACGACGACGACGACGATGATGACGACGTAAAGTGTTTACTTAGCTTCGGAAAATATCGAAGGATGTGTACTGAGGCGTGGCGTGTTTTGATTCGTCAAAAAGAAGGAACGTTGGCTTAATTACAAGCCAGCAATAACGAGTCTAGAGAAACATCATTTCAAGCGGATCAAGGGCCAAGACCTTACCCTCTATCGTTAGGGTAACCATACCTCCCGGGTGTTTATTTTCTCGATGAAAAGCTATATCTGCGTAAAACGAAAGTGATATTTATGAAGGTGAGTGCAAGGGATATAGGAAGGATACCCAACAGTCTCCTCTATGATCATCCGACGTTCCATAAAAATTACTGATCTCTGTACGAAAACTAATCAACGATGTAATCGAGACGATGATAACAAAAAAAAAAAAAGAAATTTGTTGGGCAATAAAGGGAAACTTGATGATTTAAAAACTTTACTTGTCATAAAGAAATGTCGAAGATGAAATTTTTTATTTTCTCATAACTCAAATTTCTGCTTTTTATTTATCTAAAATATATATTATATATACAAAGTAAGAAGAGAAATTCTCTTACATTTCTAAGAACGACGACATCTTAGAGCGTAGAAATAGAACGAACGCTTGAACGCGTACCAGGAGACATTAAGAAAGGGCTCGGAAGTGGGATATGGGGGTTGGGATTTGTAGTGAAATTTATAGGCGATGCGCAGAGGTACATATGTACTGGCATACTGCACTGGACCATGTTGCGGTGGTGGCCGGTGTGCGATATAGGCAGCTCTCTCGCTTGCTAGGAACGAGCTTGCCGCCTAGCATCGTGTCTCTAGCGGTGCTTACGGTGTTAT
The DNA here is from genome assembly GCF_050613455.1 of Vespa mandarinia. NCBI lineage: Eukaryota > Metazoa > Arthropoda > Insecta > Hymenoptera > Vespidae > Vespa > Vespa mandarinia. The sequence continues at coordinate 4,274,976 of NC_140812.1, forward strand.
GTAGGCCTAACTCTCGCACCCCTTTCATCTAAACCTCGCTCATTTGCATTCCACCCTTTAGGAATATCATCCGGTGTTTTAGAATCGCTATTACGTCCAACAAAATTATCCCGCAGGAACTTTACGTAACTCAACGCATTTTATCTCGTAAATTTAGCCAAATTTAATACATTTAAAAAAATTTTCATTCTAATTTTCAAATATTCATTTGACGATTTAAAAATATATTCTTATATAATGTAATATATGAAATATAATTTAATATTTTTTAATAGGATAAATAAATTGCTCTATTTCGAATAGTGAATGTTACGACGACGACAAAGACGACGAAGACGACGAAGACGACGAAGATGACAGATAGGAAACGATAGGAAATCTCCGGAAGAAGACGTAATCGAGTTAACCGCCGAGAGATTCATCGATATTTTCCTATTACGTAACGCGATCGTTGCGATAGAAAGCCGATACGGTGAATTTTAATGAAGCATTTGTCGGCAATGGAGTGATTTAAATGGATCGACTGTCTGTAACGTAATTATTCGAGTGATCGTACAAGGAGGTCCCTTCCGATAATTTGACGTTCAAAGCGATTCCCAGACACGTGGATTCCCGATCGTACGATTCGACAGCCTTAAATTATTCATTTCTCTCTTTCTCTGTCCTTGAGAACAGGTATAATGATCGGTTAGAAACCTAGAGATATTTTACTTCGATCCTTCGTTAAGAATTTCCATATTATTCCCACTTTTCCCTCCAAAAAAAAAGAAAAAAAAAAAAAAAGAAAATGAAATTCTTCGTAGAAAAATAACAAGAAAATAATTCCTTATAATTGATTCTTTTATCTTAACTTTTATTTTTCGTTCAAAACCTTCGCAAGAGAAAATACGACATAATCTATAAGGATACTGAAAACAATTTGAATATATCATGCAGAACCGATAACAACGATAAATAGATAGATAGATAGATAGATAGATAGATAGATAGATAGATAGATAGATAGATAGATAGATAGATAGATAGATAGATAGATAGATAGATATATACACACACGATAAACGATGTATACGTCGCGAGATATGCAAGAGGTCAATATTTTCTATCCAAGAGGGTAGTAAAGCGTGATACAATGTGCGTCAGCGGTGTAATGAGCTGACAATATAATGCCATGGAGGCTATATACGGGTGGACTGTCCAACCTAGAGACAGGACCTCTCTCAACGAGAAGCATCAACGTATTGATGACCGAACAGACTGAGATTAAGAGCCGCCATCTACGTCGATGTGAAAATGTTGCTTGATAGTACGTTGGTGTTGTGTCACGATAGTAATAGTATTCTCTCTTCTCCACCTCTCTTATTGGTAATGTGACACATTGGATACCATTGTTAGAGAGAAGAGGAGGCTCGCTCGGAAAACCGTAAAAGATATGTCGTTCGAGAAAGGAAAGAGGATACCTTATAGTAGAAATTTCACGGACTAGCTAACAGAAGTGAGCGAGTGAGCAACCGGCCGGAGGGATCGATGGTAACAAGATATATCGTGCATATACTAACGAGCAATACGAGTAGGCGGAAGAAGACGATAACGGCTACGATAACGGAACAATACGACTGCGTCTGGGACAAGAGGGTATAGTAACGCGTTGCCATGGTTGGATAAGAGCTAAAACGACATCGTGAAAAATAATCATCTCCTTCTTCAATATCGACATAATTTTATCGAAGAAAATTGAAAATTCCTTTATTTTTTTTCTTTTTTAACATAAAATTTTCATAATATAATTCAAAACGAACGATAGCTGTTTACAGTCAAATAAAGAAAATTCATGAAAATTCATTTTCGATATAAAAAGAAATGATAAGAGAAAAATGTGTTAAAAGTTTCTTATTCCATCGAGGCATCAATCTCTTTGCTTTCCTGTCCATCGTTTTCTGATTTGGCAATTTTCACTGATTATCTCGCTTGGGAACGGTGCGAAATCGATGCGGATAGATAATTAACAAGTCGATTTTAAGGCGGTGGCAACGTCTGCATTGCGGCAATCGCGACTTCGTGCGCTCGCTCTTTCCCCCACCTTTGAGATACAAGAAAGAGGGAAAGAGAAACATTGAAATAAAATTTATTTATAGAAAAAACGTTGGCCTAGAGTGTACATAATACATATATGTATATATGCATTATAAAAGAAACAACACAGTGACGGATCGATTAAAATGAAAAAAATTATTCATTTAATAGAAAATTATATAAATTTTATATATAAAGAAGAAAAAGAAAAAGAAAAAAATATCAAGCTTTAAAATATACCTAAGGCATTTGATATCGATTTGTGGTTAGACTGGCGAGAAATCGATCGACTTTCGAGAAATGGAAAGAAAGAAGAAGACGACGGCGTCGTTTCTTTCGATAAACTTTTCCGCGCGGTTACGTGACGTTATATCGTCGTCCAAAGCGAACAGAGAAGAAAGAAGAGGAAGAAAAGCAAGAGAAAGAGGAGACGGAAATGGGAGAATAGGGATGAAAATGGGGAAGGCTGATACGAAGAATGATAGGGAGAGAGAAAGAGAGAGAGATAGAGATAGAGATAGAGAGAGAGAGAGAGAGGATGAGAGGATTTGACAGGGAGGAGGAGGTATATTTGGAACGAGGGGGTAGCGGTAATCGACGGCCAGTGAATTGGAACAAATGCAGACAGACGTGAGGTGAGCTGTTGCAGTTCGCTTGATACCGCAACCAAGAAATATAGTATAAACGGAGGATGGCTATTAATTGAGTTCCTCCCTTCCGTTCATGCACCGCGTCCCCCACTTTGTCCCTTTTCAAGATGAATCGATGAAATGGCCTTCGCGAAGAAAGAGCGAGGGAGTAAGAGAAAAAGAGATAGAGAAGGAGAAACGAACGGTAAAAAGAAAGAATTCGAGAGAGAGAGAGAGAGAGAGAGAGAGAGAAACATTTTGCGACATACACGATAACAATCTATTACGTTTTTCATTAAATGCTTCGTTTCGTATTTGCAGATTCGTGATATAGATGAGAGCTTGTGGTTTCAATATTTCATATTAATTTTTATTTATCGAAATATTCAGAAATGGAGATGTTCAAGAATAATAGAAGGGACAAACAATGACTACTTTTTCTGCTTCCGCTTTCTTTTCTTATCGTCCCGATTTGATCGTAATACCGATTCTTATCTCGAAAGGATAAAGTTAAAAAGATGGTACGACAATGTCAAGAAAAGATTCAAGTAGGCGTCTTGAGTTCGTCTCGAAAGTTAATATCGGCTATAGGTATATAGTAAGTAAGTAAAACTAATTTCGCAAATCCTTTAATCTACACGTTTGCTTGGAAGCTGGGGAAGAGATTAAGGGTAGCGAAGTGAATGGGCAACCTTCCGAGTGTTTGATGGAATATGATGAACGAGGCACGCAAAACTCGCTTATTGCTATACGAGATCAATGCGAAGGAGGCAAAAGCACTGCTCTGATGTATACCATTAAAAGCTTTCGAAAGTTGAGTGACAGAGCGAAACTTAACGAGCGAAGCTCGCTTATAATCGTTGTTTCGCGTATTTAATTTCACGTAGATATCCGTAATACACGATTTCCTTTCGCGTATCGATCAAGATGTACAACTACTTTGAAGTTATCAAAGTTTCAACTTTCTTTCAATGAACTTTTCTTTTAAAGATATTTAAAGTATCTATATATAATATATACTTTACATACGTATATACATACATACATATATAGGTAATGTGTGTGTGTGTGTGTGTATATGTGTATATATATTTATAAGTATTTAAAATATATTGAGAAATATCAAACATAGAAATCAACAATATACAATATCTAATCTTCTAATCATCTAATTTGTTTAGAAATTTTTATCAAACCTACCGCCATAATGTTGTGCGAGTATAGAGGCGAAGACTTGCCCAGGACTTCGAGCTCCCCTATTAGAGGATGAAGTTGTTGCTGGACCAACGACACGATGAGTTTTTTCTTCGTCGTCGCTACTAGATTGGGCACTATGACCATACCCGCGCCGTTCTCGCCATTCGAGGGACCGTTGACGGCGCAGCCCACGGCCCCCGTTTGAATGACCGCGGCCTAACGTGCCTTCACCCTCCATCACTGCAGCATCTGCAATGAATATGATATATTACTCGTTATTATTAATTAATAATTTTCATTTCGAATACAAATTTCTATTAAGATCAAAAGTTTTGTAATTATTAGTTTAATTTAATAAAATAACTAACACGCACAAACAATTAATATAATTATTGTGAAAATTAATTGAAAATTGAAGAATTTTTAGTAAGATTTATTCTCTTCTACACGCTCGAACGTGTTTCCTATTGTCGATTCATAATATATTTATAATGTCTATGGTGTTAGGTAATCGAGTGGTTGGATGCTTGTCGAAATTCCCATGGAAACGTCCTTCACTACCAAATTCCTTGATTGCAGAGCTCGTTGATTGATGCTCCAAGGGATCGCTGCTACTAGTTTAAGATCACTCACTGTTCCTTGGACTATGAAATTTCAGTTTGGAATTGCCACCACGAAGAGGAGGGTCTTACTATCGAACCTCGTGTCACGCCTTCTCTCTCTCTCTTTCTCTCTCTCTTCTCCTCTCTGTCTCTCTCTCTCTCTCTCTTTCTCTCTCTCTCTCTCTCTCGTTTTCCTTTATCTTTGCGTGACTCGTTCAAAGATATCATTCTCTCTCTCTCTCTCTCTCTCTCTCTCTCTCTCTTTCGCACAATGAAAGAGTCCTCGAAATCACGAGATATCTTTATTACATACAAAAATTCTGCTCGAAGAAAGATATGAAATACCTTCCTTCTCTTTCTCTCCCCTTCTCTCTCTCTCTCTCTCTCTCTCTCTTTCTTATCGATGCTCTACGTAGAAATAAAATTATTTTCGAGCGAGCGCTTCGTTTCTTTCCTTTCAACGAACGAACGACGCGAGAAGGAAGTAAGAGATCCGATAAGTAATAAGAACATTCCATTCCTTTTTGCAGTGATCCTTTCTTGAATTACGTTCGAGTGCGTTCCACCCTAAGGAACGTAAGAAAAGAATCGGAGAATAACGCAAACCCTTGTAAAAAATAACTCGTCAAAGCAAACGACTATTTAATTAAAGAAAACAAACACCGTCCTTCGATGTTGGTAGTAAGAAGGAGAGAAAGAAAGACAGACATCTTACTTCTTTCTCTTTCTTTATCCCTCTTTCTCCCTCTCTTTCTTTCTCTCTCTCTTTCTCTCTCTCTCTCTCTCTCTCTCTCTCTTTCTCTTTCACCGACGGAAATTGATCGGGGAATTTTCTCGGCAAATACAACGTGAAAATTTAATGAAACGAAAGCAAGGTACCAACATCGAAGTATCACTACTAGGGTAGGTACAGCAACAATAGAAAATACAACAAGCGTTCGACAAGTGTTCTACTACTACGGCACCATCCAATTGCTTGTCGTAGCTTTGTATTTTTCCATTGTATACACTGCCATAAAAAATAATATTTTTCCTTTACTTTTATTCAATCCTAGTTATATACATATAGATATTTGTATATATTTAAAACGTGTGTACTAATAAAAATGGACTGTTATAAGATTCACAAGTATGAATGATAAAGAACAATTGATTTTTTTATGACGAAGTTTAGAAACGATCGTTGCAAAGATAACTAAAATCTAATTAACAAGGATATTTTACGTGATACTTGAAATAATTAATGACGGGATAATCTAGTGGTATTAAGATTGTAATGAACGTTAATAAATAATGAATATAATGGAGGAAGATCAAGGGATAAATAAGATTCCTTCTGAAAATAAATCCTTTTGCATATGTAGATATCTCTTCTAGCCACTTTTCTCAAAGTTGAATAACGACTAATAGGTCACATCGAGTCTTTTCTGTTGTTTATGTGAGGGTGCTTTAACGGTGTTATGTTTTACTGGCCCTTCGTATTCTCCTTTCTCTCTCTCTCTCTCTCTCTTTTTCTCTCTCGCTCTCTTTCCTCTTTACAATTATCAACACTCTACCTCCTTCGACCTTCACCTAAATGTGATGAGAACGTCGAGTATACTCTATTGAAACACTATATGAGTTAATTGAAACGTTTTGTAGAATAGATTTATATCAGATAAATAAATATGAGAATAGAATATAAGCTTTGAAAAAAACTTATTTTTCTTTTCTTTCTTTTTATTATTATATTCGAACATTACTACTATTTCATCTTTACGTTGATCGACGAAGGCATTGTTATAATAGAATGCTTTTATAACGGATCATAACCGTAGACCATACAAAACAGGATGATGCTTCAGGCTGACTCATAACTTTGAAAGAATTTCGTTTAAAAGTTGATATAACGTGCGATGTGGTCTCTCGTAGTTGCGTATACGATATAAAAATTCTCGAAAGAGAGATAGACGAAAACAAAAATAGAAATAAAACGTGCCAATGGCAAATCTTTTTGACGAAGGAGATTACATATACATATGTATATATCATGTAGATATATACATATGCATATATGTAAACGCAGAGAGACATATTTCTCTGATACTACGAGATCATCATTTAACATCGAATTTTCATTACTCAATTTATGCTGGCACCATGATGCTCTTTAACCGTGTGCTTTCACATAAGCGTAAGCAAATAAAGATCGTCGGCGTAAATTACAAGCAAACGAGGGAAGAGTAACTGTCAAGGAGAGTAGATTCTGTGGTTTCCCTTCGATAGGGAGAAAAGGGAAGATGAAGAAAGAGAGGGATAGAATGTAGAAAGTTATTCTCTCTCATCGTCGACGGGTGAAACACACGTGTACATTATCGCCAAGAAATTGTTCTCTTTCTCTTCCTCCCTCCCTCTCTCTCTTTCTCTTTCTCTTTCGATAGCAATAGCCTTACCCGAAACGTGAAACTTTTCCGATAGTCTCTCTCTTAACGACGATTTCTAGCTTTTCTCAAGCGAGGAACAAATAAATGCATTGCGTGTAACCTCCTGTCGCTTTATTTCCCGCCATCGTTCATGAAAGTCAATACACACAAACAATCGAATTCGCATCGACAAAGACGACGAGTACCTTTTATACAGACGACAACTATATATATATATATATATTATATATATATATATATATATATATATACACATATATACATGTATATAGGTTTATACCTAGGTAGCTGCCTGGTCTCGCGAAATCGAGCTAGAAAAAGATTTAATGCGATTTCTCGAAGGCGTGCGTCGTGGAATAAGTTGCACGATCGGAGAGTCGCTTTTACGAAAATTCCAAGAGAAGAAGTTTTACCAAGAACGATGGATAGAAGGGAATGTTAAACGGTCGACGAATTCCATCGCGTTCACGTTTCCACCACGTCGTTTTCGTTTTCCAAGCTACCGCGGCTCGAAGTGGCTTGGACACATAAATCAGGAGTGAGAGAAGGTCCTTCTCGTATTCTTGCGAAAGAAGGTTAAAAATCTCTAGACGTATATACA
>NC_140812.1:4287500-4362500 GCF_050613455.1 Vespa mandarinia
GTAATCGAAAGTCGCCAATGTATTGCTCTCGAAATGAAGTAGCGAGCTGATAATAAGCATCATTAATTTCCCTTAATTCATTATTACTTATTAATCCGTAGAGAATTTATTGAACGTAAAAATGGTTACGTGTGAGAAAAAGAGAGAAAGAGAGAGAGAGAGAGAGAGAGAGAGAGAAAGAGAGAGAAAGGGAGAAAAAGAAAGAAAAGAAATGAAAGAAAGAAGGGATTCGTGTGTAGACTTGACGATGATTCGAGTTAAAAGCAACATCCTTCGAATCTTCAGAACGATACCTTCGAAGCGTAAAACCGGTTTCAGAAATTGGATTGTCCTACGTTGCTACTCCCAGGAGCGCCGTGCGTAGAAACGGGAAATGATTCACTTCGCCTGGACGTCCGCGATCGTTGCTTTGGAAAAGAGGTTTCTTTGGACTTTCGTAAGGAAGCTCGCACACACAAGATTAGAAGAACGATACGTGCCAAGAATTTAAAATTTCTTTTCTTTTTTTTTCCAAGAAAATATTTTATCCTATCTTGTCGACAAATTTCTTTAGACAGAAGAAACATTTATACGTCCGTAATATAAGTTGTCGAATTATTTTTATCGTCACTTATCTAATTCATTTATTGTATAAATAAAAATCAAAAATTATTAAAGAAAGCATGATTTATAGAATACGTAATATTCTATGAAACAGTGCTTTCTTATTTGAAGACAGTAAATTTTATACGTGTTGAAAAGACAAGTATTTAAGCTAAACTGAATTATCGACTTTCTATCCACTGTAAATATAGAAATGTGTGTTTATTATTTACGATCCATATTATAAACCGATACGTTCTCGACCTTGTATATTTTTCTGTACACGTTTCGTACATATTTATCTATTACTCAAATGTCTCGAAAAAAAAAAACAAAAAGAATATTTATTTGTAATTTTGATATTCTTTCAATGTTATTAATTATTTCGTAAAAAAAAGTTTATAACGTTGAAAATGAAAAGAATAAGGTATATTAGAAAACAGGTGTCGTCGTTGGCAATAAACTCGCGATACTTAACGAAGAAACGCAAAAGTGAGAGCTCCGAAGGTATCGCAGTAGAACTCCTCACGAGGAAAGCTTCTTATATACCTTCGAAGTAAATTGTAAGTTTCTTATACGCGACCGGTCAATGCTACACCACCACTCGCATTTTCGTTCGGATCTTACAAAAACGGTTTCCTGCGTAAGGAGATTAGAGTCGTTATTCCGTCTCGGCATCGTCGCTGGACAAAAGTGAAAATTCCGAAGGAAAGTCGCGACCCGTACTAACACCACCCTTCATCCCTCATCCCCCTCTCCCACTATTCTCTTCTCTTCTCGTTTAAACGTTTCGTACTTAAACCGCGACGAGACTCGAACAAAGTGACGAAAAACTGGCCTTTTCTCTCTCTCTCTCTCTCTCTCTCTCTCTCTTTCTATTTTTTTTATCCTCTTTTTCTCTCAGACTACAAAAGAATCTAGCTGGGAAGATTTTTAAGTAAAGCTTGGCTCGTCCTTGCATTTCGAGAATCGTGAGACTTCATCTTTCTCAGCAATTCTTTGATACAGAAGTGAGGAGAAAAAAATTACTGTGAAATATCAGAGAGAGTGAGAGAGAGAGAGAGAGAGAGAGAGAGAGAGAGAGAGAGAGAGAAAGAGAGAGAGAGTGGAAAAGAAGATAAAGAGCCATTAGAAAACTTTTCTAACGCCTGAGATAAGAAGTGGAAACATCATGAAGAACGTTGAACGTCGCGACGACGTAGAGATACTTACAGTGACGCGTCAGACTGGTGGTCAGAATCTGCTTGTTAGCGTCCACGTATTCGACGGAGCTGAAAGCAGAAAGGGTCGACGCTTTAAAAGCCATCATCATTTTTTTATCCGAATAAGAAAGCTTAGGATGTTGTATCGAATCTTCTAACGCATTAGTGTAATCATCAGTGTTCAAAAAATATATTGAGACAGAAAAATAATAATGATAATGAGAATCATAATGTGGTATTTTAATGATAGAATACACTCAAGCTAATCTCATAAACGATATCGAATATCATATTTCTTGAAACGATTCTACGAAAATTATCATATCTTTCCAGGATAGATAGTAATAAAATCTTGAGGAACGAACATAAATGCGTTTGCATTATGTAGAAGAGAAGAGAAGAAGAAAGGAGAGGAGGAGAAGAGACGAGAAGAGAAGAGGAGAGGAGAGAAGAGAAGAGAAGAGTAGAGAAGAGAAGAGAAGAGGAGAGGAGAGAAGTGAAGAGAAGAGGAAAGCTCGTAGAGATTCAAGAGAGAGAGAGAGAGAGAGACCAAGAGAGAGACGATGGACGATCGACGAAATAATTCGGTCGTGGCGATGTAGTAACGTCCGATGCCGGAAACGCTTCGTGCCTCGAGACCAACATCCTCTCGCTGCGGTTTCCGCAACCTCCGTAGGGTCATTAGCCAACCATTCATTATGCAACTGCGAGGCAGTATTGCGTCAATATGGGGGCGGTAGATTGTTGGCCCAATCGATAACAATGCGCCGTGTTTGCCGCTCGGATAATCAACAGACGCAGCTTCTGCTACCTCTCTATATATATATATATATCTCACACTCTCTCTCTCTCTCTCTCTCTCTTTCTCTCTCTCTCTCCCTCTCTGTTACCTTCGAAGACCAAGCAAGTGGGAATTACAGTCTGCTTCGCTCGAAACGATATTGCGTCCCGGAAGTGTTGCCGTTAGGTTCCCCACACTCGCGTCCTCCTTCCTTTACCAACGAGACTTTCTCTCTACAGTAACAGTAGCAAGCTCCCTATCGCGTTGCTTCCCGCTCGTTCGAGCGACCGTATCCAGCCGGAAAAGAACGCTTCGGAGGCACTTTCGTTAACCGATTCGCGGTACCGATCCCGGAAATCCACGCGTATTTCCGCAAACTCGAGCTTTCGCGTAAATCGCTGTGAGAAACGTAGCTCCTGTATCCAGTATCTCTCTCTCTCTCTCTCTCTCTTTCTCTCTCTCTCTCTCTCTATCTCTTTCTCTCTCTCCCTTCCGCCCTTTATATCTCTCTATTTCAGTGATCGTCGATGTAAACGTACTTCTACATACGACGAAAAATAAATAAGGTACTACGATCGAAACTCAAAGAGATTATCAAAGAGAATTTAGATACGAAGAAGAGGTAAAAGTTCGATTTGTGATCTACGAATAATTAAAAAAGAGATTTTAAAATCGTATGAATCGAAATGTAAAAATTTATCTTATCAAAGTGAGCTTATATTCGTTGGATTATAAAGATTTGCATAGCTGAGCAATTTCTCATGTCAAATCCCACGTGGTATTAGAAAGCATGCGAAGAGCGAGAGAGATAGATAGATAGATAGAGAGAGAGAGAGAGAGTACTCTCTCCTATTCGACCCTTCATGAAACGCGCGGTGTCCCCTTTGATCTAAGTTTCTGGGAATGCAGGAGAGGACGAAGGGACGGCACAGCAACGTGTGCGTAGCCAGCGCCCAGGAAGTTGCGACTAATTTCCTTAGTTGGATTAGATTGTGAATTTTGCACTGCAATGTTTGAGCCGTCGTTTGTCGGCTCCTGCTACTGTGAACAACTCGCAAGGACCTCTACTCCCACCTTCTCTCTCTTTCTCTCTCTCTCTCTCTCTCTCTCTCTCTCTCTCTCTTTCTCTCCTCCTACCTCTCTCACTCTTCATCTCTACTGCCACGCTACCGACGACGTTATAATTACCATCCGTTCCATCTCCGCAAAGTAGAGAGAGAGAGTTTGACGATGTCGTCCTCTTCCGCTAGAAATCTACTCTTTGATCCACGCCAAGGCGTCCCGTATGATATCGACATGTCTGCTGCGGAATCGCACAACCTAAAGCGACGACCGCCGAAGATGATAATGGCGACCAGTGTGTTCCTGATTTCAGGAGATAACAGCCTTTGATGTATATGAGTGATCCAAGAGATTAGAAGAGAATTCCAAATCTATAACTCCTTGAGCGAACGATAAAATTCATTCTAGACCTTATCGAAAATCTATTGCGATGGAAATTTCGATGTAACGGAAAGAAGAAAAAATGAAAGAAAGAAAAGAAAAAATATATTGCTTCCTTGATCTTTCGTAAAAATTGTGGATATATTAAAATTCGTATAATTACTTTTTAATAGATAATTGTATAATTATGATTGATGACTTATACAAAGGATCTTGAATCAAACTTGAATAGTAATATAGATAATCTATCTTGAGGACAAACTAATTACCAAAGTGAGTTATATCTAATTAAGATGGAAAAGAAAAGGAAAAAATAATGAAAGCGAGAGCGAGAGCGAGAGAGAGCGAGAGAGAAACATTCCATCGTCGTGTCCATCCTTACCATCTGCCAAAACTATCCATCATCAGGAACGGTAGTCGTAAAAACGAGAGAAAAACCCGTTTCCCTCGAACGATAACGCCATTTTTCACAAACGAGCGATCTTAATTTCGTCGCTCGCGAATCTGTCGTCCGATCGATCTCAATAAAATCTGCTTTCGACCGATCTAAATTCCATCATCGTCGAACCCTTCGCAAAGGTTCCGTGATTCGTGCGTGGATCGCGATATCGAGGGCACATATCAATATATACGTGTATGTATATATTCGTGTATGTGTAGAGGTGGAGAACCTGGCGAGCGAGGCGTGTACGCACGAGAATCGAATATAATCCTGTCGAAACTGTGCTCGATATGCACGCACGCGCTAACATTCAAATACCTATATATATATATATATATATATATATATATATATATATATGTGTGTGTTTGTGTGTGTGCGTGTATATATATATATATATATATATATATATATACACAATCTCGTACATGTATATACGTTCATATGTAATAATATACAGGGTGACCCATGTATAGTGTTACAAATAATTTTTGCTAACAGAGTTGCCAACAATATAAGATTTCAATGGAAAATTGATTTATTTTGTTTAAATTAGAAGACAAAATTGATTTTTTGAATCTAGTAAATTTGTAAGTAAATTTGTATAAAAGAGAAGTAAACATAGGGATATATTCTTTATTATATTCTTTCATTTATCAAAAAGTGTTGTCATTAAATGTAAATGAAAAAAAAAAAATATCAAGTCAAAATACGTTAATAGAAACATTTTGTCAGACTCTACGTGAGCAACCCTGTATATTTTATAGAATGAGACGGGCAGCGAGCGGTTGCCTAACGGTATCGTGAATCCTATACGAGAAGCTTCAGGCACGAATGGAGGATCAATGTTTTATCGATATTGCAACAGACGCAGAGCGGCGATACGTCTCGAGTCGATGCCGCATATATAGCGCGTGCTTTCTGCCGTTTGCAAACGGATTTGCGGATTAACGATCGTTTATTATCGCCATCGTCCTGCTCTTCTCTTCCACGGCAACGAAGAAGATCCATATTCTTTATATCTCTTTTTTCTCTTTTCAAATTCTTTCTCACATTTTCCGGGTAGAAAATAAAAAAAATTTCCAAAAATGTGAAAACAACGGATAATTCGTGGATAGTCGAAATTCTCGTTGGCAAGAAGAAAGAGAGAGAGACAGAGAGAGAGAGAGAGAGAGAGAGAGATGTTCTGTTAGGGAAGGATATCAAAAAAAAAGAAAAAGAAAGCATGTATATATAAAGAGGGTAGGTGGCGATGATAAAGGCTTGGCTCGCTCCGACGTCGTGGCATACGCTATTCGTAACACTATGCATGAACGCGCGGTTAGAATCCGCGAGGTCGAGGGGAAAGAAAGAGAGAAAGAGGAAAAGACTGAAAGAGGATGAGGAGGAGGAAGAAAAGGAGGAGGAGAAAGAGAAGGAGGAGGAGGAGGAGTAGAAGGAAGAGGAGGAGGTAGAGGTGGGGATGAAAGTAGAGGATGAGGAGAGAAAGCATAGAGGTTACCGCCGTCAGGAAACTTTTGTTTAAAATTGGAATTCCTTTGCGGCTCGTTGGGACTAGGAATGCAGATGGGCTTGTATAGGTGATGGTGGTGGTGGTGACGACGAAAACCGTGAGTGGGTGAAACGGGAGAGCACGCGCGCGTACACCGGAAGGTTGCTGCTACTGCTGCTACTACTTGCTTAAAAGATGCGAGCTTAGAGTGAGTGAAAGAGAAAAAGAGAGGGGGGGAGAGAGAGAGAGAGGAAAGGATAGCTTGGAAAAAGGCAGAACACGATATTGTTTCATCATAAGGGAAGCTCCTTACCGACGAGGGAAAACTTTTAAGAAAACCCATGCCAGGAAATGTAAGCGCTCCTCGTAATGGTCGACAAGCATGGCCTCGATCAATATGTGTAGATACATCTTTTCTTTTTCTCTCTTTAGTTTTCTACCTTTGTATGCCTCAGTGTGAAATATCTAACGTTGAGGAAAAAGAAAAAATAAAAAAGGATGGTATTAATCCGATACTCTCTCTCTCTCTTTCTCTCTCTCTCCCTCTCTCCATTTCTCTCTCATTTGTACTTAATTTCTTTTAGAGTGTCTCTGCTGTGAAAATAAATCGTTCGATTCAAAGAATTTATATTTTCTTCTTCGGAGAATTACGATTAACTCTAATGAACGTTATTCTACGATTAGTACAAATTAGCTCGATATCAGGAAAAAAAAGTCACCGTTCGCAATATTTATTGTTCTAATTTGAATCTAAATTGTGTGATGAATAAAAAATTTCGAAAGCATATTTCTTTCTTTTTCCTCGCGAAAGGTTCAAAGGATCAGATGACATTAAAGATGAATTTAAAGGGTAGAATTTAGGTGAATCCTTCAGAGAACAAAGATATACGTTTCCATGAGAGCTCTACCATAGCAATTGCTTAATTAATTTGCAGGTATCTCACGTATCTGTGGAATCATGCCGGCGCTACGTGTGCACCGCGGCTAAACGCATTAACCCGTAATTATCGAAATTACAGAGCCGGTCGGCAGCCATCCGGAGGAGTCTCCTCCACCGCTTCCCAAGATTCTCTCCCCGCGATCGTGTGGCCTACTGCGGATACTTAGCTAAGTATCCCATCTCGCTAATTATTCGGATATAACCACCTACTATAGACTACTCTCTCTCTCTCTCTCTCTCTCTCTCTCTCTCGTTCTCTCTTCCTATCTCTCCCTCTCTTTCTTCCTCTCGCTCGCATAGACGATACACCGACACCACTGTTAGACTTTACGAACTTAAGAAAGCAGATTACCGTGGAGGAAGCGTCGCCAGCGTCGTTTTAAGAAATTGATTTGGGAGGCCCAGAGAGATTGAACCACGAAACGAAATGATGCGAGTGCCGATAAGAACTTTGAGAAATTGCTTCTTTAATATATGTATAACTTTATATACGTAACTCCTCTCAAAATGTAAAGAGCTTTACTGATTATCGATGGGATGTAATATTATATTATATTTATTATATTATAAGTTCATTTATTAATATCGTTCAAATGGCATTTATGTATTAATAAAAACAATATTTAACATGGATCATTCACTTTTATCGCAATAATGGCTTAAGCTAACTCTTTCTCTCTCTCCTCTCTCTTTCTCTCTCTCCTCTCCCTTTCTCTCTCTCTCTCTTTCTTTCTCTCTCTCTCTCTCTCTTTCTTGCACTCCCTCATTTTTTCTCTGTACATTTTAAACTTAGTCGCCCAAGACGAAGTTTTTCTATTACGCATTATCTAGATCCTAGAACACTACTTATTTCCGTCTAGAAAGTGTTTTATTTGTTAATTCTAGACTCTCTTATCGGAGCTCGTTATTATTCAAGAGTCACGTGAAGTACCACGTACACGCGATCTTTTACATACCGTAAAATGGTCCTCGCGAAGTATGCTCTTTCCCTCCCTTTCTCTCTTTCTCTCTCTCTCTTTTTCTTTTTTATTTTAATGCAAAATACTTTTTCAAAATGCAACACGAATATATCTTTCTTCTGCCAACGATAAGCCGAACTTCGACTTGAATGGAATTTTGAATTTTTTTGTTTTTTAATATCGCTGTTAAATTCTATTTTTATCATGAGAACAGAAAAAGAGTAAAAAAAGAGAGAAAAAAAATCACCGTTTATTTCAGGTGATACATTATTACAAGAGCGATAAAAGAGTCACTTATAAACGTTTAAAACACCTTTTTAGTTCATTAGTAAAATAGTTCCTGGAAATGCAGAATATTTCTAACGTTAAAAATAATCTCATTAAATCATGAATATTTTATTTACAAATAAGACGAATAAATTTTATCACACGATATAATTCTATTTTTTAATATTAATTGACGTTAAAGTTGGTAATTATTCCTTGACGTTCATTTTCATGCTTTTGATAATGTAATTCACTTTTTCGATCAACCGAAAACTAAAAATAAACATTTCAGCGTTGTAACGTAATCGTATGCTCGTAAGAGGAACACCCATAATTGTCTTCGTAGCTGAACGATGCCAAGGGTTTAGTCTCTGTCGGTGTCACAACTCATCCTAATTACATCTACCCTCCTTGTTTCCAGATACGGGAAGGTTTCCCACTCCGAGACAAAGAGAGCCAGTGTACACACTAGCACTTAATTACTATTGCCAACCGGACTTGCGAGAAACGTTTACTGCAATCGAGACGTTTAACTATATTTCCGGCAGAGAACTATTACCTCTTGATTTACAGCTCGTGCGAGACTCCGCCAGCGTGAGCTTTTCTTCGAAGCCGACGAGACGACTACGCCACGCGAGACAAACTTTCTCCACCAATTTGCTTTTCACCGCAGACACCATGTCGCGACGTTCAAATTGCTCGCCGGGGTTAATGGATTAATTCACATACGAAGGTAAATACAGATCGAATTATTTTACGATACTTACAATCGTAATTAAGAAATAACAAAAACAGATTTGAAAAATAATAAATTATTTTAATTTAATTTTATTCACTTTACTTACGAATTTTATAAGAAAGATTGAGAGGAAAAGAAAATCAAGAGTTCGTTGAATAATATCATCGCCCTAAGGCCGAGTTAGCCTTAACTAATTTTCGCTAAAATTTAATTCTGACAAATTCACGCTGGCTAACGAGCAAGGGTTGCTTGACAGCTCAGTAGGAGGTCTATATGTATGTGTATATTTGTGTATGTGTGTCTCTATCTCCCTATGTATGTATGTGTGCGTGTGTGTGTACTTGAGGGTATGGCGTATCAAGGAGTACCTACTCCGATTTCGCATATCATTTATAACTATGCATTAAAAGATCTTAACGCTCGCGTAACGTAAAAAATGAACAGGCCGGTCACCTCCGGCCCATCGGCAATTCCGTACCGTCGGGACATTCTTTCTAATTACTGGAGATTTATTAACGCTGTCCCTGCGTAATCCACTTCCTGCAGAGGCTTCCTGCAAAGGCTTCCTACGGCGATTCCCTTCTACGCCCCTTGTAGCAGCGACTCCACTCGAGAGTCTGGAGACACGATCGTTTTTAAAGTAATTGCTTCCTTCGAGATTTCGAGATCAAAATCGAAAATCAGGATATTCATCCAAATTGACATTTATTAAAATTATAATGAACTTTTTCGATTAACTTAAATTTCTTTACGGCAATACAATATCATTAACAAAATTATAAAATTTAATTAATATTCAAATTAATGCAAAAGACATTCGTATTCCCTAACGTTCTATATCACACGTAACAATCATATACATTATGATCGTAACACGTTTATCACAATGATGCACGCTTCTAGGCATGCCTAATAGTCAACCACTACTACAATGTACGTTGATGATGACATTTCTCACTCCATCGACGTGATTACTTGAAATTATAGACACATTCGACCGCTTATCCGCATTACGCATTTACTCTTCCTACTAGTCATTATATATCAAATCGTGATATTCTCCTCTATGATTCTCTATATAGAAGATAATGGTCTCATATAGAAGAATTTTTTGAGTTAGCCAAACTTTGACTTCTGAAGCTTTAGAGATAAAGTATCTACTTCTCTCTCTCTCTCTCTCTCTCTCTCTCTCTCTCTCTTTCTCTATCCGATCAAACTGTAGAAAATAAGTAGCTGCTAGCGGCTAAAGAAGGTTCGATTACTAAAAAATCACCTGTCAGTTTCACTCGCGCGATTCATTTCGCGTTACAACTTATTCCTCGTTTACCTCTCTCTTCTGTTCCCTTCTGTTGTTCGAGGCCCTTCGTCTCCTTTTCGAGCCGTCTCGTCCACCCGGCAGAGTCTACCTATTTCACTCTCTCTCTCTCTCTCTCTCTCTCTCTCTCTCTCTCTCTCTCTCTCTATCTCCTCTCTATCTCTCTCTTCCTATTATAAGAAGTGACTGATTAAAGAAATCCACGTCAGATGTTCCTATCCGGGATAGAATACCTGCCAAAAGAGCGCGTTAATTGCGTCCATGTCTGATTGATTAACGTTTCCATTCTATTAACTTCAGAAAGAAAGAATAATCGAGAGACCTATTTCAATTAAAAGCAGAAACAGACATTAGAATGGATTAATACTTACATATTATGTTATTTATATATACGATTATTATTAAGAAGGGATATGTACTTAAAATTAGAAGGGAAGGCAAACATTTTATTGGAAGAAAACGTACTTTGAGAAAAAGAGAAAGAAAACGTAGGAGCGATAATTATACAGCTATCGTATAATGTATACAGTGGGCTCAGAACAGTCCAGTCATTACGCGCGACATATTTTGCATGAGAATACAATCAGCGCAATTCAAACGATGCAGTTACTGGCGCCAACGTGGATGCCAAGCGTATCGCTCGAAAATCTGCTTCGAATACACATAAACGATAAGTCCTCGTAACGTAACGTATGTACTGTATATTGTACTGTGCATATATATATATATATATATATATATATATATATATACATGCATTACGTAGGACCGATCGAAAATAGCCAAGGCCGCTAGATCACGGAGTGTTCTATGAATAGGATTAATTTATCCTGTCGAGTCGTTAAGACTCCAACTGCTAATTATAGACACTCGCACTTGAACCTCTTCCATTACACGCGATCGCGTTTTCAGAATTACCGAGATGATTTTAATTCCATAATCTCCTTTTATTCACCGTAATCTTTACCGGTATAAGCTTTTTAACATAAAATCGTTAATTTTTACATTAAAAATATTTTTTATTTCTATTTATATTCAGTTAAATGATGGGAAGAAACAAAAATAGTTATATTCCTCTTAACGATATTGTATTTAATTTTCGAGGTAATGAAAGTGATGTAGTTGATATTATGGCATAGTTTATGCTATCATAAAGTTATTCGCACTGTGAAAATGCTGCCACGTTGTTGGCGATGTCATCAACTGGTTACGTATATAGATATTGTTAGTTTCTAAGCCGTGAATTAACTGACAATGGCAATTAAAACTTGCGAGAAATGATTCCGCTGACGGGCATCGATATGCATTTCACTGGAACTTTGTACCGTACATAGGTAGTAAGAGAGAGAGTGAGAGAGAGAGATAGAGAGAGAGAGAGAGAGAGAGAGAGAGACTCGACTATTCAGTTTTGTGCAAGTTATGTGAATTGATACGGGCAATTAAAACTTTTCTCGATCGTGGCATGATCGTACTGCAATGGCTTCCGCGTTCTCTATAAACTATAGTATTAATCCCGTTTAACTTATCGTATTATTTTTCATGATTCGTCATTCGCGTATCATTGTAAAGGAAAAATTATCATAAATCTAAAAAATTGTTTGTGATCAATATCTTCTCATATTGACATCAATGCATGATTATGAATGAGAAAAAAATTTTCTTTCATCTCACCTATCAATTTTTATTTTATTTCTTTTGACTTCTAAAAACACAGAGATCTTCTTCAAAAAAATAAATTCAAGCGAAGTTAGACATTGTCGTTGTGGAATACTTGAGAAAATTCGATATAAAAGCGTAAATGATGCATTAACGTTGAAACGTGATAAAATAGCCGAAGAGAGCGAGGTGATCACAAGTCCAATTATAGGCGAAACTGTTTCCTGTGACGTCACATCCATCCTTTGCCAACCCTTTCCGGCAGTCTATCGGATAACAATTACCCCCGCCGATGGCCGCATCCACCCGTCGATATCTCAAGTCCGCTTTCTCATTCCCTATAACCAATACCCCTTCGACAAGCAGCCAACACCCTCGGATCATTTTCCATCGGCTCGGACTTATCCTTTCCGTCGGCCTATCCTTCCTCTTATCCACTTTCTTTCTATCACATTGCAATGAAATTTCATCGAAACTTATTCTTCATAATCCTCATAGTCGGACGTGAAATGTTTACGACATTCATAATAACAACGGTGGATTTTAATTTAACAACGAATGACGTAATGCTGCGAAATGATTAAAAGAATTCTATGCTCATAATGATCAGAACATTTATAATGATCTACCTTTTAAAAATCGTACACCTTTTCGAAATACTTTACGTGCTCTTTTCCCTTTGTATGGATGTTGGTACATATGTATGTATGTACATATGTATGTACACATGTATGTACATACATCGAACTAGAGTGGACACGTGCAGAGGCTAAAATACATTGCGAGAAAATCATTCTCCTCTCTCTCTCTCTCGTTTCCCTTCTTTTCAACTTTTCATAAAATAGAGCGAGAAAGAGAGAGAGAGAGAGAAAGAGAGAGAGAGAGAGAGAGAGAGAGAGAGATAGAACTACTCGTTAATATACCGCGATAACGATGAAATTTCGAATCATTGAATTTCCGACAATACTTCACCCGCAGCATTCGCGATTCTCGTCCCGCACTGTCGAGTACAGAAAAAAAAGAGAGCGAGAAGGAGAGAGAGAGAGAGAGAAAAAGAGAGAGAGAAAAAATCCGTGGCGTCCGATAAACCGCGAAACATCGCAAATTGGTATTAGCGGGCAATCGAGCACGAAATAAACAATCGCATTTAAACGTACATCTCTGCCACAAGCCGCCATCGTCCATTTGTCAGGGAATATCACATTTTTCCACTTGGCCGGCTACACCATCCTCTACCTCTCTCTCTCTCTCTCTCTCTGTCTCTTTCTCCTTCTCTCCACTTATTCATCCGTTCATTCTCTCTCTGTCCACTTATTCATCTGCTCATTGTCTCTCTCTCTCTCTCTCTCTCTCTCACCATCTCTCTTTCTTTCTTTTTCTACCTAACGCGTGCACGCAACGGAGCACACTATACTACGCGCGTCTAGATATATCTTGAAATAAATCGCGGCAAATAAAGAAAGCTCCAAGATAGGACGATTTTTTCCCTCTCTCTTTCTTCATCTTAGTCCGACCGATCCCCTAGAAGCCATCTCTTCCATCGTCGGTCCGTACCGCATAGTCCGTAAAAAGATAGAGAGAAGACGAGGAAAAGGAGAAAGAGAAAGGAGTAGGTGGAAATGGAGAAAGAGAAAGATAAAGAGAGTAGAAGGCCACGTGCCCTTTCTCTTTTCGACCCAGCTGGTATTGTACTCTCTTTCGGTATTTCTAATAACTTCTTCGTTTCTTCTGCATCCTCTTCGTATGGGGAAGTAAAAAAAAGAAAAGGATAGGAAAGGAGAAAGAAAGAAAGAGAGAGAGAGAGAGAGAAAGAGAGATAGAAAGATCTCTTACTCTCACTCTTCCTTATTCGGGACCTTTTTTCTTTTTTCTATCCTTCCTCTTCTTTTTTCTTTTCCTCTTCCTCTTCCTTCTCCTCCTGCTCCTCCTTATCATGTCCGTAAACTTCACAATACCGACAGTAATCCGACACTATCGGGCTACTGCTCCACCCACTGCTTTCTTCCACGTTCAACTCACCCTCTCTCCCTCTCTCTCTCGTCTTTCTTTCTTCCTCGTTCCTACTTCTATTCTCTCTCTCTCTCTCTCTTTCTTTCACTCTCTCTCTCTCTGTTTCTCTTTCTCTTTCTCTCTTTCTTTTCGTTTCTCCTGGCCGAACAACAATTACTCCGCCATATTGTTCGCTCTCCTATATCGTAAACGAAAGGGAGGATACGAACTCGGAAGAACGGCGGCAGCGACTGGATAGACGGATAAAGATGGAGAGACGCGCCGGGGCAGGATCAAGTTTTTAATCACTCTCCAATGTCAGAGGAAAAAGAAGAAATGCGACGCGTGCCATACTCCCCACCTTCCCCCTACTTCCACAACCCCAGCACTCCTTTTCCTCTTTGTCGAACTGTCTGTATCTCCTCTCTCTCTCTCTCTCTCTCTCTCTCTCTCTCTCTCTCTCTTTCTCTCTCCCTCGCTTTTACGTTTTCATTCTTTTTCCTTGTATATAAGGGAGGCACGAACATCATCGCCTTTCCCTTTCTCTGTCCATTCCTTTTTTTTTCATACGTTTTATTGCAGAAAAAATAAAAAGAAAAGATAAGCAGTCACGTAAATAAAAATATGATGCTCCTCTTTCACTATCAATATCAACGTGTGTCGTATATCAATTCTGCGGAATATCAATAAACATACAGGTTGTTAATTAGAAATTATTTTATATTTTATATATTACTTTCAAGTTATTTCGAATAGGAATAATTATTATTTTGTAATATAATTTGGTCTTAAATAAATTCTTTTAAGAGTTTTTTATCATTTGTAATAAAAGAATAACATTATTAAGTTGACAATTCAACTTTAATGAAATAATCAACCCACATTTTTTCCATAAAGAAAAATAGATAATTATTTATCATAATCATATAAAATTATTTGACTCACGATTGTTCTTATAGACCAATATGATGAACATATTTCTCTTTTTGCACTCAATGATTCGAGATCACTTTAATTCGAATACAATCAAAATTGAGAACGTAAAATATGCGACACGAATATTTAACTCGAAAGTATGTACATATATAATATACATAACTATACATAAATCTACGCTTTGCAAGAATGCTCATAGCAATGATAAAATGTCGGTATTATTCGATAGGGCTGTTGGAATGCAATATCTTACGACTATCGTTATCACCATATTCGCTTGATTAACTTTATGTCATTTTTATCATATCCTCTTTCTCCCTCTCTCTCTCCCTCTTTATTCATCTTTTTTGTTAGCAGTTTCTTAAAACGTGATGCCTCGTTCTTGGCGTTCCTCGATTCAGGAAACATAAAATATCCGGGAATGTTTCGTCGAGAAACGCTATCGTCTTTCCTGCGCAATGTACCGAATTTTATTTCTAAATCTCATCATATATATACCTATATATCCATTATATATAAGTTCTCTATTATGAACATTAAAAAAATATAATCGATATTTATACATACCATATATGCATACATACCAAAATACTCATATATATATATATATATATATATATATATATCAAAATAATTCCTTAAATAAGTTAATTTTAAATCTCGTATTCGATTAAATACAATGAAAAGGAAAATAAGCACATTTCTAAATGTCAATGAAGATAGAGAGAGAGAGAGAGACTGACCAGGAAAACGTTTAGCAACACGTTCTCTTCGTTGTCCTTGGTAGTCTTCCTCCCCTGTGTGCATTTTCAAGCGAAGACAATGCTATAATGATAACCCCAGGGTAAGACATAATGGAGACGTCTATAGCCCCAAGGTGTATCGTTGATGCGCGCGCATCCTTTTGAATCGTATTCCTGCCCTTTTGTCGCGTCTACCACCGACAAACTGCGAGAAACTGTTTCCTCTCTTCCTTCCTCTATCCATCTTCATATTTCTTCTTCTTTCTTTTCTTCTTCTTTTTCTGCTGGTCTGACCGTATAACGGCTTATACTACTGAAAAGGAACTGACACTACTAGTCAGCCACTTTTCCAACAGTCGACGAAGGTGCGCCTACAGGTTTAGCACGCGATAAATACAGATATGTGCATATTCATCTCCAACGTTTTTGATCGATATTCTTGAACAAAGGCGTTCGTGTTATTTCATTGCAACGAATTTGATATAAAATTAAGAAGAAAGATAATAATATCAAATCTAACTATGTGAGAAACATTTTGATAGAATATTTAGAATGGTAATATTATTTTATTTATTGAAAGCTCATATTATTTTATTTATTGTGATAATTGAAAAAAGATGAAAGATTTGAAGATATCAACTTTTTATCAAATTATTTAATTAAATAAATCACGAATATTTAGATTGTAAATTGTAATGTTATTTGTTATAGATTATAGTTTAAATAAAAATGTTTTTTGACAAAATTGAAATAAAATCTATTAATATTCCTTTCCATATAATAATACCCATTGTAGTTAATATTATCTTCAGCCATGTTACTAACCCCATTCCTTGTCCTTTAAAATGTGCGGATTTTCCTGGAAGAACAGCATACATCGAGAAACTCTATCGGCAATAAACCACCCTCGGTCTAAGACCTTTCCTACTTTACCGGTCGTACTTTGATGGCAATACCTCTGTAATATCGACACTAGCAACCCCATGCGAAAAGCGTATCCTACAATTCTGAAACTGTTTTACCCTTCTAGCAGTCGCTCTCATCCATGCCGATGCATTTCCACGTATTTTCCAATGATGACAGCAAGGGGATTGCTTCATCGATTTTGAAGAATTTTGTTGTACCATCAAAAGTTTACTTTTCATGGATTCCATCGAATCCAATCGATCAAACAAAAGACCCATATAGATATGATCGATAAAATAAAGAAACATTATAATATCTAAATCGATTTCTTACACATTGAGTTATACATCGACATAATACATCCTTCCCAACGGTCCTATCTTCGTTTCGTCGCGTTTCTTTACCTTGGATTATTTTAGTACGTGACTCGATTAATAATTACCAAAGCATTTTCAACTTTTCGGGTCAAGAAAAACTCAATGCCGCGTGGGAGAGAAGGGCAATTCCGTTGCTGATGAGCCACTACGTGAGAGGGGCTTCTAACATCGCGAATTCTACGAAACTTGTTTCATGGATGTGCCTTTTGAAAAATTTATCTGAACTTTCGCCATTCTACGAACGATCTCTCTCCTCCTTCCTTCTTCTACTTTACCATTGAACTCCCTATGATTCGACAAGACCTTTTCACGTTTCGATACATGAAATAAATCCTTGATAATATTTAGTTTTAGGAAAGGAGGAGAAAATGAGAAAAAAAAGGGGGGGAAACGATAAATTATCTCAATTTTCTTATTATTATCATCGAATTTTTCCATGGAAATAAGAGAAAAGGTAGAAGAAAATAGCAGAAAAACAATCTGAAAAATCTACAAACTCAAGAAATGTTCAAAGTTACGTCAGAAAGAAGAATGATAACGACGAAAAGAAGAGTTTCCGTGCTGGTATGAAAGTCATACACTTTATATCACGACGACCATGCACGTTGAAAATCATTTGTGAATTTGGAAACGACCAGGAAAGAAAATTTATGTGACATACGAGACGAGAGTTCTAGAGAATATTTTTCTTTTTCTTTTTTTTTTTTTTTTCTTTTGCAGTAAATTCAAATCGGTTCGCGTGTTATAGAACGTCGTCGTCTATGAAAGGGAGAATAGGTAAAAAGGAACTCCCTGAAAATACAGTATACATCGTGCAGGTGATGTCATAGTAGAGAAACAGAAGTAAACGAGAAACTTGTGAGTGAGGGAAAATGCAAAAGAGAGGAAGAGAGAAAGAGATAGAGAGTTGTGTCATAGAAACACAAACCATAGAACGTTTAACAAACGAATGGCGAGTAACCACGTGTTGGAATGCTAGATTAGAAGGGTCACTGTTTGCCGTATAAAGAGGATTTAAAGGGATAAAGGCGAAAACGAGGAAAAAGTGAAGCCGAGTACTAGCCGAAAGTATAATACAAAGAGTGAAGGAGAGACAAAGAGAGAGAGAGAGAGAGAGAGAGAGAGAGAGAGAGAGAGAGAGAAAGAGAGAGAAAGAAAGAGAGAGAGAGAGAATACCTTCTTTGTGCTAGAATTTCCACGCTAGGTAGTAGTGAGTGTAACATTTAAACAAATATATCCAATCCTTAAATTCCGATCGAACGGGACTGCTAGTGAAAAAAAATTCTGATTGCAATTCAGTACAGTCTGTCAACTGGAGTAGAAAGAACCTGTCTGAAAAGTGCTGTCCGTTCGAAATACTTGTATGCGTGTAGTACGTACACATGTACGTTAGAACATCGAATTGCAAGCGTTCCAGGAGAAAAAAAAATTTCCCAGTCGCGTGTTTCGTATCGCGTACAATTCTGTTGTTGTCCATTGTAGGGAGAAGTTTGGTCGGTATTTCTCTTTCTCTGTCTCTCTCTCTCTCTCTCTCTCTCTCTCTCTCTCTCTCTCTCTCTCTCTTTCCCTCTGTCTTTTTCCTCGAAGAGGCAGACACGGTAAAAAAGCGTGTGGCTCCAGCACGCCATATTGAAATTTACATACGTATATTCGTAGCTAAAGGAAGGGTAGAAACCGAGGAGTTCGTCGTTTCTAGTGTCTACGGTCGCAAGTAGACTTATTCGCCACGGTATCCGTATCGAGTCGAAGTGGTAAAGGTCTTAGGGTCTCTATTGGATTATAGTAGAAACGGGCGGCACTCGAGACTCCACCTCACCAACTTCCTCAACCTTCTTCTCTTCCTCCTCTTTCTCTCGTGCTCGCTTCGGGCAAAGTAGTTTAGCTTTCGAGTATAGACTTACCCATCTAACCTTAGCTTGTTCGTTCATCCGTTACGTTATGTATCCTGGATCCACCCTTTAAACCACCCCCTCCCTCCTCATCTCTTTCTCATATATACTTTTTTTTTCTCTTTCTCTGCGTTCATCTTCTTTATTTCTTCTTATTTTCTTACATTTCTTTTTTTTTACTCTCTTTTTGCTTTCTTTTATGCCATTTTTTCCTCGGCACGTGACCATCCAAAACAGGTAAAGAAAATAAAAGAGTCGACCTTTCGTCCCAGCAAACCCGCAACCTTAAGCTTAAAGGTTCTACGTATATATGTATACAGGTAGAAAGGATAGAATATTCTAGTGAATTGTATAAGACATCTACTATCTGTGTATAAGTTTCTATATATTTGTTTGCTGTCTCTGTGTATATCTTCCAATTTCTATCGAATACCCCACTCAGCTTTCTCACTAGGGATACACAACGAAAATATCTTTTGTATCCTTTCGATCGCACGTCTTTTATATCTTTCGTGATATTCTTTAGGATCAATAATTGACTCCGTCGAATGTCATAAATTCTGGAAACTTTACATTCAAGTACTTTTCAATTATTCGACAAATTTGAATATATAATCAAGAGGATCTTCTCTAATTTAGCATCAAAATCTGAATCTATATTAAACCAAGCCAAACTCGATCAACGAGCATTAATTGTGACGTTACGTGAAGATCTCCTTTTCTCATTTCCCGTCGATAAACCCCCGCTTAAAAGAGAAAATTAAACGCAAATAATGCGAGAAAGCACCAGCCCGTGACGGCGCGAGAGTACGGTGTTCGCTTATCGATGCAACGTGTATTCGTTTCGATAGATTGAAAGAATTAAGTAGACGATTCTCTCCCTCTCCCTTTCTCTCACATGGCGTGCGTGAATATTTTAACATTTCGATGATTCAATGGGCTCAATGAAAATTATATTCCCGTGCTTAAACACATACAACGGCATGAAATGCGAACATAGATATGTACAATATGAAGCTATACGTGTATGTATACGTATATAAATATACATATATCTACACCTTTTAACAACTCGTCTCTTTACTCAGCATTAAGCACGGAAAAGCATTGGATATTCGTTCATCCTTTCTACATACATATTTCGTTTAATGTCAACCATTTTTTTCTCACAAATAATACTGACTTTCAAGTTTACATAAAGACGAGTTATATATAAGAAAAATTAGAACATTCAACGTTATCAACTGAATAATACTTTAAGGTATCTCGAGCTTTAATAAAACGCAAAGAAAAGGAAAGAAGAATGAAAAAACTTTCGATTTTTCCGAGCCTGTAAAATAGAGTACTCTCTTGAAGTTTGTCGAGTTGACAGAAAGAAAAAGAGAGAGAGAAAGAGAGAAAGAGAGAGAGAGAGAGAGAGAGAGAGAGAGAGAGAGAATAACGAAGAGGGTTTGACGCGTGAACGCACACGTAGACACTAGACGGCGTAACAATGGCTGCGAACAACGCGACGCAACAACTCGGGCCAAATGCTCGAAATCGTTTCGTCCGTCGGCGAACGACGACAAGGACGACGTCGGTACTATGAGAAACAAGTTTGGCGTATGTACATGTATATATATATATATATACACACACACACACGCATCTGTATGGATACACATACACGTGTGTGGATGGTGATGGTATATATGCTGCAGCGCCACCTCCTGACCTCGTCTCTGCTCGCGCCCACGAGCAATGTTATTAAAGTAGTAAATTTCATCCTCCCAGGCAGGATATGGATTAGATTCCGCGTGTATGCTCGGCCCGAAACGCGCGCACTGGTGCTACGTCAGAAAACAAAGTAACGTCCCATTGTTCGAAAGAACAAGAGGCCACGTCGCGGCTGCCTCCGCCATCTCCATACCATCCAATCCCCCCTCATCACCATCTCACTACCAACCCTTTACTACTACTACTACTACAATCATCACAGACACTAATACCATTCTTGTTGCACGGCACGAGGTTTCGCATTATTATGCTCTAACGTATCTATGTACTGGTAATACCTATTCGTATGTATAGAATAGTATATACACGCTACTGCTATCAGGTCAACGTAGAGAAACGTTGGTGGTCTTGGGACGTAACGGAGAATGACGAAAAGAGAAAGATAGAAAGAGAGCATAGAAGAAAAGAGGAAAAAAGGTTGTTACTCTTGGGTAATCCATCATTGAAGTGGCGAATGAAAAGGAAAGGAACGTGTCGTTCCTCTTTCCCCACCTACTCTTCTTCTAACTCCTCCTCTTTCTCTTACTCCTTCTTCTTTTCCTCCTACTCACATTGCCGTCGTGGTACCGTCGATTTTATCGCG
Organism: Vespa mandarinia; assembly: GCF_050613455.1. Taxonomy (NCBI): domain Eukaryota; kingdom Metazoa; phylum Arthropoda; class Insecta; order Hymenoptera; family Vespidae; genus Vespa; species Vespa mandarinia. The sequence goes on from NC_140812.1 coordinate 4,308,518, forward strand.
GCTCCCGTAATATCGCACTGCACCGAAATAACACGGCTTTTCTATCCTTTTTCTCTTCTTCTATCTTTTTCTCTTCTTCTCCTTTTCCTTCTCTTTCTTTTTCTCCTCCTCTTTCTTCTTCGTCTTCTTCTTTTTGTTCTTTTTTTATTTTCCTTTATATTATTTTTCTTATTTCGCCGAACGACGAATACTTGGACGCAATATTTCGTGCTCGAAAAAGAGAGAAACCGAAACAAATCAAGAGAAACCGCTGAAAATAATTCCCGACGAAGGAGAGAAAGACTCCCGCAAAATTCGAATTACCTTTTCCATCCTTTCGTTCCATCTGCCTTACCGTTCTGGTCGTAGCTGTTCTCCCTACATCGTCATATTCAAAAAGATCTAGTGCCACTTGAAATTTTCGTCGAGATCGCACGCGTACATGGATGTAAAGACGATATTTCAAAGTGCTTTCAATTTCCGTCTATCGTAAGCACGATCCACGAGTCCCAGAATCTACTTCTCCCCTCTCTTTTCCTTCGTATCCACCTACTGTCCTTACCACATCGCACTCCCTCCCCTCCCTTCATTTTTTCAAAATGAGAACTCGCGGATATTAATATTTCCTGCGGAAACAGTCCATCAACAGTATATAAATTCGTATGTAGAATGTCTCACGAAACGTATAAAGCATTATCTAGAAAATTATATTAAAAGAAAAAAAAACAGAGGAAAATGTCATTTTCGATTGGTGAATCTTTTCCGTTGACCGAACTGAGTCAGTTAAGGTCAAGGAAGAATATTTCTCTTTCTTTCTTTTTCTTTTTCTTTTTCTCTCAAAGACGAATATCTTTTCTCGTGTACAAGATTCTGGCTACGTGCCAGCTCATTAGAAGCAACGTCCTTTTCCATCCTGGAGCAACCGACTAACCAACTCTTACAATCTCTCTCTCTCTTTCTTTTTCTCTTCCTCTCTTTCCCTCACTCTCTCTTCTTCTTTCTTCTCTTTCCAACGAGACGCGTCGCGAGAAGTGGCTATTTCGCTCGGTTGTCGGTGAGCAGTTACGAGCGCCGGTGAGCCGTAGGCTGCATAATCCTACCTACCGGCCATAATCGTCTCGATGGCCACCAACCGCTTTGAAACTAGACGGTGCACTGTTGGCAAGTAGCGTCTAGCCGAAGGGCAGACTAACCGAACTTTAATCTCAACTAGCACCTCTATATACTCTCGCTACTAGTTTATCCGTACTTTTATGAAGGTGAGTGGAAATGAGAGAGAGAAGGAAAGAGAGAGAGAAAGAGAGAGAGAGAGAGAGAGAAGGATAATATCGTAAACAGTAACTCGTGTTCGATTTCAGTTCATTCTTTTAACTATCATTACATTTTTACTAACTTTCTTATCTATTTCGTGATATACGTCGAATATTACACGAAATGAAATCAATTTATTTTTAATTGACAATATAAAAATTCACGTTTAATTATTATATTTAATAAAAGTACAAATACTTGATTTGCTTAAAAATATAATTCATTGTTTCAATCTTAATGTCGACTTTGTCATTCGATTAGACTTGATATATATCTATTTATTAAATGTAAAAGAGATTTCACTTATCTATATTTACGAAAGAATTGATCCAAGAATTTTTTCTCCTTGAAAAGGTTCGAGAACGTTGAGACTACTTAGATGACAACGACGACGATATTTTCGCGCTCTTTGTTTGCCACCGGTCGATGCTTGACCCGTCCTAGGGTCGACAGGAAGATACACATGACGTATGTATATCTGCCGGAGGCTACGCTTTTCTCTTTTATCTACGATCAAAAAAAAAAAAGAGAGATAGTAATAGTAGTTGTAGTATAGTAGTTGTAGTAGTAGTTGTAACAGTAGTAGTAGTAATAGTAGTAATAGTAATATAGTAATAGTAGTAGTAGTAGTAATATAGTAATAGTAGTAGTAGTAGTAATATAGTAATAGTAGTAGTAGTAGTAATATAGTAATAGTAGTAGTAGTAGTAATATAGTAATAGTAGTAGTAGTAGTAATATAGTAATAGTGGTAGTAGTAGTAATATAGTAATAGTAGTAGTAGTAGTAATAGTGATGTATCAGTAGTAGTAATAGTGATGTATTAGTAGTAGTAATAGTGATGTATCAGTAGTAGTAATAGTGATGTATCAGTAGTAGTAATAGTGATGTATCAGTAGTAGTAATAGAAGTAGTAATAGTAGTGATGTATCACTAGTAGTAATAGAAGTAGTAGTAGTAGCGATATAGTAATAATAATAGTAGCAGCGATATAGTAGTAGCAGTAGTAGTAGCGATATAGTAATAGTAGTGGTAGTAGCGATATAGTAGTTGTAGTAGTAGTAGAGATATAGTAGTAGTAGTAGTAATAGCGATATAGTAGTAGTAGTGGTAGTAGTAGTGCAGTAGTACGTTATTATTAGTAGTAGTAGTGATATAGCAGTAGTAGTAGTAGTAGTAGTAGTAGTAGTAGTATATTAGTAATAAGTAAAAGTAACAGTACAAAAGTAACAGTAAAAGTACATTAGTAAAAGTACTAGTAGTACAGTAGTAGATTACTAATAATATTCTAGTGGTAATAGTAATAGTACAATAATAGTAGTCGTATATTAGTAATAGTACACTAGTAAAAGTACTAGTAGTACAATAGTAGATTACTAATAATATTCCAGTAGTAATAATAATAGTACAATAATAGTAGTAGTAATGTAGTAGTAAATCAATAATAGTACTATAGCAATAGCAGTTCTAGTAGTATACTAATAATTGTAGTGATACAGTTGTAATAGCAGTTGCAGTAATGCACTAGTAGTAATAGTAGTAATACAGTAATAATAGCAGTAATAGTAGTACACTAATAGTAGTAGTAATGATAGAGTAGTAATAGCAGTAGTAGTAATATATTAGTAGTAGTAATAGTAGTGATACAGTAGTAATATTAATAATAGTAGTAATAATAGTATACTAGTTTTAGTAGCAAGTGAAGCTAGAATTGGACCAGAATGGAACATTGAAATAGAATAGGATTTTCATAAGTATTTCATTCAAATGATATACGCGATCAATTACTGTCAAGTAGTTAATGACGTGGATAAGCAAATACATTTACTCAATGTGTCTTAAAATATAAAAGCACCACTTCTACCTATTTTACGAATGTTATTTTTAATGGAGAAATATAATTATGATTTGAAAAATAGCAATGGACAAAATGAGTGAACGATAAATATTTGAAGAATAGATCGTTTTCTCTCTCTGGATGTTTTGAAAAGAGACATACAATATGGTAGAAGATATTTATTTGAAAATGAGCGGCGAACGAGTGCGGCTAACCGAAAGAGCAGCTGCGTTCAAACGATGCGAGAATCGTCAAAAATTCAAGCAGCCATGACTCGAATAGCCTGAACATTAATATCACGATATCTAATGGAAATTCATTAATTTCTTGTATGTCCGAATGTTATCTGTATTTGTATATGCATAGGTATTAATTGTGTGTTTGTGAAGAGAGAAAGAGAGAGAGAGAGAGAGAGAAAGAGAGAGAGAGAAACAAACAAACAAGTTAGCTGGAGATCATTTTGTTAAAAGAAAAAAAAGAAAAAAGTAAATTACACATAAAAAAAGTTGTCAACGAAGCTTACAAATTATATGGGAACATAAATCGAACCATTAATACTGCCTACACTCGTGTTAAACATTCAGGGTCATGATATGACGATGAAAACGAACACGTGTTTTCGTCAAGTAAATCTCCAAGCAGAATCGAGCGGATTCCGAACGTAGATAACGTCGGGCTGACAAGTGTCGTGCAATTCGTTCGAGCATGATCCGTAATTGGAAAGTCTCGCATAATTATTCAAGCTTGGGCTCCTTGTCCAAAGGTCTCTCTCTCTCCCTCTCTCTCTCTCTCTCTCTCTCTCTCTTTCTCTCATACGAGAACGCAGAACCATCATTAAATCGCACCTTCGAAGCCACAACTCATTCAAGCTTCTCTTTAGTCGTGATGTAATCATTCTCAACGAATCCGATTGCGGTTACTTTGTGGAAATAAAGTAAGAACTTGGTTTATTGTAGTAAAAAAGTTTTGCCTCTATATACTTGCAAAAGGGTAGTTTGTATATGAAATCAATAGGATATTATATATTCGTTAACAAAAGTCCAATAGATTCTGAAATATGTTGACAATATTAAAAACAACAGCCACTCGTACGTGTCTCTCTAAAAAAGAAATAATATCTCTATAAATACTTGTTATACTCTTTTACTGGTCGATCGATTGATCGAAACGATAGTCTACACTTTACGCGTATAACACGAAGAAAATAAAAGTAATCCGAACAAAAATATTTGTCGTATTCTTAAGGTCCTCCAACCTCCCTTAGAAGATGAACGTTCACGACCCGCTGATTTTTCGCGCATTATCGTTGAAAGTTTGAGACTATATTGTGCGGTTACGTATGTTACTTTCCATACGGTATCCATAAAGAAGAAAGAAACAAGAAGGGAACAAGAACTAGGAGAGGACGTAAAAGGGAGGAAAACGGCCGATCGGGATAAGTAGATCGAAAAGTTTCGTCAATAAATCATAGGTAATGCTTACGATACGTTACGTCGACGGCATTCATACGCCAGCATTATCGTCCATCTTTGCCTTAACGATATCTCGTTGGCAGTCTCAGCGCGTAAGCGATACCTCTTTCTCTTTCTCTCTCTCTCTCTTTCTCTCTCTCTTTCTCCCTTTTTCTCTTTCTCTCTTCCTTTCACCCTTGCTTTCTCTCTTTCTCTTTAACTCCAAACGAACGTCCATTTCTACGATCGAACCAGCCCGATCTGTTTCAGATAACAACGACAGAAACGACATCCCCGTCTCTTTTTCTTTCTCATTTCGACTCAGCACGATCCACTTTCTTCGAAGGGACAATGAAAGTGACTCATTGTTGAACGAAGAGGACAAGTCAGATATTACGTACTACGTACGATGAACAAAAGGAAAACCAGGACACTTAGATCATATTTTTTTCTCTTTTTTTTTTTCTTTTTTTTTTCTATAACACCCACATATTTTCTATATTAAATGAACCAAGAAAACAAGGCCATTTTCAATTATTTTCGGTCTGTCCCAGAAATTTATCTACGTTCTCGATAAACTTTTCGAAATATTCGACAATCTCAAGACAGTTTGCTTTCGAATGGTCTGCTGACGTTCTCTTATCATCGAATTTTCTGTCGACCGTCGTTAAATTGTTCGATATTTTGTACCGATTCTGTGTCCTCTGGTTAAAAAAGAAATAATATGTTAGGGAATATATTCATCAAGGGTTTACGATCGTAACATCGATATTTTTAATCCATCCTGGTAAAAGAACAGAACTTTAGAACACTCATTGAATAAAAATACAAAAGATGTTTTCGTATGTTAAATGATGACGTTAGTATACAATATTAAAATTTTTAAAAATGATTCTTTCTCTCTCTCTCTTTCTCTCTCTCTCTCTCTCCTTTTTTCTCTTTCTCTCTCTCCTTTTTTTTCTCTCTCTCTCTCTCTCTCGATTTTTCTTTCTCTCTTTTTTGTGAAGTAACATGAACCACAAGTAAAGTCAACTTCTAGTAACGCACATATAACTCCATTCTCCTTTTCTCGATCACGGATTTGGCAATAGAAAGCTTTGTCCTCGAAAAGGACTTTGCGAGAAAGTTGCGAGCTAGCGAATGAACGATTCGTTCCATGCTCGACGGATTTACCACGAGATAATAAATTGTACCCTCGCACCGTTTGCCTCTATTGCTTTTACTGGAGCTAGGGTGAGTGAAAAAGAGCGAACAAGAGAAAAAGAGAGAGAGAGAGAGAAAGAGAGAAAGAAAGAAAAGGAAGAAGAGAAAAGACGAAGAAAAGCTGCATGGCTTTCTACGAATGTATCTATCGCTATCCGAAAATCTTACGAGCTCAAAGCGAAAGAATGAGTTCGGGACTAGTCGAAAAAGCACGTCTTTTTAAAATATATGATTGGTCGTTGACTATACGAACGAACCGAAGTAAGAATATTTTTGCAAAAATTCAAATTCATTTTTAGATATAGTCGGATCTGATGATTCGACTCGCTCGCTTGCTCGTTCGTTCTCTTAAAACAGTTCATTTGACTTTATTACCATCAGAGATTTCGTTCGAAATAGAAAAGAATAATAAAAAGAAAACCAATGGAGTAAACTAATAAAAAGGAAAGACGAAAATTAGATTATAACTACGGAAGAAAAACCGAACAATTTTTCTCGAAGTTGATCGTTAATTCTAAAACTTAATCTCCTCCTTCTCATTTTCCTTTTTTCCCACCCTCTTAGCGAACTTGGTCAGTAGTAAAAAAAGAATATTGCAACAAAAAGCAGACTGACATTTTTATATATTCGTATTTTCAAGAAATTTCGGAGGACCCGAAATTGTGCAGTTTCTATCTTTCTCTTTCTTTTTCTTTCTGAGAAATCGTGGAAGAACCGTTGCATCGTATGTCACGAAGGTATGGCCAAAGCTTACTGAGAGAAGAATGGAATGAAAGAGAGAGAGAGGGAGGGGGGAGAGGGATCTATACGCAAAAGCTGTGAGTTGGCGTTGAGCTTATGTCGTGGAAGCCTCTGAAACGTCTCTGTTGTTGCCATTGGTGGTTTCTGTAGATCGTCGGAAGAGCACGTAGTAGTGAAAACTTTTTCCCACCCTTTACACATTCATTTATTTTTGTTTTTTGTTCTTTATTCCATTGGCTAGTTTTCGGTCATATTACAACGTACGACAAAACTAATGCTTCATAACTAAACGTGTGATAGTACAACGACACATTAACAAATAGAATGTATGTTACGGGTGTCCCATAAAAATTGGTATTAAAAAGAAATATTTACTTATTTTAAAATATAATTATATATACTTCATCCTTTTTTCCTTTGTTTTCTTTATGTTTGTTTGATTGTTTTGTTTTGTTTTTGTTTTGTTTTATTCTTTTCTTTTGTATGTACATGAGGTACGAGATTTCGTTTATAATCATTCGATATTTTCTTTTCAAGTAATTAAAGGATTCTAAGTACCGTGAAAGATCATGGAAACAAGTCGATCGAGTCGAAGGTAATAGTGCGGTATACCCGAAGTTCCCTAAACGAATTGCCGTCTCCTTAAATATTGACATTGTCCTTGGATGGCGCAGGCCCGACGATAGGAACTGTCGACGAGAAGAGTGGTCGTTGCCGTTGCCGCCGTTGCTATCATCCTATTCGTTTTTTCCTCACCCTTCGATCCTTTCCTTTTCATTTTTTTTTCTTTCTCTTGTCTCACTCTTTCCTTCTTTTTTACGCTCTTTTTATTCGAAAAACGAGACGAAACGATTTCCTACTTCCATCCCCCACGAACGTTAACTTTAATTCGTTTTAATTCTGATTAATTACTTTTTAATTAATAACAAACACAAAAGTCGAGTACGATCGTGAGTTGGTAATACGGTAAGTTGAAACGTCGATAAGGCGATTACCGACGCTTACGAATACAACATCGCACGTTTTATTGTAATCTCTTCTTCTCATTCTCTCTCACTCCATCGTTTCGTCGTCGCTATTTCAAAAGAGACTCTTCGGTTGCCTCGGATATTCGCGCAACAGAGAGACGATTGACTCTCGACGTTGGATCGGTGCTTCTTTTTTCTCATGCTCGCCAATTAATGCGAGATGTCGAAGGGTCGATCGAGAAAACTCGTTGAATTTATGCATCGAGACACGTTCTTTATTTGCCCTTCTGCACGACGAACGAATGATCTAAGCACTTCTTATTTCTTTACTTTTCCTCTCTCTTTCTCTCTCTCTCTCTCTCTCTCTCACTCGTTCTCTTTCCTTCGTAGCCTCTTCAATTTGAAGAAAAATTTATTCGTTCGCACTGCGAAAAGCTCGATGAGGAGAAAAACACTCGTCGTCGATCTCGTCGTTTAAGTGCTCGGGGGACTTGCTTGCGGCCTTTTTCAAATATTGAAATATCTCGAAAATACATGCACGTCAGAGTGTACACTTTGACTACGGATATTATTATTGATGCGTGTTGTGATGTAAACGATCCTTCGTTATTTCTTCTCATCTTCTTCCTTTTCTTTTTTCGATTATATTGAATATAAAAGAAATAAATCGGTATCTACTTATTCGTATTTCAATGAACTCTCATCATCCGAAAGAAAGAAAGAAAGAGAGAGAGAGAGAGAGAGAGCAAATACTAGAATATTTATCGTAGCTACATCGAGGGACGTTTAATTAATACGTTACGATTTAATCTCGGCTTTCCTTCTCCTACTTCCCTTGGGAAAACGAGTGGATATGAGGAGCTCGAGGAAAACGATGAGACTGAAGAGAAATACAGCGAGGGAAAACGAAGATACGTTCTGGTTAATGAGCGGACTGAGGGTCAAGGATACTCACTCACGATCGCGAAATCCAAATTGAATCTTTCTTCTCTCTCTCTCTCTCTCTCTCTCTCTCTCTTTCTTTCTTTCTCTCTCTTTCTCTTTCGATTATTAATCTTGTCCTTATTGAATTCGAAAAAAGTAATCGTGCTTAGATATAAACCACGTAATTTATATTTAATAATAATTAATTGTAATTATATATATATATATATATATATATATATATCGATTCAGTATTCCTGTTCAACTTTTTGATTGGTCGATCTATCAAAAAAAAACTTTCTCATCCTATTTCATCACATTTTACAATTTAGGAAAAAAGGGGAAAAAAGGAAGAATTAAACGAGTAAGCTTATCGAACGATGGACAGAAAAAGTTTCGGTTTCGGCTTACAGCTTGCGAGCTTACCAGTCGGGTACTCTCGTGCGACCACTCAACAGCCGTTTTTAAGCTCTCGCGCTTCGCTACGATTCAAAGAGAAAAGAGATTCGAAAGTTGAAACGATAATTGCTCGAAAGCGAGTTCGTCGAGTTCCTTCCTTCTCATTTTTATCTTTAGATGGCCATGCGAGGGCTGCACGCTTATCGTTCGAAGGACTTTGCCATTTTTTCAAGCTCTTTATATCTTTATCTTTATCTTTCTTATTCTAAAAGTAAAATAGATAAACACACACAATATTCGTAGAAAGGCAAATCACGCGGATTTTTCTTCGAACGTACTACCGTATCACGTTCCAGGGCCCAAAGATAATGTTAATATTCGCCTCGGTTTTGTAATTGCCAATTATTTCAGCTTATTCCGGTCTTTGTTCTCCGACGTTATCCAAGGGAACGACGCTCTCATGGATTTCCCCGAGAAGAATCCTCTCGAGTGTCCTCACAGCTGCGTCCTTTATGCAATCTAACTTCTTTCTCTCTCACTCTAGTTCCAAGTATCGTCGTCTTATTCCCATCTCCCGGCCAAGTTCTCTTAACGAAGAACACTACCTACTCTCCTCTGTCCCTTCTCCAAAAATTCCTGCTACTTTCATTGTCGGCCGAGAATTCAGGAGAGCGCATCCTCATTCGATGACTTTCCCAGAGGCAATATGCCACGACCTTATTCCTAAAGCGAGTCCGTTTATTCGCTCGCTGCTTGGTTACTATTCCTTGGTTAAAGTACTTGTCTTTCAGCAAAGTTAATTGAAGTATCATTGATAAGATTTATGTTATTTCTTAATTAAGATTACATATATATGTATATATATATATTTGTATAAACTATTAGTATATTATTTCTAACTTAAGATTTTATTATTCACGGTAGAAAAAAAATAATCTTGTGAATTTTAGATAGAAAATTAAGATTCTTCGTTCCACCTCATAACGGTTAGGAAAATTTGTCTCCCCTTTTTAACCGGGAAATGAATACGTAATCGTAATCCATCGGAGCGGACTAGCCTTAAACTCCAACATTATTTTAAAAATATGCATAATCCGCTACAATATGCATAGCCCCGTTACAAGCCGTAATATAATACGAGAGAGGTCGCGAGCGCACGCGCGTAACCTGCCTGCCAGATAGACAGACAGAGATAGAAAGATAGATAGGTAGATAGAGTGAGAGAGAGAGAGAGAGAGAGAGAGAGAGAGAGAGAAAGAGAGAGAGAGAGAGAGCACACAAGAGAGATACGCGACGTTCACGGTGAATTTTAATTCCGAGCGCGTAATGCAAACATTTCGACGGGAGTCCGGGAATGATCGATTACCAATAGCAAAGAGGTATCGTACTAACATCTGTCTATAAAATCTAACAGATAATAATACTACGAATAATATAACGAATAATAAAAGATTATGCGTTCTGAATCTCTCAAAGTACCTAGAGAGCTAGATCCTTTTACTAGAGATTGCATAGAGTCTTAAAATAATATGAAACGAAAGAAGAAAATGCGACTCTTATCTTCAAAGCCGAACCAAAATGCCGGCCAACTGTGCAAATGTTATCGCACAAAGCCTATTCGACGTGATTCCACAATGGCTCTTCCCTTCCTCTCTTCCTCCTCTCTCTCTCTTTCTCTCTCTCTTCTCTTTACGATCGATGATGAGAATATTCGAGCCGTGAATCTCTCTCGGTCCTGCCTCTCAATGGATTCACGGAGCGGAGCCAATTCTGAGTCTCTCTATCTATCTCTATCTTTCGTAAGAACTTAATCACACAATCGAAGAACCCGGATTATTAATGATAACGCTAACTACGCCAACAGTAAAGGACGTAATAATTAAGAGCTGGATAGGTTCGATGAAACGAAAAGAAAAGAAAAATACAAAGATAAACGCATAATTAAAAAGTACGTGGATATACATAAATTTGACTGAGATGATAAAAACAGCTTGAGTACATAACGAAAACAAACTTTTTCTAATATGAAAACTCATCGGTTAATTTCTCAAAAGAACTTCATCACACTAAATGACAATCTGTCGACAAAAGAAAAAGACAAATTCGTACGACAGCCGCAAGGTACAATTATAACGAAAACTCAGGTCTCGTTGGGTTACCAGTCGAAAAGTCATTAACGTTGAATATCGGATTAAAACTGATAACACGTGAAACAAAAATGCGATATCTTTTTGGCTTTAGGCAGAAACCGGTAACATACAGAACCCTTTTTCGTAGGGTCTCGTTCCCTTTCGGGCAATACTTCGTAACATACCCACGTAACATTACAAAATGCAACGAACTGATTCTCCTGAAAACATACAACACGCAAGCCACCACAAATTTTACAATACATCGATATAAATCGTTTGATAATGCGTCTGTTGGCCCTAGGCGTCGATATATATACGTTCCCATGAACGTATATAGGAAAAAGTACGACAAAGAGAAAGAGAGAGAGAGAAAGAAAGAGAAAGAGAGAGAGGAGCAGTGGGTGGTGATGAGGAGGTTACTCGTAGAAGGGTAGAACGGACGGTGAAAATTTGGCGAAATGCCAAAGCACATTCTGTGTCCTCTGGAAGGTGCGCACAGACGCACACATTGGCTAAAGCTAGCCGGGATGTCGTTCGGGAAGCTAGGGGTGACATAGCCGATATCGCTAATTGCAAAAACCACCCTCGCGAACATCGCCCGTGGCAACGACACCGAACTTTTTAACGCGCGTTTCCACGGATATCGGATGCTGTTCGATAATCTGCTTTCTCGTTCTTTTTCTATCTCTATTTCTGTTTTGTGGCAGATCGACACAAAATACAAACCGATAAAGATCTTTGCTTTTTCGCGACGAAATTCTTTACGTATGTCCTTCTATTTTTTACTTCTATTCATGTAAATACGATACATTTTCCATCGAGGTCAACGTTTCGTGCCTCTCCATTTTATCCGACTTTATCTTTTTTTCGAAACGCTTTTCGCGTACGTACCATCATGTTTTAATATGTGTGTGTAAGTGTGTATATATATATATATATATATATATATATATATACACACATATATATACGAGCGACGTTCATTCGGCCTAATAAATAAATGCAATAGCAATTTACACGTTTTGTTGCACGCCGAACGTTTTATCGCTCGTATCGATATAAATCCATCCGAATAAACGCGAGCGGCGCGTAACACACGGGGAAAAAGCGAGAACGAATTCGAGTTTATTTATTTTCCTTTGCAATTTTTCTTTCCTCTTTTTTAGTTCTTTTTTCCTCTTTTTTATTTTTTGCATTTCGGAAGAGGAAATCTTGCTCGCGCATTAATTCGCTGTATTTTTCATATGGTCGATTAAACAGTACCGTCGATATTCTCGCAATAAAAATCGTTCGTTCGTTTACACTCGTAGCAGGGGAATCGAAAGGATTTTAATATTATCCTTCCTATATATATATATATATGTATATGTACATATAAAGAAAAAAATAAATAATCGTTAGTTTCAGAGTTGATATTCTGAGTACTTTTTTTCCTTTTTGTTTCTTTCTTTTTTTTTTTTTTAATATATATACACCTAAAGAGATCAAGGTAAAGTCGACTAAACGCATGTGTTAGAAGAAGTTTTCAATACATTCAAATGCAACAAGTTAGAAACGAAACATACATACGTACGAACTGACGATATCAAAAGTGACGTACAGATGTTACTTTATACCAATTAATTAAGAAATGAACAGATATTAATTATTAATGAACGATCTAATATACACACACATACACGGGTACATAGAACATAAATCGATCGATTCGAAAGTATACTAATCGAAATTAATTAAAATACTCTTAATGGAAATAAAAAGGTTTTATTTATTTTCTTTTTTTTTTTTTGGACGTTCCATGAACGTTCTCATTTTCGTTCAGTCACACAGTATCATAGACGAAGTGAACGTAACGAAATGAGACAAACGCGTTACGTTAACAAAGTTTTTGCAGAAACACGTGCTAATGTCAGGAAATACGGAATAGCCGAGTCGGTAGAGACACACTGCGAGTGTCGCACCATGTCCTCCGGCTAAACACATTGGGACTTTCAAAGTATCTCAAGCGAAACGACTCGAGCTTCTCCAACTAAAGGTAGCTTGGTAGGAAGGTAGATGGTACGTATTTCAACGAGGTACTCTCTCTCCGAGTTTGCTTTAAACCGGGTCAGTATTCAAAATTCCAAACTTTGTTGTTCTACCGATGCACTTATACAGGGTGAGACACTTAAAACAGACCACTTAAATAACTCCATCATTTTTGGTTTTATAAAGAAATCCTCAGAACAAAGTTACGCTACTTCAACGGATACATCTAATAGCGGAAAGAATTTTTTCTTAAGGTCACTTTTTTTACGAGATTTCAAGGTCCTTGATATTATTCTATTCGCAAGGGTAGAAGGGACAAATCAATTCATCCAAAAAAAAAATGATTTAGAAAGATAATTTAGAAATCTCGTGAAGAAAATGACATTGAAATAAAATTCTTTTCATCATCGAATGTGCTCCTTGAAATAGTGTGACTTTCTCCCGAACATTTTTTTTTATCAAACCAAATACAACGAAATTGTTCAGATAACCAGTTTTGAGTGCCTCACCCGGTATAAATAAATACATACATATATATATATATATATATGTGTGTGTGTGTGTGTGTGTGTGTATATGGATATATTCACACAGTTCCTTCATCGTCAGTTTCCATCGACATAATCGTTGTTCGCTATATCGATAAATGTTCGATCACGTTCGAAACTAATTGGGAGACACGACATCCGACTAATCAATTTTTCTGAACGTTCGAACGACTCTGACACGAATAAAAGTCGTTTATTATAGGACACGCCGTTAATTAAGCAAGGATACTTCGATAGAAAACAAAAAATAAAAAAAATAAAAAAAGTCTGTCTTTTTTCTTTTTTTTTTTTTTTTTTTTTTTACCATCATTTCATCCTCTCGTATAATTCATACGCATCGATCGATAAACGTAAAGTACATACCTAAATTTAATTTGACATGTACGACTAGGGGGACGGAAATTATGAAGAGATCCAAAAATTCCAATTAAATTAAACGTATAAATATTTTCCTGGTTTACAACGAAATAAATCCATCGAATAATTCAATACGACGTTGAGCATGTATTACGTTAGATAAAAAGAATTTAATGAACGTCTGATCTTACTTCTTTTTTTTTTTCTTTTTGGGTCATTAGGACTTATCTGACGGCTTCTTAGTGTAACATTTATAAAGGTCAGTAAACAAAGGCCGACTCTTACGGTAATTAAGCATTTTTCCCCTACAAACTCCACAAACTTCAAGTAAAAACTAAATAAATAAAGGTTTTCCTGTTTTTTCCCTCTCTCTCTTTTCTCTTTATCTCTCTCTCTCTCTCTTTTCTTTTTATCTCTCTCTCTTTTCTCTTTATCTCTCACTCTCCCTCTCTCTCTCTCTCTCTTTTCTTTTTATCTCTCTCTCTTTTCTCTTTATCTCTCTCTCTCCCTCTCTCTCTCTCTCTCTCTCTCTCTCTCTCTCTCTCTCTCTCTCTCCCGCTGGATCCAAAACACGAACGTGAAGATGTGGGTACGCGGCGACATTGGATCCAAGCATAGGAGAGCTTGCGCAAACACAAAAGCTCACGGCTGAAGATAAACAGAAAGAGACTGTAAGCTGCAACCCTGCTTCCGGCACGGTGACTAGGATCGTGGAAGGAGAGAGACGGCGTCGAAGCGAAGAACGTTAGAAAATAAGTGGGGGTAAGAGATAGGGGAATGGCGATCTTTCGAGGACGGATAAAGAGAGAAGGTGGAAGGAAAGCAAGACGAACGACAAAGCTCCGAGAAAAAAAGGCGCCTATAAAGCTCTGACACCTATAGGTATATATAACAGCCAAAGGCTCTTGCCACTTTCGAAGAGGTTCTCTGTGAATCTACGGCCCTGAGCTCTTGCCCTATACTACTACCGAATAAACTTTCTTTCCGAGACTAAAGAAACAAAAAAAAAAAAAAAAAAAGAAAAAGAGAGAGAGAAAGAAACAGAAAAAAGAAGACAGAATAAGAGAAAGAAAAAGAAGAAAATAAACACGAAATCTTCCCATTATTCTCAAAGAATTACGAAGAGCTTTCGAATCGTTTCGAATTGAAAAGGAATTGAAAATGAAAAGTCGAAAAAAGGGTAATGAAATGGAAATTTTCATAATGTTTAAAGTAATTTTTCTATTAACTCGTAAACTTTTCCTCTAATGAATAAGAATTTTTGTTTCTAAAACGGATGATCGATAAAAGGAAGCATAATAATTAATTATCGAGATAATGATCGGTTTTTCTACAAATTTAATACTAGCAAGTTTATAAGATACGTTTTATGAGAAATATATTTATCCTTGTTATTTTGTTATTAAAATTCTTTTTTTTTACTCACCTATTGTGACTGATACCAGAGACGTCGGCAATCGTTCTGTAACAAAAATATATTCTATAACAAACGGAAACAAAACGACAAAAGTTGAAAATAAAATGGTCGGCGAATGAGAAATCATTTTTCTATAAGCTTCATTTTGTATTTCTCTCACGTAGTTGTTCAAGTTTCATGACGTTAGTAAAGCTTCATAAACGTCGATAAGAAAGGATTAGAATGGTTTAAGAGGTGACCAAGGATAATTTACGGCATCCAATCTAACTCACTTAACTTGTAACGAGGTTAGTGGACTTTAGTTCATCAGCCATGACAGAGATTCTACTTCAAAACTACGTGACATAACTTATACGATAGCGATAGTGTTTCTTCGTCCACAAGAACCATTGAGATAATTACTATTCGTATGATTCTTTCTTTTTATCGTATTTTCTTCGGTTAAATAAACTTTGAAAACTTCGATAAAGAAGAAATCTGTTTATATAACTTCTAGAACAGGAAAACATTATCGTAGAGATCAAAGATCGAACGATAAAAAAAGAAAAATGAAACAATGCGATCGAGAAAAAATAAAAGTGAAATAATGCGGAATAAGGCAAACACGAGCAAGGATTAGCATTCTATTATTTTGCTATGGCATATATATGTATATGTGGTATATTGTCGTCGCACCTTCGTACTATTCCGCACATTGTCGGAAGATAGGATCGATTGAAAAACGCATATTTATTCCTGCGGGCTACATTCGATATGCCGCACACCGATTATCCGTCGAATTTATCGCGAGGAATCTCTTATCCATGCTTGCATCTACGTATATTCGTAAAACATTATTTATTGTCAGATCGCACTGCTAAAATGTCTTACAAATTTTTATATTCCTTTTCACGGATAAGATAAATTATAAGATTGCATAATACGCGTTGCTCTCTTTCGAACATATGTTGTAAAAAAAAAAAAAAAATAGGAAAAGATAAAGAAAAAAGAAAGAAGAAAGAAAAAAAATACGAGAATCCTATGATAATAGTAATAAATTAAGAATATACGAGTACTATAATAGTAACGAATTTAATGAGGTATTCGAGTTAAGTAATCCAATAAACCTCTAATTGGTCATCTAGAAAAGTTCATTAAAAGGTAAATTTGAATGACATATGTATATACGTCGATAACATAATACTAGTTCGTACGATCGATATGATCTATCTGACAGCATCTTGATAGCTTCATGCAATTCTCTCCTACATCTTTTTCAGCTAACGTAGCACGTGCGATAAATCAGACACTTCCGTTACCGAATTGGGTCAAAATCATTACGCGTCGCTTCTCTATACAGCAGAGGCTTAGAGATCTCGGGGTTGGTCGTTCAACTCGAATTACTAGAAGTAAATTGTTATTGTTGCTAACAACATCTATCGATATTACACTGCAATATACACTGATGATAATCACGTATCTGTATACGATTTAAAGACGCATAAACTAATGAATTCCGATGGACCAATCTAATCCGTCGTAGTCCAATCAAGTTTACTTCTAATCAATATCAATCTATGTCCCCAAATGTTAATCTAAACGATAGAAGGGGGAATGAAATAAAGTATAAAATTTTATTGAAAATATCAATGAAATATTTTTTTCTCTCTTTTATTTTTTAACAAATAACATACACGCTTTCGCGTAAAGCGTATTTTCGATATGATTGTCTACAAACGAAATCCGAACACGATAATAATCGTTCGATCATCAACAAAAGCTAACGTATATTATACAAACGATATCCATTTTCGTGCATACTATCGAATATCGTAGAGTAAAACACGACTACGATATGGAATCTGCAAACTGGTAAATTTAATCAGTGAAATTAGAGACTACGAAAAAAAAAAAATACAATTATAACGAAAACGTCGTGTACGTTCTTATATCGTATATTTCCATGTTAAATTACGATACTTTGGATACGTGTCATATAGAATGTGTTAATCGATACTAATTAATAAATTTAATTAGGTCGAAGTACGGAATATAAGATGATCGTTTCCCACAAAATACTCGTCGATGATCTATAATATCAATTATACAAATTATATGAACTAATTCTAACATAGAATATATAAAAGATAATAATTATTTAGTAATTCAAGTACATTACCAAAGAATATAATAAATTTTCATTTAACGATTTACTCGAAACATTTCAATTTATTACTATTTACAAAAATGAAAAAAGACAATAATGTCCAACTTAACGAGAACATTAAAAATTGTTGGTAAAGTGAATTCAATGAGTTATGTAAAAGCAGCTTTGTTCGGCATGAGAGAAAAGTTCTTTATAAAGACGAAGAAAAAGAACAAAAAAAAGAGAAAGAGAAGAGAGAGAATACAGATTGAGCGGAACGTAACGTGTTAAGCGTAACAACAGTATGTGCCTCCTTGACTGAAGTTAGAGAGAGAGAGATAGAGATAGAGAGAAAGAGAGAGAGAGAGAGAGAGAGAGAGAGAATGAGAGAGAGAAAGATAGAGAGAGAGAGAGAGAGAACAAGTATGTGAGGGTTTCGTCCATTGTAGAGGAAGAAGGAAGGAAGGAAGAGATGAGGTGGGGAAAAGGGTCGACCGGGTCTCGACAACTCCTACAACTTCACAATAGCTTCGTCCTATACGCCACAAGAGCGGAATAAACTTTCCTCGTGTAACTTTAAAATTGATGATCGCGCTGGTATAACGTAAGTATATCCGTAGTAACGTAATAAAGCACGTCACTGCCGAGGTTTATCGAAGCGAGAGCGTACCTACGTGCTACAAGAAAAGAAAAGAATACTGTGAAGGGAACGAAGAAGAAGAAGAAGAAGAAGAATAAGAAGAAGAAGAAGAATCACGATCTCGAAAACCAAATTTTTATGACACGTATTTTCTTTAGAAAGGAATGAATATGTGTGTGTGTGTGTGAGTATGTGTTTATATATATGTTAGTGAAATCGAATGTATGAGTGAAACGAAATCATTCATCGATGATACCAACTAAAGATAGATATAAGTAAAGATAGATAAAAGTTAGATACACATTTAAATTAAATATATATATATATATATATATATATATATATATATGAAATTATAGATTTATAATAAACAAAGCCAAGGATAAGTAAATCAAATAAAATTTCAAAAATTTACAGAAGTAATACTATGTAAATAAAATTATCCGTGCACAATTGATTAAAAATTTACGTAGCGGAAATAAACTAAATAAAGAAGAGAGATAATAAAAAAAACAAAGAGAGAGAGAGAGAGAGAGAGAGAAAGAGAGAAAATGGTCCATCGAAAAATCTGAAAGCGTGAACTAACGGTGATCCTATGAAAATCTCCTTGAACCTAATAGAAGATTCAATGTAAAATCCTCGTGAAGCTAGGCGTTCGAGAACTAAGCCGATTCGAAACAGCTGCGTTGCTCGTAAAATGGGGATGCTGCGTGCAGAATCGCTGACACTTACCTATGTGGAAAAAACCTCTTGTGGTTTTCCCTTTTATTTCATTCAGAATTCGAACGTTATTTTGTAGTCTTTACGATAACGCCACGTGCTGCATCTAATTCTGAATATCGTTTAGACATTATGACCTCGAACTAATCGAAAAAAATTATTTTACGAATAGATAATTTTTCGAATATATAACTATTATAAAAACATAATGAAAAATGCTTTCTCTGTGAAATAAACGTTAATCTAATTCCATAAATCCACGAAACAAACGTATCTTTAAATGTAATCATTTTTATTTTTACAAAGGCTACGAATATATAAATTTGTTACGTGTACATAGAAGCACGTACACATATTTAGAGAATGTCGAGATACGTTTAAAACTTCGAACGAAATAGAAAAATTTCATTTTCATCAAAAGTTACAGGGAGTAAACGTTTTACGCGCTAGTGATTGCACAAGCGTGGTGCAGCAGTACGGCTGTGCTTGGAAACTATAGGAGAGTACGAAAAATTCAGGTCGAAGTCGAAAATTACCGTTGACGTGTATCCACGCTCAGGATCGATATTTGCCAACTATCGAAGGAAACTTTCGAAATCCTTTGAAAGGCCATTGGAAGTGGCTCACGACTGTAAAGCGACAGTAGTATGTCGATATATCTCGTTCGAGACTGCTTTAACGGCATGTCGATTGTCGGGGGAAATTCAATACGAATTTTAAATCTAACTCGTGTATTCCTTACACGTTAATGATGGAGTAATGTCAATGTACAATAATACTAATAAGTATTTCTAAGAAAAATAATCAAAATATTTAAGAAGAATAATCATAAAAGATTTATTATAAATTTAATTAATCTATACAAAATAAAAGATTTCCGAATCGATATGAATAATGATTATCTACAAACAAATACAAGTAAAAACTTAATAAAATTTTATTATAGTTTACATCCTAGATATGTCGATTTTCAGTATATTATCTTTGAAGATAAGATGTACCCAGTTTCACGATCCCAGTCGAGCTTGCCCCACGTGTCTAGTTAGGGTGACGGCGGAGTTAATTGTCAGTGAGTAACGCCTGGAACGCCTAAGTAAGATTTAACTTGCTGCAACGCAACGTGATTCGGTTATAACTCGATATTAACTGTAACGAAGCACGTCTTGCCTACTCCGTTGAGCTCCGAGTACCATCGGGTTAGCCAAGGACCTTACGTTGCAGAGCAGAGTTCTAGCAAGCATGTACAGGCTCGATCAACGGACAGGAAGGAGACGTGGTAGAGAAGGTGAAGAAGGAGGAGAAGGAGAAGGAGGAGGAGATGGAGGAGATTGCTATAGTCGAACCTAAGGCATAGAGTAACCGTTGCAGCATATACTAACGTGTCAGTATTGACAAACATCTTCATTAGCTGGCACCGCTACTCCTGTTACTGTTACTACTACTACAGCTACTAGGCAGCCATTGCTGCTGTTGCTACTGCCACTTGTGTACCGTTTACCTATACGCATTGTATAACCTGTCTCTCTCTCTCTCTCTCTCTTTCTCTTTAGCTAGCGATCTCCACACGACTACCACACACGCTTTCGCCATTGTGGACACAGACAGTGATTTCATCCGGATTGCCACTCAACGCGAGTTAAGCCGACACGTTTGCCGCTACGCGTTAACTCTTATGAGACGATTAGCCCAACTAGCTAATCGAGGATCATTCGATGTGACTGTTGTCCACTCTCACGTTAATCCAACCCTCCCTACCTCTTTCTCTCTCTCTTTCTCTCTCTCTCTCTCTGTCTCTGTCTCTTTCTTTCTTTCTCTTTAAGAATAAAATCGATAAATAAAAAATCTCGATTGTAGTACGTTATTAATTTAATCCCAAGAATATTCCATAATATTCTCGGAAAAGGTGAAAAATAGAAAAAGTTCAAGCTGAATACATATATCGTGCTGT
The DNA here is from genome assembly GCF_050613455.1 of Vespa mandarinia. Taxonomy (NCBI): domain Eukaryota; kingdom Metazoa; phylum Arthropoda; class Insecta; order Hymenoptera; family Vespidae; genus Vespa; species Vespa mandarinia. The sequence continues at coordinate 4,329,245 of NC_140812.1, forward strand.
TTGACGAGCTCTTAGTTAAGAAACTTCGCAACTTCAATTACGCGATCTTCTTCTTCATCATAGAAGAAACAAGAAAAGAGAAAGAGAGATAGAAAGCGGCCAAGTCAAGCAAGTCAATATCCTCGGACAAAGGAAAGTTGCAGTACTGCAAACCTCTCGAAAATGGAACGCACACCGACTAGATAGTAGTTGTAGTAAAGATAATAACTGGTGCGGTTTGATTTTGATCCTAATTCATCTATACGAACGTCACATTTGAGTGAATTTTCAAAAGAGCATAAAGTTCTTACGGAAGGTTAATTGATGCTTTGTGTAAAATACATCTTCTAGCTCGTTCTGTTATCTACTTGTCGTAGTTACTTCCTGTATTCGTAGAAGTAGAAGTTGGAGGAGAGAAAAACAAGGAAGCTTCAAGTAAGGGAATATACGCAATATAAAAGAAACCCATTCCTGACTCTTTCTTTCTTCTTTCCGCGAGCGTATAATTTTCTTTCACTACCACCACCATCTCTTTCTCTTTTTTTTCTCTTACCAACGAATCTACGCTTAATTAACGAAAAGAATCTGCTTTTGACGTCTGTCCGTCGGAAAGCGAGACTGTCCGGGAGCGTTTTATCAGTGTAAAACCTTGTACCGTTGTAATATCCGTTTCTCGCGCTAGCAATTGTGAATAAAAAGTTTCATCTTTTCTTCTTTTAAAAAAGAAAAAAGAAAGGAAAAAAGAAAGAAAAAAAAAGGAAAGAGAGAGAGAGAAAGAGAGAGAGAAAGAGAGGAAAAGAGGAAGAGAGAAAAAGAAAAAAGTTGAAAGAGGAAATCCGATCAGCTAGCGACGTAGGGTAATAAATTCTGATTCATCGGCATTTATGAATTTATTACTTTGAGAAAGAACGAGAGAGAGAGAGAGAGATTACGAGTCTGCACATCTCACGCGCTTCGTAAATTTCGTATCTTGGAAGAAATGCATCTCCGTTACTCTCGGCTTATCGGACCTCTCCAAGCTTCTTCTATTTTTCTCTTCGACAGAAGAAAAAGCTTTAAGAAGATATAGCTTCTCTCTCGTTGATTTCACCTTCTTCTCGTCGGAAACGATAAACTAATTCGTCGAAACTACTTGCTTTTCTCCGACGGAATCAGTAAGTAGATTCGGGAAATTCGAGAATTGCACTTTACAGTGAAATAGAAGGTGGAGATTCGAGGGATGAAAAAAATATGTTCGACAATTAAATTTCTTGTTCACCTTGGCACGAAAAATTTGGTACTGTTTTCTAAAGAAAATATATTAATACTTTCGATAAATGTTTCTTACGTTTTCAAAATCCTTCCGAATAATTCCGAATCATTTCAAAAGTGTAAGTAACGTCAATAAATGATACGTGAAACATATCTATACGGAACGAAAAGAGAATTCTAATCTTTCAGCGTCTAAAGTTACTCTCGTTGTATTATGAACGGAAAGCTCATAGATGCCGAAAAAAGTGGTGCATTTCAACAAGGCGCTAATTTTAGACTCTCCGCGTTAATTCTCTGCAATAGAAGCTGCAGAAACGGCAGCAGCACCACCACCACCAGCAAGAGCAATAGTAGTAGTAGTAGTAGTAGTAGTAACGTAACGTTTCCGCAGTTCCTAAACGCTATTAACGTTAGCTTGCACCAACGAAATTCCTTTTTAGCTCATCCAAAGAGAATTTACCATATCAAATTTTGTCTCGCTTGAATAACAAATAAATTGTTATAATGAATAAAATTCCTTTATAATACACCTTGGTACGAAAACAAATAAAACTTAAGAACGAAGAACAAAGAAATTTAAAAAAAAAATACAATAAAAAAAGAGAGAAAGAGAGAGAGAGAGAGAGAGAGAGAGATACTAATTGCTTATTCGTTGAGTAAGTGAAACAATAAATTAATGACACCGACAACCCAACACATCGAAACTAACGATCGGCAGTTTTATTAGTGTTGCGTGATAGTGGTTGTAAGAGAAGGAGGGGATGGAAACGTTAAAGGGGAATGGGATGGACGTCGCAAACCGTATATACACCGCGGCGGCTTTAACTCGCGACAATTTAACGGGGATTAATTATCGCACGTGCACCTGCACGTTTCCCTACTCTCTCTCTCTCTCTCTCTCTCTTTCTTTCTCTCTCTCTTTCTCTCTCTTTCTCTCTTTCTCTCTCACTCTCATACCCTACGTCCACCAGGCTGCTCGTGTACAATACCCCGCTTGAAAGTGGGTCGATGGACGGAGCTTTTATTTTCTCTCTCTCTCTCTCTCTCTCTTTCTATTCCTTTTTCTCCTTCCACAACGCACACTTCGCGTAATTGGAACCTTTATTTCGCAAAATTGTTTCGTTGCAGGAATGAAAGAAAAGAAGAAATAAAAAAAGAATGTAGAGGGGTTGCAATACGCATACGAGACACAAAAAACAAAGAAGAGGAGAGAAAGAGAAGAAGGAAAAGAAGAAAGTTGAAATCACAGAATTTTGGACTTATCACAGACGTTCGCCGTATTCCTCTGGCGTAATATCGGATAGGTTGGGGTTAGGTAATGCAGCAAGAGGGTGGTAGGCGAGTTCGATGCCATTACCACGAACCTGACGAGTGGCCGATGCTACTAGAAAGCCGTCGCTGGCTCTCTGCTAGTTGCGATGCAAGGAAGTAATGGTCATAATCCTGTTACCAATTCCATTTGTCGAAACAAACGAATTCCTGCCGGTACGTGCCACCGTTACGCGTATCCACTCCATTGTCACTAATACAGTTTCTCCAGCTCCTCTCTGCCTGTCTCTGTCTCTTTCTGTCTCTCTCTCTCTCTCTCTCTCTCTCTCTCTCTTCGTTTCCCCTCTACCTATACTTTTCTACATATATATATATATATATATATATATATATATATATATATACATATACATCTCTTTCTCTTGTTCATCGTCACCTTCACATCGTTTCTCTCTGTCTTGCAATAAGCATCGACCGCTCGGTTTTCAAACTGTAAATGCGTCGCACGAGAATTCCTATCAGATTTTCTCTATATCTCTCTCACCGATCTTATTCGATCTTTCGTATTGAATATCGTATATCGTACAAAATAATCGTGAAGAACATAATACGCTCCTATTTGAAGAAATAAATTTCAATCTCGAATATACAACAATGAAACATCCTTGTGAATTTATATTTTATATCTCATTAAAACTTTTGTATAAATTGAATTGATGATATTGATGATGATGATGATGATGATGATGATGATGATAATAGTACATACGAACAAGGAAAATCTTTAAATAAACGTATGATGAAACAATACTATGAAATAATTCTAAACTAAATAGCTAAAGCTATTATGTTAACTTAATGATAACGTTCGGTTTAATATAAACTTATAACTTATTTTTTACGAATAAAATTATTTCTTTACCTATCCTCTTGTTACGATTTTATTAAATTAAGTTCATATCAGAAAAATATAAGGAGAGAAGCATATTCGTCGAGGCGAGTATATCTCGCATTATATGCGTAAATAGATGCGCGAGTTCGTGCCATTATTTCCGAGAATAGAATCATTTTCAATGCTATTATCCTGAGTATACCCTCAGTGCAGTCCAACGGATAGACACAATGGCGATGTTTGCACCATCGAAGCTCAGGCCCCGCACCTATCCAATCTCTCTCTCTCTCTCTCTCTCTCTCTCTCTCTCTCTCTCTCTCTCCCTCTCTCTAACATTCATATATAGACGACTGAGTAGATTAGTCTGATAGCTGGTGGGGTGCTAGTAGTGGTAGTAGTGGTACAGGGTAGGGCTGCCGGGACACGATATGCTCACCAGATTGATAATACCGGTTACATCAGGTTCGAACGGCCAGTAGATAAGTAGAACCGGCTGCAGATGACGCTCCGCTCGAGCATGTACGCCACTGTGCTTAATTGCTTGTAACTGACGGATCACGATGTCGAGTCGAAAGGTCAAGTGACTCCTCTCTCCCCACTACCTAACAACGACTGCCGCGAGGGATGTAACGCGTTCTACATACGCGTATCTTCCTCCCTTCTCTTTGTGTATATCTCTCTCTCCCTTACCCTTACTCTAACACTGTGTTTAGCGTAGACCTTACGGTTCACCTACCCCCACTCCCACTCCCACTTCGATCGGTCGCCGTATCTAATCCACCTACCGATCCCCCATTTATCCAGCTCTCAAATACACGATCGACCGTGGGGATTGTCCTGGTATTCCCCCCTCCTTTCAGTTTTCTCTCTCTCTCTCTCTTTCTCTCTCGCTCTCTCTGTATTTCTCTATCTATCTCTCTGTCTGTCTGACTGTATCTCTCTCTCTCTCTCTCTCTCTCTCTCTCTCTCTCTTTGTCTCTGTCTCTTTCTAGTCCTATCTCGGCGTCGTCGCGTTTCGGATTTTAATGTAGGTCAGTAGACCCAGATCGATCGAAAGTCAGCGCCTTATACAAGTTAGAGAAATCGTAGAAAAGCTTCGTGATGATAGAGGAAGATGAAGAAGAAAAAGAAAAAGAGAAAGGAGAAGAAGAAGAAGAAGAAGAAGAATAAAAGTGATGGAAGAATTTTTGTTCCCTTCTTTCATTTCAAACTATTTTGTTATAAACGACGGAATCTCATCGAAGTTTAGAAAAATCCTTTTTTCTTCTGCTTCGCGTCGGGCTAATATCTCGCTTTTGATAATTTTTTTATGGGTAGAAACAATGGGAGAAGGGTAGGAGGGAGCGGGAAAGAGAGAGAAAGAGAGAGAGAGAGAGAGAGAGAGAAAGAGAAATAAAGAAAGAAAATTGAGGATCAACGTTAAAAATTATCGTATAAAGCACTGAATATAGAAAAAAGACCGAACACCATGGTGTTGGTAATAACTCGAGAGAGAAAAGAGAATGGAAGTTTAAAAGCACGAATGCGAAATGCCAAGAAAAAGTTTTAAATGTTTTCCTTCGTTACGTCGAAATCAGTAAAATGGAGGCGAGTGGCCTCACTCTCTTTACCTCTCTCTCTCTTTCTCATGCTCTTTCACGAATAAAGGAAATCACGAGGCAACAAAATTGAGTATAATTAAAAAAATTGAGAAGGGAAACCGAGAATTTCTTTTTCTTTTTCTTTCTCGCACGTACAATTTTTGGCTCTCATTCTTCCTTTCTTCCTTTCTTTCTTTCTTCCTTTCTTTCTTTCTTTCTTTCTTTCTTTCTTTCTTTCTTTCTTTCTTTCTTTCTTTCTTTCTTTCTCCATTAGGAAACTCAATGGGCGTAAACGAAAACTTTCCATCAATACACTACTCTCTCCTCACTGCCCTTCACCTTTATCGAAATTAATTTACTCGAAGCGAATTCGCAAAAAGTCGTAAATTGCGGCAACATAGACGACGACCAACAGCGACGATACATCTTCCTTGACGGGAATTCAAAGTTTTATGGTTTAGGAGTGCAGAGGAATGCACTTGGCGAGTAGCATGAACGCGAGAGAGGACCACGGAAATATCGAGCACGCATTTTGAGGGCGCTTGACCGTGGATGACGCGATAAACTTTACGAGCCTGAGAGCTACCGGCTCGTAATGGATTTGCAATATGTTTCGAACGTAACACACACTACTGTGTGTGCATGTATATCGAACGAAACGACCAAGCTAGCGACGCTAAAAAAGAAGCAGACGGTTTTCTCGTCCTTTGAAAGATTAACGATGTTGGAAAATCTTGCGTGAGCTTCGTGCACCTGACGCACTTCCGTAAAAAATTCATCTGCATTTTTCTTTGAATAGAATCATGTGCCATAAGCAAGGTATTTGTATAAAAAAAAGAAATAAATAAATTAAAAAATTTATACACATTATAAAGAAAATATATCTGCACTGTAATGCAATTTGATCTGTAAATGAAAAGAAACAAAAACAAATTAAAACAATTGCAATACTTTATAATATTTATTTTCGATTCTGATAAACGTCATTTTTTTTAAATGTTTTTCCTTATAAAAATACTTGAATGAAAATCATAATAACACGTTAATCTATATAAATAAGAAAAAATAATATTGAATGACATTGGCGAGACATTTGCAAAAAAATCTTGTTTCCATACATCCTCGTATTCAACCTACATTTTTTCCTGGAAATACCGTAGTATAGTGACCTATATATATATGTGTGTGTGTGTGTGTGTGTGTATGTGCGTATGTATGTGTATATATATGTATGTATGTGTGTATACACATATATATAAGGGAAAAAAGTTACGTGACATCAAGACAAGTGACAAGAATCTTATTTGTATACATACTCCTAACTGATGTGCATTCATTCTCTAGAAATAGGTTAGCATATCAACCTATATAATTTCCTAGAAAATCTATCTCCCTCAAAGTATAAATATTATAAGAATATAGTATATAATCAAAAAAATTATATAACTGTCTACGATGAATATCTTTCGAATTCAAAATAACAGATAAATAAAAAAGTAATTATATCGGAAGGAATAATGCAAACGCAATTTATATGATAATCTGTACCTTATATACAATACCATTAGAAATCAAACGGATTAGTTCGACTTTAATAGTTAAATAAACAAAAGCATATGGATTAATGATCGAACATTTAAAAAGTTCATAAAATTTTATCAAGTCATTTTATTTGTATTATTTCGAATAAAGAAGAATCTCTCATTAAATCGATCTTAGATGGAAAATAATATAAAAAGATTTTTGATCAGATCAAACCTCAAGAAGAATCTTAATAATGTCGACACGCATAATCGAAAACATATTCCATTTTAATAATACATCTGATTTTCTTTTCTATGAGTCTTATATTGTTCGTCGTAAATTGAGAAAGCTCCTTATAATCGATGACCTCTTTCGACAAAGTCCTATAGATATCTCATTCGACAGATTATTATGATATCGAAAACGAGAAGGATTCTTTATTATCAATGTAGAAGGAAAACCGGTGTTTTCTTTTCGAGACTTCAGTGATGACGATCGACGTGGATTGATCGATCGAAAGATTATAAATAAGCCTTATATGTCCGTTAAGATTCCAAGAACCAGCTATACCTTTATCGTGAATCGAATCCATCTATCAAGCGCAGCCGTCATGATTGGTGCTTAGGGATGGTTTGTAGCTAGCCTTGGAACAAGATATCTTGATTGAATAGCAGTTGATATACGAGTATCGATAACGAAAAAAGCTCGTACGCGAACATCCTGTTTCTCCCTCTTTCTTTCCTTCTCTCTCTCTCTCTCTCTCTCTCTCTCTCTCTCTCTCTCTCTTTCCCTTTTTTTGTATGAAAAAACGTTCGGAGATAAATAAACCTTAACGAATGTCGCAATATAGAGGAAAAGAAGAAGGGATAAGTAGCACGAGATAAAAAGAGAACAGCGGAACAGCGAATACATTCGAGAAATAAGTTCGTTTTCCTGTTTAATTTTTCTTTTTAAATGCGCTGTCGCTCGACGACAACGACAACAACGACAACAACAACGATAACAACGACAACAACGACGACGATGACGACGACGACGACGACGACGACGACGACGACGACGACGACGACGACGACGACGACGACGACGAACCAACGTTAGGTAGTAATTCATATAAAAAAGAAAAAGTGAAGAAGAAGAAATAAGAAAAAAAAGGAAACGTCCTTTATGCAAGAGATCGTTATGTATACTTCGCGAATGAAAAATGGAAAGAAAAGAAACATTTTTTCCTTTCTTCCTTTTCCTTCTTTTCTTTTCTTTTCTTTTCTTTTCATTCCTTTTTTTTTCACATAGCTTGTTTGGAAAAGCGTTAAGAACGCAAATTGAATTTTCTTATTCACAAATTAGACGTCGCATCTGGCGACGAACGTTTCATTTGAAATTCAAGCGACGAAGGATCTAGACGCGCAACTGTTACATTATCGACGCATCCGATCATGATTAAATTCGGTTACGTAATACCTGTCTACTTCGATGAATAATTAAACGAAAGGAAAGGAAAGGAAAGGGAAAATAAAACAAGTAGAATCTTTCGTCTCTCTTTTACTCTTAATAACTATCGTTTACTTTTACGTCTACATTAGAAACTACGATAACGACGACGACGAGACGACTAAGACGACGACGACGACGTTATTACGATACTGATGAGCCGATTTCGCGAAAGCTTTCTCGAGCTTCCTTCTATTTCCAGAACTATTCGCAATGAGAGTCCCTAGTCTTGCAATCAATTTCGAACTAGAGCAAAACTTTCGACCTCCTACAGAAGTTAGTTCTCACCGTGCTTCTTACGTGTCCTTTAACTTATCGGCTAGATTCTTATCCCTTTTCCGTCATATTCCTCCTAATCATTCTCACCTTTACCTAACCATATGAAATTCAATAATCTTTAATGATCAAAAATAAATCCATCCCTTTTTCTTAAATATAAACATAATTATACTTTAATATCATATTAAAATAATAATAATAATAATCTTAATAAGATCGGTAAATGCTTCGAGTTATCGATCTTTTTTCCATTTCCTTGAACTTTATAAATCCAAAGAACGAGCTTTTTGGGTTGGAACGATCCGCTCGTGAATTCTAATCGCAAGAAAAGAGGCTTACGACGTTAAGGAGCGTCTTCGTTGAAGGCCGTTGGAAGGAGCATGTATTATCCTTTGTGTCAGGATGGAATATGCTTCTCTCTTTCTCTTTCTCTCTCTTCCTCTCTCTCCCTCTCTCTCCCTCTCTCTCTCTCTCTCTCTCTCTCTCTCTCTTTCTCTCTCTCTTGCTCTCGACTAGCATGAAGTGGTACATACGTCATTGTCCAAGGGTCGTTCTACGGTGGTAATTGTCATTTGATCCCTCTAACCCGCCTCTTCCCACCTACTCACAACCCCTACTACGCTATTCTCTGCTCTCCTACATGTAACACCGTGCTTCCTATCCAGCTCGTAGAGACATTCATCATTTACAGACAATTGCCTCGACTTGCCTCGTACGATACTCGAATCGCGTTAACCCTAGTGAAAGGAGAGGATGATGTTCTACGATCTCACTTACAACGCGACAACATACGTGTGTGTGTGCGTGCGCGCGCATGTATGCATCTACGTTTATTATTATATCTATGAGAAACGCAGACGAAACATTAAACATCGTCATCTTCCTTAAAAACCAATTATATTATTGTTCGAATTGAAACATAACGATGAATTCCATAATCAAGATATACATCAGAATCGATTGATCGGGGATTAAATTGATTTCTAGAGAAATTTATCGAATTATAAAATAGGATAAAATTAATTTCCTTAATATCTTCGCATCAATTCATTCGTATATTAATATTCTTTATTATGAAGTCATCGTTGATACGCGCACATATTTGTGACAATTAATTTAATTAATACAATAAATCAGTAGAAAATAGTCTTATTGAAAAATTTCTTTTGAAGTATACGCGTATGTACATGCATACATGAGATATCAATAACAAAAAAAAAAAAAAAACAAAAAGAAAAAAAGAAAAAAATATCAAATCAGAGATGAAAATAATTATAATTTAAAGAATTAAGTAATTTATCGACATATTTAAAAAATTTGTCAACTTTTCTTGAATCCTATTGTAAAGAGAAACTTAATGTCCTTCTGTAGAAGATGTTGCAATGAACAGAAGAGTAAGAAATAAGCAAGTTCGTTGCACAATAAATATGGAAAGTACCGGTGGTATTTCGAGTAACAAGATCAAGTCGTTTCCTCTTAAAATTGCTTAAAACGAAAATTCACATTCCGTGGACCAAAGAAGAAGAAGGTGCAACGACGATGGAATATTAACGACAAATTACTACGTTAAACGTTGGAACGAACAAACGAACGAACGTTTCCGCGGAGTCGTTTTCGTAAGGTGGCTAAGAGAACGCTCGTTCGTTCGTATTACTCCGTCTTAAGTTTGTTATGAAGTTAATTAGAAGTACTTCAATTCACGGTGTTTCGAGTTTGAAAGTTTACTTTAAAAATTGTGATTTGACTTAGAGAGAAAGAGATAGATAGATAGATAGATAGATAGAGAGAGAGAGAAAGAGAGAGAGAGAAAGAGAGAGAGAGAGAGAATCTTCGAGACCCCGAAAATATGATATAACATACATTTTCTATATGAAATTTTGAAAATTATCATTATCGTCGAAGAAATATTGACGGTTCGTGCTTCACTCTTTGCACTTAAATCGAATCTTTCGTTTTATCTCAAGTGCGTTTTCGTCGTTCGTTAATTAGCGAAAAGCAATTATTATCACGAGTGCTTGAGAACTGATGGTCCATGGAATTATTATAATAGAAAAACTATTAGTCGAAGAAGACGTTCAATGATTTGGATTATCGATAAAAGAAATAGTTATTATAGATATTTAATATCTTCTTGAACTATTATGTGATCTTATAAAATCTAGCAAGTGGCTTTGTTAGTATAGTCAAGATCTTACTGTCGAAGAATCTCGGTGGTAACTCTATCAACAATTCATTTTATCGAGCTGTTAATTAAGGACAAGGTTCATGGAGAATGTTGCCTGTTAGTTGGAATATCTTGAAACGGTTTATGAATATTTATACATTCTGCATAGTGGGGATGATGCTGATAATTATTCTGTTGTCTTCTCACTAGACCGCTTATACTAGAGTTCATTATACCTCTTTAGCTATTTTCTTTCATACTGCAAAGAGAAAAAGAAAGAGAGAGAGAGAGAGAGAATGAGTAAGTGTTAAACGTCCAATCCGTGAATTAAATATTAAAAGTATACTTTCGAAAGATATGAAAAAACATCGATATGGAATTCATAAAATAAATTTTTCATTTTACTTATTCAGTTCGCGTTATAATTCTCGTAGATAATTTCGTAAAATATGTGGAAGAGTTAGCAATGAACAATGGCATTAAAATTCCTTTGGTCGTGAACTATTTTCTAATGTATTTCGTAGGTAGGAGGAGAAAGAGGGATTCAGTTTAATTCGTACTACTCATAAACTTGTCCACGCAAAAATTCTAACTCTCTTGACGATCCGTAAGAGTTCATGAAACGATGAAGATTACTTTGCATAATGAAGTCTACGTGAATTTCGACAAAATAATAAAAGCAAACATTACATTCAGCCACATAGGATACACTGGATAAAAATAGAATTTTTGTTATATATATTTTGTATTATATATTTTTACTTTATATATATATGTATATAAACACATATATATATACATATATATACAGTTTGTTTGATATAACAATCGTCACGATTTTACGAGCACATTCGGTTATATGAAGAAAGATTCTTTAAACAAAAATTTGTCGAAACGTATTATATATATGTATATACATATACTATATATAATACTATATGTATAATCATATATATATATATATATATATATATATATATATATATATATACATTTATTATATCACAAGAGGAAGTCGCAAGAATTTTTGTGAGCTTTCTGTTTATCGAGAAACATTCATTAGAGATAATACCTTCGTTCCTAGGAATTAAATCAAACGAGAGAATATTTAATACATTATTATTATAATCTATAAGACTTATCAAAAAGTCTATAAAGTCGAAATTATTTCTGTTTTTGTATTTTCCTACGGAAACGTTATCAATAGCTACGAGAAGTTTGTATAAATCCTTTGGGAAAATTTTGAAACACTGTCGAATTATATTTTCGTAAACAAGTTTTCCTATAATATATATATATATATATCATTCATTATATGTTTCACATCAGAGAAACAAATCATTGGATGGATTTAAATCGCGAGAAACTGTAATAAAGGAAAAATAGAAGGAGACTGTCAGAGAGACAGAGGAAGAAGGGAAAGAAAGAGAGAAAAAGAGTGAGAGAGAGAGAGAGAGAAAGAGAGAGAGAGAGAGAGAGAGAGAGAGAGATGAAAATACATCGTAGCAAAATTCCACTTTGGAAGAAATATTCGCGTTGGAGGATTACTAGTCAGACACTACGAATTTGAATAGATGTATCTTGAAATAATGTTACAAAAGCCAGGAATCTCTGAGCCAAGTAACATAACAAGAAACTCTGTTTACGATTGAAATATGAAAATCTTGCGATTCGAGTTTTACTGTGAGATTTCGATGAATTTATTATATATATACATATATATATATATATATATATATATATATATATATATATATATATCTATAAAAGAAACTATTCACGTTTATCGATTTTTTTCATAGACCTTTTTAGATGCAACCTATATTAAAACGTGAGAAAAACATGAAACATATTTGTTTTTTTTGTTTTTTTGTTTTTTTTTTTTTTTTTTTTATTAAACAACGTCCCTTTAACATTTTTCTTGGACATGTAAATGATATAAAAAGCAAGAGAGAAGAAAAACTCGATGCTGAGAAGAAAAAACTTCTTTTCCTCTTCAATGCAAAGGAGAAAGAGAGACGAAAGAGATAAGCCGTTTATAAGTCTAACGAGGTGCATAATAAGATACTTGTTTATTACGAGATTATTCGTGTCGTACAGCAACGTGAAGAGAGATAGAGATATAGATAGAGAGATATAGTGAAGGTAGAGTAAGAAAAGAAGGAAAAACGAGCCATTACCATTCGCAAAATGTTGTTATTATTCCTCTACATAATGCGCATTTACTTTTCATCTATAGCGAACCTTATAACGACTCCTCGGGTGGCTTGCGTCAAATGAAGTTTCGCTGCAATTACGTTGATACAGTCAGTAACAAGGACAAAAGATTCCTTCTAGCACACATTTAATGTCCACTTTTATTCCACGCCGTTAGAATATGCTTGATCTCTCAATTTTTTTTTCTCCGACATTCTTTTTTCTTTCCTTTCATTTTCCTTTTTTCCTTTCTTTCTTGCCTTCCTTTCATTCTTCTCTTTCTTTGTCTCTTCTTCTTCGGAATAAACAAAAAATTCGACGACACGCTAGTAAAGAGAACTTTCGAAAAAGTCATAAAGCTCTAGGACAATCATATGAAGTACAAATTTGTTACTTCATTTTTTCTAGGTGGAGAGAAAAAGAGGGAGGAAGATAGAGAGGTGCAGGGAGGAAGAAAGAGAGAAAGATAGACATGCACCGCGAAAAGTTGGGTTAGTAAACTTAAAAATGAAATACTCACGAGAAAGAAAAAGAGAGAGAGAGAAAGAGAGAGAGCGAGAGAGAGAGAGAAAGAGAGAGAGCGAGAGAGAGAAAGAGAGAGGTAGAGATAGAGAGAGCTTGGGAATGTTTTGCACAGCGACCACGGACGATTAATAAGTTAAGAAATTTCAACGTATTTCTGTTCGCGAAAGCCACCGAGTGACCCAGAGTACAGAATTCTGGTTTTGACTTCTCCAACACGACAGACTGTTATATACGCATACTCTCTAACTTCAATAAGAGAAAGACATAGAGAGAGAGAGAGAGAGAAAGAGAGATAGAGAAAGAGAAAGAGAAAGAAATATGACTTATGACTTTCCAGAAGAACACTGACCAAATCCAAATGCATTCGTTTCTTTCGTCACGTCCAGCCCTTTTCTAAACTTTCTTTCGTTTATCTTTCAGCTTAACATCGCAATATTTTATGTTATTTGACGATACAGGAAAGAATGTTTTGAGAAAATATATACGAAGAAGACAGTAGAGCACAATAATACGACACGAACATAAATCGTGAGGATCAAAATATAATAGAATAGAATAGTATGTATGTATTTAAAACGTGTTAGATAAAAAGCGATTAAGGTCGAACGATAAAATGGGAGGATTCTTCGGAAAGAGGAAACATTTTAACATCTTTAAGAGTATACAAATTGGAAACTCTTGGGTCGAAATAAACAACGAAGATGTCGCTTTGAGCGAAGACGAAAAGAATGTCAGGAATTGTAATAAAACACGAGGGAAATAGTAGAAGAAAACGAATTGGCTTTGTTTCTCTCGTAACGTGAGACTATAATGCGAGTTTTTTCTTTCTTTCTTTTTTTCTTTTTTTTTTCTTCTTTTTTTTTTTTTTTAATTCACCTAACGAATCTTCCTTTCCTTTAACACGAGAAACTTTTATTCCTATTTTTCATCATCTTTTTACTGTCGTTTTAATAAATAAATATTATTTCTTACGTCGAATAAACCATTTGTTGCAATAGTTTATTGTCAAAAAAAAAAATATATATATATATACCGACAATTCCATTGAAATTATTGTATTATTGATGATCAATTGACTCTACGAAACATCGTACTAATTTTCAATATTAGTACCAAGAGAAAAATGTCATACAAGTTCGCTTTCTCGTTGCGTAAATGAGTAAGAGAGCGAGAGAGCGAGAGAGAGAGAGAGAGAGAGAGAGAAAACTTTGTCGTACTCAAAATATCAGTACAAAGAGCCATCTCGAGTTACAGGAAAGATGTGTACGTGTACGAAAAGAAGTAAGCATGCGAAAGTGGAAATACTTTACTAGATTATAAAAAAGACATTGCCGTCTGCACGAAAGCGTAAATTTCACTCGTCCGCTTGTCTCACTTCTTCATTCTCTCTCTTTTTCTTTCTTTCTTTCTCTCTCTCTCTCTCTCTCTCTCTCTCTCTCTCTCTCTTTCTTTTTCGTATGTATCCACATGCTTATTGTGAGTGTGTCTCTAAAAAAAACACGCAAAGGCTGTATAATCCTTTAATATCCGAAAAAAGCACGACCTCTTCTGCACGAAGTACTCTCCAAGAGTATATTTTTCGAAATGGAAAAAAAAAAAAGAGAAAAAACTATGGTAAATATTTTTACACGGGGACGCATATTATTAACTAACCGGCAAGAATCGTTATCATCGAGGTTACCAATTAAATCTCTCTTTTCCCTCTCTCTTTCTCTTTCTTTTTGTTCTATCTTATGAAGAGGATAGAAAAATAAAATATGACTAAACGTGAACGAGAGAGAGGGAGGTAGAAAAAGAGAGAAAGAGAGACAATGAAAAATATCTATTATGTTCTTCTCGAGTACTCACGTTAGAGTAACGTTTTGCTATACATTCTTCAAGAGAAAGAGAGAAAGAGAGAGAAAGAAAGAGAAAGAGAGAAAAAAAGATAAAAAATTGTTTGACGCTTTCTTTTTTTCTTTTCTTTTATCACAAGAGTAATAAGTGACAATACAATATAGATATGTATGTGACGTATAGAAAGCCAGTGGTTCGATACATACACGATTACTGATGCACCATTGCGAGAGAGTAGCTATAGTGCGTGGTTTCGAATCATTTCGACGCACAGAAGAGTGTGAGAAAGGCAGAGAGAGAGAGAAAGAGAGAGAGAGAGAAATTTCAAGCTGAATACGAAAAGAAATACGAAGAGATGGAAGAGTACGAAGAACGTACGATTTCACTCGAATACATCGATAGCACTGTGGCCCAATTCCCCTACCCCTGCAACATTTCTCATACCATTCAGTACAACTTCCAGGTGACACTTTTTTTCCACTTCTCTATGTTTTTTTTCTCACTCTTTTTCTCACGTTGTCTATGTTATCTTTTCCAGTTTTTCATCTATCTTTCTTCTTCCTATCTTCTTTGTATCGTATTGTATTTACGGGCCGCTGATTTTGGAAATTCTTTTCTATACCTAGTTTTCAAACATTTTCAATTTTCCGACGTGCGGAAACCGATAAAACTCAGCGCGATACGAATATTTCGAAATATTAAAAAAAAAAATAGTGTGAATTTGAAAAAAATGATAGTCAGATTGTATTGAATAAAAATAAATAAATATGGGGAATAAAACGTTCAAATGTTATTTTCATTCTAAATTATTTTCACATGTATTGTAGGATAGATCGGATATGAGATAGGTAAAGCGTATATCCGCTAGTAAATAACGTAACGTTACCACAAAGCTCTGACTCTGTCGAAACGCTCGATTAGTAGGAGTATTCGAGAGAGAGAGAGATAGAGAGAGAGAGGTCGGTTAACTCTAGGAACGCATCCACACACAATTCTATTGATTATAGCATTGGTCAACAATTAATTTCTCAGAGCGTCAATCCCATCGTCTACTACTATGTGGCTACGCGGTAATGTCGTCTCTAATATCCCTCCGTAGCGTATTCGCAAACAACAATTTCTATTCGAACGATCGTTTACGAATGAAGGTGTTGTACACATCTCTAAATTTAAAAATATAATCGTTATTTTGTGCTCGAAATATTTATTGTCCGTTGAAATCAACATCTATATAATACTTAGATATGTATGCATGTACAAAATAGGGATCGAGTAATTCTTATTTTCCTATCTCTTTTCTTCTTTCCTTTAGAAAAACGTGATTTCTTTCGTTAGTTAATATCTTCTTCTTCTTCTTCTTCTTCCTTACAAAAAGAGTGAAATGATGCAGAGATGTTTCCTTTCTACTTTCACGAAAAGACCGCATTGTCCGACTTATCGAACGAACAGCTCGAGAACGTTCGATCTGTGATAGAATAGAAAAAGAGGGAGATAGAGTTCTATCTAGGTAGATAGATAGATAGATAGATAGATAGAGAGAGAGAGAGAGAGAGAGAGAGAGAGAGAGGGAGAGAGAAGATTCCAAATGACGAGCAATCAAGGAAAGTGGGCACCTTCTGTTCTTCAGCCCTCTGCATCTTCAGCGAAATTTAATTCGATTACGATTTTCAACGAGGGACATGATTAAAGACTCTTACCTATCCTAATTGCGAACACTCATCTCTCTCTTTCTCTCTTTCTTTATCACTGTTTATTCCCTTCTTTCTATTTCTAAACGATTCTATCGAAAATAAAACATTTTCATTCGCCATCATTATCGGTAGATCGCATATTATTTCGATCCAGTTTCATTGTTTACGCGGTCAAACAATGAAATTATGTCGTTACTAGATTCTCACGATGTTTATCAGATTCTAAACGAGTCAGGCAAATTAGAAAAAATGTGGTCGCGGGAAGATGGGGGAGGGAGAGGGGGGAGCGGTCCAAGAGTTTGGTAGAAAAATAAATCACGAGGTTACTCGCTTGTTTGTTTGTTTGCTTGCTTCACTGGTCCTCTCGAAAACTTTCAAAGTTTGGCCTTGTCGTCTTAAAGCGTCCAGTGGAGCTTGGGTTTTCTTCTTGCAGTTTGCCGAAGTTTGCATCGAAGACGATTCGAGTTGAAAAGAGTAAGTCGTTCGATACGTCCGGATATCCAAGTATGGAGATATCTACAACGACGAGGACGAAGATGACAATGAGAACAACGATGAAGAAGACGATCATCAAGGAACTAAAGGACCAAGGAAGTAAGAGACCTTAGGTAAAGGGGTTGACGCTAGGCATCGTGACATGGTAACCACTCATCCATGCAACGATTTCGTAGAAAGCGGCCATTACCTGATGCCACCCCTTAATGCTTGTACCGGGCAAAGTTCTCGGCAAGCGAAGAAACGACCCGCTTTACTATAAATTCCAGATAAGCCGAGCTTTACCGGTGGCATGCAGTTAAGACATCGCCCTCTGTCTCTCTCTCTCTCTCTCTCTCTCTACTATGACAGAAAGAGAGAAAAAGAGGGAGAGAGAGAGAGAAAGAGAGACAGAGAAAGAGATAGAAAGAGGAAGGGAGGAACGGAGAAAATGCACAACCCTGAACTCGCATTCTCTCTCTCTCTCTCTCTCTCCCTCTCTCTCTCTCTCTCTCGATTCGCCTCGAAACGTTGGAAAACAAACAATCCACGGGATTACCGTCTTCCTTTCCCTTGTCGATGGCAGATTAGAATGTACATATATGTAAGTATGTACTTATATACCTAGATACCTATGTATATATACATACATATATATATATACATATATATATATGTATATATATGTATATGTGTGTATATAGAAGAGAGAAGGTAAAGATACTGAGCGGGAATAGGACCGAGCGTTTGAATATCTTCGGCGAATCGAGTCCACTTCCAATCCGACCTAGATATCTTCAAATTTATTAGTTTCCTCGCCGAGTAATTGTAAATTCATCTCTTCTTTCTTTTTAAATCGATCTTTACAAATATTAAACGATAACCAATATAATTAATACCAACGACATTAACATGGTTAATTATTATCCTTCTTCGATTAATGATAAAAACTTGGTTTCTCGTTCATGTTATCGATACTTACAAATGAATGAGTTAATTAACCAATGAAGCGCAGAACGAGAAATCTGATCCCCTTCGCTCGTGAATATTTTACGCATCGTACTGTTAGACACTTGTACCATTAATCGCATTGATCGATCAATAATTTTCATGAACGATATAGTTGATACATATCTTCTCTCTCTCTCTCTCTCTCTCTCTCTTTCTATCTATCTTTATCTCTTTATTTCTCTTCGAGAGCATTTTGCTTTACCCGGAGGAGTTATCCCGATGAAAAAGTTACTTTTATCGCGAGGACAGATTGCTTGATTAAGCTCGAGGATTGGCCATTACCACGAGCCAAGAAGGTTTTTACCTTAAGCTAAAAGAGAGAGAGAGAGAGAGAGAGAGAGAGAGAGAGAGAGAGAAAGAGAGAGAGAAAGAAAGTGAGAAAGAGAGAGAGAGAAAGAGATAGAGATGGCATTTCCCAACGATAACGACGACGACAGATATTCTTCTCGAGTTAATCTTGAATTTTTTATTTCATTTCGGGAGAGGGGTCTTGGCTCTACGCGTCAATTTTCGTGCAGATTAAATATTAGTAGGTTGGACGTGGAATGGGTTGAACCTCGAAGCGAAATAGTTAGAGTAAGAGAGAGAGAGAGAGATAGGAGCGGGGAAAGATAAGATAGGTTACCGCCAGAAAAAAACGTTTAGATTGTTAGAGAACCGTTTTCCTGGTTGCAGCTGCTGCCGATGATTTAAAGACCGCAAAATAAATAAAAAATATCTAGAGAGCCGAGAAATGAAAGTTTCTTCTCGAGACATCGAAAAAGACGTGTTCAATTTTTAAAGACGTTCTGTCGCTCTCTTTCTCTCTCTCTCTCTCTCTCTCTCCATCTCTATCCATCTATCTATCTATCTATTTATCTATCTATCTTTCTCATTATTTCAACATCGAAAACATGTACCTTTCTCTCTCTCTCTCTCTTTCTTTCTCTCTCTTCTAACTTCCTTTCCAATACTTAACATTAAAATTAAAATTCTATCAAAGCGGTATTGTATAATCATTGCGTTTTTTCTCGCTCGATCCTTCACGTTTTCATCACATTTTCAATTCTTTTAGTTCTCCTTATTATGATCGTTTCGTTTGTATCTTAAATGACATAAAATTCGATAATAAAATAAAGAACTTTTATAAAAAGATTTTCGTACCGTGCAAACACGATGAAATCATATCGATGAATTGCGAGAAAAAAGAATGAGAAAAGAATAACAGAGTTACGAACGATCTCAAAGAACATCCTTTTTAAAATTTACAGAAGAACTACTAAAGGAACAAATCTGTGATCCGTATGATCTCTATCTGTGTGTCTGTCTCTCTCTCTCTCTCTCTCTCTCTCTCTCTCTCTCTTTCTCTCTCTCTCTCTCTCTCCTTCTCGATGCGTTCTCGCCATGAATCCCATAGGAGAATTGGTTTTTCCGTGCGGAAGCAAACGTCAATAAACGAAGCACAGCACTCAGTCACTCAGCTACTGAGTGAAGTTGACCGAGATTGGACTGGCAAAGCACAATAACTCGCTACATCAACCACGGGATTTTCCTGCGCGGTGTGAGAATAACGCACATGCACTTTCTCTCTCTCTCTCTCTCTCTCTCTGTCTGTCTCTTTCTCTCTTTCTCTCTATCTCGCTATCTCTCTATCTCTATCTATTTCTCTTTCCCTCTCTCTCTCTCTCTCTCTCTCTCTATTTCGTTCACATAGCATATAACCTCGTACTACATGCATCGTGCAACATTTTCACGCTTCGACGAGTTACACAGTTTTCATTGAATCGAGATGCTCTTGCGGTCGCACGCGCACGTTCTAGGATAAGCGATAAAGCGATAAACTCGATGAACGTCCGATAATAACATTATATCGACTTTTCCTTTACTATTCAATATCTGGATGAATGTATCAACCTGCACCTACCTTTCTTTCTTTCTCTTTCTATCTTTCATTTTATTGGGAGTTGCTTCGCCTAGGTCGAAAAGCGAGAAAGCGTAGAAACTTGAAAACAGCAAATTAGGAAGTTCCGTGCGAGCGGCCTCGACGGAACGAGGACGTATTTAATTAGACACGGGAGGTAGGAACAGCGACGGCATTACTTATGTCGCTATTAATCACTACGACGATTCTCTGCTGCTGCTCCTGCTTCTACTGCTACGCCGGGTGACTGCAAATCATCCGAGGATAATCCAGAACATGTAAATATATGCTTAAGCATATATATATATATATATATATATATATATATATGTATATATATATTATACGTGCAATGATCTTAAAACAATGATGTACAAAACGCACGTTCTTTAATCGTATATCACGATTGACTTTGGTAGCTGATTCATAAGAGAAATACAGTAATGATAAAAACTGGAAATCTTTACGATACGTTCTTATCCAAAACATAACAAAAAATGACTAATACTTGATATTTTTTTTCTTTTTCTGTGGATCACAAAGATTCTATTTTCGAACTTACATTGCAATACTTACCGCATCGGAATCCAAAAAGCCGCTTATTTTACACGGCTTGCGAACGGACGGCAAGCTTTTACGAAGTTGCGCGTTTCATTTTTCACCAGCGTTCTAGTGGAATAGCCGTGGGAGTAGTTGTTGGAGGAGAGAAACGCCATTCCCAGTGCTATCGAAATGATTTTCGTGAGAGAGAGAGGAGAGAGAGAGAGAGAGAGAGAGAGAGGGAGAACGTACGTAGAAAAACTTTTTTTACTCTTCTATCCTTTCATCGATCCAACCGTATCATTTTTTTACTCGATCGTACGCAAGCTTCGATTGAAATCCAGTATCAAGTGATTCGAGCGTCAATTCGAACCATTTCCGAGTGCCTACAAGCTTGAAGGGATGATAAAGTTACTCGAGTTACAGTTACCGACGAAACGGTATATCAATAAAAATTCCCTGAATTAATACAAAGAATCGATTCGTATGTTCGTTTAAAGAAAAATTGAAAAACTTGTTTTTTCCTTTTCTCTTTTTTTTCGTCAGGGACACGTGAATTTCATCAAAAATAAATGGAATTATGAAACGTCATTTGCACATAGTCGAGATTTAAATGTTTTCTTGTAAGTTATTGTCAAATACATACATCAATTTTCAATCAACTTTTATTTATGAAATTATTTTTCTTCAAAATAAGGGATAAGATGAAAAAAAGAAAAGAATAAGAAATAATTCGATTAAAATCAAATCAAATCAAATCATATCTCTATAAGTGAAAGATCTCATTTTCTATCGGTTTTAAGATCATTACAAATATTCGTGCTGTTCACTTTAAAAGAATACAATATCCTAAGCATATGTCTTTCCTCTTTGTACGACAGAAGAAACGCGAGTTTTAATAACGATCGAGTGATTAAGCGAGAAATGTCACTTTAACGGTGCCAAAGCCGGCGTTTCGACTACGTGGCACTTAGAAACTTTATATCCGCGATCCGCTTAAACGACACTTTCGCTGAAATGAGAAAAAGGAAAGAGAGAAAGACGTGTCTCGCATCGATTAAGGAAAGAAAAAATTTAAATTCTTCTTTCTGTCGAAACTGGTAACGGTATTCTCGAGTCTTCTAGGGAAAAGACTAGGGAAAAGAGAAAGAAAGAGAGAGAGAGAAAGAAAGAGAGAGAGAGAGAGAGAGAGAGAGAGAGAGATAAAAAAAAAGAGACAGAGAGGGTAGAACAATAAATTACCAGCCGTACCGGCCGTAAACGGAGGTATTAACTTTCTCGTTGAAACGACAAATCCGTTTAACGCTCAGCCACGCCGACTGCATCTGTAATAAGTTCTGTTTGCTTCCGCTGCAGGACCACTGAATGAGAAAGACAGATAGACAAAGAGAAAGAGAGAGAGAGAGACTTTCGGTCGTACGTTTATTTTACGAATGCAGATAGGCATTATGAAGGCGGAACCACTGTATGAGAGGAAGAGAGGAATACCAGCGAAAAATATGGTAAATTCGTGCGTTATGCACTTGACTCTTCTGCTGCATTCGCGAGTATTCTGAAGAAAATGTCGATGGCTTGCATGTTCTACTACTACTTTTTTCACTTTGCCTTCTAGACCCAACGAAATTCGTAACGACGATTTTTCATAAAAGACATTATTCGATTTATCAGAGAAAAAAGAGAGAGAGAGAGAGAGAGAGAGAGAGAGAGAGAGAGAGAAAGAGAGTAAAAGAGTGAGATATTTAGAAATATAATAACAATTATAATAACATGATTATATATGAAATATATGGAATAATATCTTCTATTTGAAAGATTATTTTTAAATGACGATAATTGTATCGACTTATTCATATCTTTTATATTTGTATATCTCTTTTATATATATATATATATAATGTGCTAAAAAAAAATAATGATTTCAATCCTGTACATTACAAATTATGGACTGCATCGAGAAGAATGCAATGTAAGATGGAATGATAAAGCTATGGCACGTATATACGTGACTAGAATTTCCAGGGAATGGACATTATTCTTTTTTTTTTTTTTCTTTTTTTTCTAAACGTGAAGCTTTCCAAGCAGCGAGTCGTGAAAAAAGAATAAAGTCGAGAGTCGAGAGGAAGGATCGATCAGCTGATTCCCAAGGGTAAACTAAACTTTCCATACCTCCTCTTTCTGTCTTTCTCTATTCGTGAGGCTCTTACCAAGCAATATAACTTTTCCAAATCCAGATTAATTTTTCTACTAAAATTTTATCATCAAAATCGGGACACTGGCACGGATATGTGATTCCTTTTGCTAACGTATATTTTGTGAATCTTTTTTCCATTTTCCTTTTTTTATTTTTTTTTTTTTTGCGTTTCTTTCGATCGTTGAAAGCTCACGTACGTATTTTCTTCCTCAAATATCCCAACTGTCTCGATCCGTTCTGGATCGAATCCAAGAGAAGCAAGAAGCAAAAAGATGACTTGAAAATTTCTAAGGGAAACCGTCCGAAATTTTTGGAGGGGTTCCCTCCTAATCTAGGAGAACGAAGGTCCGATGAACACTTTCCAATTTGTTGCCGATGAGCATCGGCGACTCTCGAAAAGTTCCTACGGCTAAATCATTCGAAGTAAAAGGAAAGGGTAGAGTTATCGGTAAAGCTATATACAGACAATACTGTGTATTATGCAGTAAGTTACCAGGACGAGGCGACATCGAGAGATAGAGAGAGAGAGAGAAAGAGAAAGATAAATAGATAGATAGATAGATAGATAGATAGATAGATAGATAGAAAAAGCTTCTATCTCTTTTACTTCCTATCGATTTTTCTTTCGCTCCGTTTCTACTAAAAAAGACATATCCAGCCGCAAAAAGGAGAAAAGAAAAAAAAATATATCTTCTTCTTTTCTATAAATAAACCGTCCTCGACGTATACTACATTTCTGTTGGTTGGATATCAGCAGCTATCTGTATTTCGAGTATCGTCGATACCTCCAACGTAACATTCTTTTTCTAAAATTGAATGCATCCGAATATAACGAGAAACAATGTTAAACTACCTTTTTTCTATGTACATTTATATACACACAAATACACATATACATTTGTGTATATAGATAGATAAAGAGAGAAAGAAAGAGAGAGGAGAAAGAGAGAGAGAGAGAGAGAGAGAGAAATCGAAGTGGCACTACCCAAATCATTTGCACCGAGCAGCATTTGCCGTTATCGCGTTACCACGAATGAGAGAAACAAAAGAATGAGGAGAGAAAAGTGGGAAAAAGTGTGTAAGAGAAAAAGAGAGAGAAAGGAAACGAATCAGATAGTAGGAAGAACCAAGCATTATCCACGCACTATCCTATCCCCGTTTTCGAGGAGATCGAATTATCCTATTCTTTCTCTCTACACTGTCCATTTTTGCGAGTGCTTTCCTCTAATGTACTTTCCGCGAAGCGTTCCGATTTTAATTTAAAAGAGAATTGTGAATGGTGTTTCCTGAACTAGTCGTGTAGTTCGTTCAAGATATAATCAAGATCTTTTTGTACAGTTAAAGGAAAAACGTTCGATATTAACGAATGTATAGATATAGATAATAGAAATTGATGAATCGTTTATGTATGATTATCGTTTATGTCGATAGATCAAACGTTCCGAAAGTATATTAATACAGATAGAAATCGAAAGAAAAAGAAATAGAAAGGGAACGTCTTTGAAACAGGTAATATTACTTTTGAAAAAACCCAATAAGGAACTATCTCTAAGAAAGAGAAGTAAAGATACAAATATCCGTGTGTGGTATCAGGAAGCAACGGAATATAAAAGATTCCCAATGGTCTCAAAGCGAACACATTGAATACAAGTTTCCGTATCGATCGATCAAGCCGTTCTTCATCCGTTTCGTTATATACATATATAACGATATATATATATATATATATATATATATATATATATACACAAATGTAGTAACTATGTGTGTATGTACATATGTATTTATGTATGTAGAATCGAATGATATGGAATATTCGCGCGAGAACACCATGCTCCCGGTGGGTACTTTAACTACGAGGGAAGGAGAGATCATCCGTTGCGTTGAAAAGCGTTTATCCGTACGAACCACTTTTCAAATCCCATAGAATACATCTCTCGAGAGAGGGTCACGACGATCTTTTCTATCTTTTAACATGGACAAAAAAAAAAAAGAAAAAAGAAATATATTAATTCTTCGCAAATTCAAAGTACTTTTTCTCTTTACCCCACTTGACAATTTGCAACGATTAATAAAAATTGTATTATCTTAAGAAAAAAAAAAAAAAAAAAAGAAGAAAAAAAAATCGATCGGACCATGTATTGGACCAATTAAATTCTCGAGTTTTGACAATGACCAGAAAATATTTTGCATCGTTTTAATACTCATATCATATCTGTTTTTTACTTTACTCGTATCATCACGTATCCCATGTAAATATTTTTGAGATGAAGAAAAACTATTCGTATCATCACGTATCCTGTGTAAATATTTTTGAGATGAAAAAAGACTATATATATATATATCTGATCATTGATAATATATATATATATTATTAATAATATATATATATATATTATCATATAATAATATATATATATATTATCAAGATAATGAAATATGAATTTTTTTTGTATTACCATTGACGAAACTGTCTCACAAGAAACATACGGAATACAAAGTATACCACCATTATCGTTGATAGCTTAGTCGCTTCAAGGAAAGGATGAGAAGGATAAAAAGATGAAAGGAAGGAAGGAAGAAAGAAATGAAGGAAGGAAGGAAGGAAGGAAGGAAGGAAGGAGAAAACGATCGAGAAGAGAACAGCAAAGAGGGGAATGCGTTTTCAGGAAATTTCCCTGTAGCCCCATGCGCAAATATTTATCGGCAGTATCGGGAGCCGTGCAAGCTGGTACGAACGTGTACGGTCACGCGGTGGCACACACACACACACACACACACATACACATACAAACACATATACTGATACGACACAGACTGTTAGAAAAAGACATGCGTGGGCGACACGTAAAAAGCCGTAGTATGCATCTGGGAGCTGTGTGAATAAATGCATAAAAATGTCTGCTTTTGCGTGCTTTGCCCTCTCTCTCTTTCTCTCTCTCTCTCCCTCTCTCCTTTCTTTCTTTTTCTCCTATTTCGAACCACCGTCGCGACGCCAAGACCATTGCCGTGAAAATTTCTTTGGATCTAGAACGTGCCAGCCGAATGTTAACCTTTCGGGCACGTCGCGGATTGACTACGCTCACGACCTACATATATTTTTTCTTTCTTTGTTTCTCTCTTTCTCTCTCTCTCTTTCTCTTTCTTTCTCTACTGTAATAGCGCATCCAAGACACATACCAGTACATATCGCCCTTCTCTAACTTCGATCGACAAGAAACGAAACGAAAAGACATGAGGAAAGCGTGCTGCTATTGGTGGGCCAGCATTGAGAACCGAAAGTAGAGACTCACGTGTCTCTTTTTCTTTTCTCCGAGTCATGAGAAAATTCGCTTCACGTCGTTCTCGTTTTCAGAGACGAATCCTATACATCGCGTTAGCTACAGATCGAAGAAACACGATTATTGACGTTTCTAATGTTTCTTTACTTTCTTCATTAGAATTACTGTGTAAATTGTTTATATTGGAATATTCGTTTTAAAAAGCAGAGAACATTCGAAATTCTTTAAATGATAATAATTGGAGAAATGTATTATATAATGATTTTGATATAAGAAATAAGATATAAATTAAATGTTTCAAAGACGACAGGAGAGAACTTATTTTCGGATAGGCAAGAAGACGTCTAGAAATGAACAATGTTGGTACGATGTTTACCGCAGGCGTTTATGCTTGCGACTGCGAGGAGGATTCGATCGAATGCAACGGACCGCGGCAACGCAATTTTCCAGCGGTTGCGCTTTCGCCGACTATTAACTCAATTATAATTATTATGCCAGCGTTTCACTCGGGGCGATCGGGAGCCCTATAATTTTCCTAACGGGCGAAGGGATAAAAACCGTTGTGCGAATGATCGAGATTTCATTTCTCTTTCCCTTTTTATCTTTTTTGTTTTCTTTTTTTCTAACTTTTTATTCGAAGAAAAATATTCAATTATATACGCAGACTCATACGTATGTATATTGTAAAATATGATATAAGGTATTGTTGAAATAAGTACGATAGAAAAATTTTAATAAAAAAAAAAATAAAGAAATAAAGGAAGATAAAACGAAACGGGATCAAAAATATTAAATGCATGCAAAGATATTTTAACCAAAAGGGAAACTAATACATTGATAATAATAATAATAATAATAATAATAATAATAATAATAATAATAATAATAAACGGAAATGGATAAAAAAAGATAAAATAGATTAAAAATATAAAAGGAAATATAAATTAATTATATAATCGAGATAGTTGTCTTTCAATTTAACTGATCGTAATGCATGATTATCGGGAAAATATGTCAATACTTGACGATTCAAGGAACATGTTATGTATGCAAAAACTATTTCGAAAAGATTCGCCGTTTCGCGCGTTTAAAATCTACTCGAGTGAAGCTTTCCTGCTGGTAAAGCTACGTCGACGTTCCATCAACGTCGATTTTAATAAAGGAGGACATGAGATTCGTATCGATGATCTGTCATCTTCGAAAGCGTATATGGGAAGAGCTAGCATATTCCTGTTGACAGTACGAGAGAGAGAAAGAGAGAGAGAGAGAGAGAGAGATATTATCGTTCAAAAATATCTTAATTTATCAGTGAAATCATTGAGTGAGTTCATAGAGCATACATTCACTTTGAAGTATTATTAACGCCCGTAAATCGTGATTATCTCAAACACGAGTGATAAATCAAACGATATATTATTAACAGCAAGTAACCAGCGCGTTGCGGAAAATCGACGATGGTTTTCCTACGATTTCCCGTGGCACGCGTCGCTAACACCGAATATAGTATGCATGTGTTGTATACATTTGTGTGCGTACATATGTAGATGTGTATGAGTATATATTTCGCACAAATCGAGTATACGCGTAGATAGGTATATATATATATATATATATATATATATATATATATATATATATACATACACACATACACACACATAATATATATACAAATACACACGCACATACATATATACGTCGAATGGTAAAGAGTGCCCTATCATTCGACAGTGACGGCTTACAAATTAGAACCGTTGCTCGGGATCCGCATTGCTCCATTTCGACTGCGGCAGAATGCATTTGCTTCGTTCCGGTTCTCCGCTTCTCCGCTCTCCGCAGGCTCGCTTAGTCGGGACATGAGGGTTTCGCTGGGATTAAAGTGCATCGAGAAATCGAGTCTATGTAACGGGATACACGTATCCTCCATTGTATGCTAGGTATTCTGTCAAAAATATACACGCGTTATTATTTCCCTTACCTTAAATGGAACTTCATTTTTTTTCTTTTTCTTTCCTGATGCTCTTTTTTCTTAAAATTTTCATATCTTTTTTTTTCTAAAGAACGATATCAGAGATACTTCGAAAATCGTATAGTTTTGCAAAATTTGTTTTTATCTCATTTTTTTTTTTATATCTCTTATTCGTTTTATATCCCCAAATATTTTCAAAACTAGTAACTATGAATCTGTTACGAAAACAAAACAAAACAGAAAGAAATAAAAATTGAACTATTCAAGAGTAACAGATACCTGACTCTTGTTACATCAAAACTCAACTCGAATTTCTTAACGAACGGCCGATCGTTAATTGGTCTCGACCCATTATGATCGTATTTTTGCTCTCCTCGAACTCTCGTAATTTCTTTTCATTTTTCTATAACGAGGGAATTTCATTGGAAATCGTTCGGTACGATATGGAGCATCCTTGAATTTTCATACCGTGTATATTAATAAGAGGAAAAGAGAGAAAGAAAGAGAGAGAAAGAGAGAGAGAGAGAGAGAAAGAGAGACTGACAGATAGAAAGGGGGAGTAGTATAAGGTAAGCTCGATGCGGCACGTTTTCCGTTCGTTCGGTTCTTCACCTTTCCATCGAGTCCCAAGACCCACTTTAGCTTTGAACTCCTACCACGATCGAGATATAATCGATAGCTCTTGATATTTTATTCATAAACATTTTAATTCGGAGTAATATTTCATTCGCCATGAACTATTATTGAAAGCTTGAAAAACAAAAATAAATTCGGTAATGATTATATTCCGTTCAAAAATGAGGGAACTTTGTTTTTGAAAAAAAAAAGAAAAAAAAAAAAGAAAAAAAAAAAGAAAGGAAAAACAAAAAGAGAGGAAAAAAATAGAAAAATTTCATTTTTACTAAATAACAGTAATTACGAGGGGCAACGAAAAATTTACAACGTCAGGAAAATGAATTTCTCTTTTTTACGAGACACGCACATGCTTTTTGTATAGCAGCCTTCGGCGTGTTTCGTCAGAGCTTTCTCTAGCACGGGGGATGGCAAATCCTATTTCCTTGCAAGCAACGCGTGTCAGCTGTCATCGCGGAAAGAGAAGAGAAGAGAGAGAGAGAGAGAGAGAGAGAGAGAGAGAGAGAGAGAGAGAGGGTGAACTTCATATGACCGAGCGCTCGCTCGAGCGGAACGATTTACTTCGCCTCGACAGTGTTTCCAGATGTCCCCAACGTTCTCTTTCTAAAACCTGTAATAACAATCTCTCTCCTCTTTCTCTCTTTCTTTCTTTCTTTCTCTCTTTCTCCCCCCCCTCTCTCTCTCTCTTTCTTTCTTTCTCTTTCTTCTTTTATCTTTTTTGAAATACTTTGATTATCAAAACTATAGATATCACTTTTGAAGAAAAAAATTTATGAAAATTTTCAAATTTTCATAATTAATAATTATTATTATAATGGAAGTAATTTTTACGAATTTTCGAATAAAGAATTTCTCACTTGAACTTATGTATGTACATATCTTGTTATATTGAAATGTTATAAATAGAGAACTCAAAGTCGTATAACATTAGTTCATTGTCCTTCTCTAAAAGAAGAATAAATGTACCTCATGTGTGTACCTGTTAATTCCCAGCTATAGCTCTTGGACGAGGCGAGTAGTACAATACAACAGGCTCGACCATTTACAAAGTAGTCGTAGACACGTTAGCCCCCGCAACCACCTCGGCGATGACAACAGGCATCCGGCCAGACCATCCGTAACACGTGTTGGCCGCGCGTTTCGCTCGATTTTCATTATAAGAGGAAATAAAAGCAAATGGATCGCGTCCGACTACGAGCATTTATTGCAAAGTATACACACACACACACACACACACACACATACATACATACACAAATATACACATGTACAATTGAAACGCATATATGTATGTACATATATATAGGATTATAGTCGGTATCACGTGCGAGGAAAGCTGTCCTAAAGGAATGAAATAGAAGATAAAAAAGAAAAGAAAGAAAAACAAATGAAATTTCTCTTTGCGAGAAGAAAATTGTATTAAAATTCTTAGTCGTTTGTAAAACGAAATAGCAATGGACAGTCTTTACGCAAACGTACGATATATTCAATGAAATAACAAGGCAAACTCAACATGATGTACTTCCATAGATCGTTGAAAACATATTACGCTACTTCCCTTCTGATACTCGCTAGTTTAAAAAGCCTTATTTTCACGTAGAATCTATCTACGTATATGCAGAAATTACAACGAGTATAAAGCGTCTAATTTTCTCGGTTTAAACTCAACCTTAAAAATTTCTCGTCCAGCTTTAGTTCTGCGTCGGTTTTTATATTTCTCGTTTAAAGTCATTTTGAGTAATAGGATTTAGAGGTTGGTAAAAAAAAAGAAAAAAGGAAAAGAAAAATGTAAAGAAAAGTAAAGTAAAGAAAAGAAAAGAAAGGGAGAGAAAAAAATGAAGAAGAGAAAAGTTAAAAAAAGAAAAACGGCAGTCGACTAAATTCCAAGTCGGTTCACGTGAACACCGTGATTCAAATTGCCTCCGACATGCGAGAGTTATAACATGTTCTATGGACATGTACATACATTGTATAGTGACTTCTTGTTATATATCATACGACTAATGGGATATCCCTCTAATAAATATGTAAATATGATCATGGAAAATAAAACACATATCGATTGATCGTTATTTATCTTTTTTTTTTTCCTCCTTTCTAATCTTTTTCAATCAAGAAATAAGATTACGTAAATCGTTCAACTCGTTTATACGTTGGATTACTAAGCTAGGTACACATGATTCAGTAATAAACTGCTTTTCACGCAAGGACGAACTTTAATCGTAACTTTTACACGGTATTCCGCAGATTCAAGAGACTACTGCTACCACTACTACTACTATTACTACTACTATTACTACTACTACTATTACTACTACTACTACTACTACTACTACTACTACTGCCTTAGTCGCAAGGGATTAGGTCGAACTGTATGTATCGCAGTTAAAATAGTTTCGCCACGAAGATCAAACGAGTACTGGTAGAAGAGGAGAAAGAAGAGGAGGAGGAGAAGAAGGGTGAAGGAAAGAGCGTTTAGCGGATGAACGCGCACCTTCAAGCCCACGATCCCAAAGATGACTATTTAAATATTTAAATAGTTACGATATCGAATGGCGCTACTTGTGAAAAAAGTTTTAATTTTTTGCTTGACTGTCGTTACCTTCTTTCGAGAAGTTCTACAAACAGAATGGAAAAAAAGGAAAATATAAAATAACAAGAAAAAGAAAAAAAAAGGAAAGCGGAAGGAAGGAATGTTAAAAAAAAAGGGAAACAGAAAAGTAAAAAAAGTGAGAAGATAGATAGAAATCCAAGGGTCGACATGGCTGAAATAATGTTTCTAATCTACCGTCTAATTGATACTTATTACGATGGTAGACCGATGGAAACGAGAAATTATTATCGTGGTAAGCCGTCTTTCGTATTTTTATCGCACGGCACCAACATCGAAGGTTCGTTTCGAAAATGGCACGTTTTATCGGAACACGTAGGGAACTCATTCTTTTTTACTTTGGATATTTTAGATATGAAGAAATAAGTTTGTTTCTAGAAAAGAAAAAAAAAGTAAAGACGAAAAAGAAAAAGGAATTATTATTAATTTATAATTAATTTGTATCTTTTTAATAATTCGCATACGTATTATTAATTAACGATTGAAATAACAACGACTTCATTCGTGAAATTTCTTCAAATATAGAAAGAAAAAAATTCTATTTATCATGCAAAGAAAATGGCCAAGTTTTTTCAAAGCAAGACTTAAACTTCACAAGTCGTACAACGTAGTCCCTTTTGAATGAAAAATCTCGAAGCATTATGACAAAAGTTTAATATCAATTTACGAGGAGAACGTTGCGCCGGTATAATCTCTAGTTACACTATGGTGTACGGTCTTACCTAAGGGGCTTATAGTTGCTTTACTTTATTACTGATGTATGCGTGTACACGATCGGGGCATTGTTAGGACGGTTATAGGCAGCCGAACGAGCAGTTTCTACGAGCGTACGCCAACTATACTTTGCTAACTATATTCTCCTCAGCCTCTCTCTCCCTATCCCTCTCTCTCTCTCTCTCTCTCTCTCTCTCTATGTGTGTGTGTATCTATCTATCTCTTTCTAAAGCGTAGTGGAACAAACCAATAGCGAGGCTGCCGTCGTCGTCGGTATGCTTCAGGAGCACCTGATATTTATTCCGACCGTCGTCCCTCGCTTTAACACGACGTTACGTCTTGCTACACGATTTAAGACTTTTTAATGCCTCTTGATGGTCCAACAATCTCTTATACTTATTTGCGATTCTTGCGAAAACGATGTTCAAGTAAGAACAGAGAAAAAAAAAAGCAATCAGAAATTACAATGATATTTACGATAAACTGAAAAAAATGATTAATTTATAAACTTGATAAAAAAGTAAAATATGAATATACATATATTGCCCAATCATATCGTGAAAATTATTAAATTTACAATTACTGTGCATCGTTTGTTCTATTTTTTTTTTCTTTTTTTTATAAACTATTCGTACATACATAGTAACGAAAAAAAAATCATTCAAATCGTGTCAGCATATGTACAAAATAACGAACGTAATCCGAGTTTTTCAACGCATGACACGCTTCCGGGTTTATGAAGGCTCGCACGAGGGACCAAGAGTGTATTCAAGTTTTAGCAGAAGGCACAATTATGGACAATGGAATTACATATTTCGAGGACGGTGGGTGATACAGAGTACGTTGCTAACAGGTACGAGGCACGCGCGAATTTACCTTGTTAATATCCCTTCTCGTCGTTGTGGGAGGAAAGGTAGTATAGCAATTCGTTGCATTTTCAAAGCACGTGTTGCTTCAGCCCGAGTTCAATTCAGAAAATGTAACATTCGTTTCAAACACTTTGTCTGTTAAATGAGTCATCGAGAAATTCGTTCATGTGTTATTTTTAATATTTACAAAATCAATGAATTGTAAATAAAATTTAATAAGATTCGGTATAACAAAAAAAAAAAAAGAAATAAAAATAAAAATAAAAATAAAAATAAAAAATAAAAAATAAAAATACGACAGTAAGCTTTGTATGCCTGTTTTACAAAGGGGAAAAAAAACAAAAGGGAAAAGAAAAAAAAATACAATAATGAAAAAAGCGTTTAGT